>NC_060270.1:27010439-27363807 GCF_021613505.1 Equus quagga | reverse complement strand
GTAGTTCTGAGTTCTCACCTCCTGGTGTAGTTCTGGGTCTCACCTCCTGTGTAGTTCTGGGTCTCACCTCCTGTGTAGTTCTGAGTTCTCACCTCCTGGTGTAGTTCTGGGTCTCACCTCCTGGTGTAGTTCTGGGTTTCACCTCCTGGTGTAATTCTAGGTCTCACTTCTTGGTGTTGTTCTGTGTCTCACTTCCTGGTATCAAAGGCTTCCTGTCTTCCCAGGGAAAACCCTGCCCTCTTGGGGCGAGGCACTGCTCTCACAGGACTTTGAGCTGCTGTGCCGGGATGGCAGCCGGGCCGATGTCACTGAATGGAGGCGATGCCACTTGGCCCGGGTGCCTGCTCACGCCGTGGTGGTCCGGGCCGACGCAGATGGGGGCCTCATCTTCCGGCTGCTCAACGAAGGCCAGGTGAGTTCAGGGCACCCTGTACAGCTTCCTGGGCTGATGCTCGACCATCTTATCTCTCACTGGGGTGGGAGCTCAGGGCAAGAGCCATCCTAGGGCTGGGCCAGCCAGACCAGGAGGGACAGGACCCAGAGACCTTCCCCTGGGACAGCCCCAGCGGGGGATCCAGGCCTCTGTGGTGTCCAAACTCAGGCCAGGTCAGTGTGAAAGAGGGACCAACCGTGCTGCTGGGGGCTGGCCAGAAAGAGGAGACAAGGGGACTCAAGCACCCCTCAGAGAAAGCTCCTTATACTTGTGGTTCTTAAAACCAAAGCCAGAACATATGAACAAATAAACAAAATGACCAAACCAATAAATGTCAAAGTACATCATTAATTAAAGGTGGTGAATAATGTTTTGCTGAAACCGCTGCTTACAAGAGCAAGTTTCTGACTGCTGGGCACACCAGCTTTAGTTAGTTTTGCCCCATCCGTGCTGCCATGGCTCAGCCTCATTGCTTGTCCGCAGTACCATCCCACACCTGGGCCACGAGTCATGTGTTCAATTGGCTGAGTGTGACAAGATGGAATGCACTGGGGGAGCACAGAGGGAGGAGAGAGGCCGTGCCTCACCTTGTCCTCAGAGTAGGCGCCTGGCCTGGGGGCGCAGAAAGAAGGATGTCGTGGCTGAACAGGGAGGAAAGGATGCAGCCCCCCAGCAGCACCTCACCAGCCCCCACCCCTTGACACACAGCGTCTGTTCAGCCACGAGGGCAGCAGCTTCCAGATGTTCAGCTCTGAGGCCTATGGCCAGAAGAACCTGCTGTTCAAAGACGCCACCTCCGAGCTGGTGCCCATTGCCACACAGACCTACGAGGCATGGCTGGGCCGCGAGTACCTGCATGCCATGAAGGGTCTCCTCTGTGACCCCAACCGTAAGTCCACCTGTCTTTTCCCCTACCAGCTCCTGCCTAACCACAGGCATGGCAGGGCTTTCTGGAGAGGTGCCTGGGGGCGGACACTCACCCCAGAGGTGTGCCCCTCGGCCTCAATGGGAACCTGTCACTTCCATCTCCCTGCCTCCCTCTGGGGGTCTGGGGAGGAAACATCTCTGGAGTTGCATGGTCTGCTGTACCCTAGAAGCCCCGCCTGCTCCAGGGGCTGGGGTCCGGGCCCTCAAGGTCTGTCTTGGGAAGGGCCTCCTTAACCCTTCAGCAGAAGTCATCAGGTCCTGTGGTTCTCCCTCCTACTCCTCCCCGCCCTGTGGCCACCGCCCTGGCTCAGGTTTTGTCTCTCGCCTGGACCATTGCAGTAGTCTGCAAATGGGCTGCTTGCCTGCAGCCCCCACCCCATACATCCTCTGCCTACAGCCAGGGAAACAGCGTGCCACTGAGTTGGATCCACGACAGCCATGATCTGCTACAAACCTCCTCACAGCCCCACCAAAGAGCTACAGCTCTCCACTCTGTGTTGGAGGAAACGGGATCAGATGGTTAAATACTGGAACTTATCCCTTACAGCTAACAAGGGAAAGAGCCAGAATTTTCCTTGGGTCTGACTCCAAGCTCTTCCTACTGAGCAACCGGCCCCCACGGCCCCTGTCCCACAGGCCACGCTCGAGCCCGGCCCCTGAAGCAGGCGAGCGTGGCGGTGACCACATGCTCACACCTATTCAGGGCTGCCCCACTACCTGCGCTGGTGTGTGCTGTCCACTCCCGAGATCCAGAAGTGTGGCGACATGGCTGTGGCCTTCAGCCGGCAGAGGCTCAAGCCAGAGATCCAGTGTGTGTCGGCCGAGTCCCCCCAGCACTGCATGGAACGGATCCAGGTGGGGGCCATGCCTGGAGGGGCAGAGCGGTAGGGGTGGTGGTGACAGTGCGTGGGACAGTCCTTACTGTCCCTCCCCGATGGACGACCCAGCCTGTCCATCCCCCTGGTCTGGGGAGGAGAAGACAGTCTCCTGTGACAACCTCGCAGAGAAAGGGGAGGCGGAAGGACCTGCACGGACCAGCCATCCCCAAGTGGGGGACAGGGCAGAGGGGACTGTTTCCAGGGACTGCCCCTCGCTAAGCAGGTGGCCAGGAGCAGAAGGAGCAGGAGACCGGCCCAGCTTGGCGCTGGCCAACCTGTGGTCTTGGGCAAGCCTCTTCCCCTTTCTGAGTCTCAGTTTCCCCTTGTGCGCAATAGGAGTGGGCTTGATCATTGTTTGTTAAACAGCAACCGGCAGTCAGAAATGCATTTTATGGGGGCAGGCCCTGTGGCCGAGTGGTTAAGTTCACCCGCTCTGCTTCAGTGGCCCAGGGTTTCACCGGTTCAGATCCTGGGTGCGGACATGGCACCGCTTGTCAGGTCATGTTGAGGTGGCGTCCCACATGCCACGTCTAGAAGGACCCACAACTAAAAAACATACAACTATGTACCAGGGGGCTTTGGGAAGCAAAAGGAAAAAAATAGAAATGCATCTTACATCAATCACAGTCTAGTACACAAAAATTTTTCTTTTGGATACAAATATGTAAAAAAAAATAGCCCTTATGTAGAGAGATGTGAAACAAAGCAGCACTTTTCTTACTAAGTACAGCATACGCTGATAGTTGCCGTTGTGCTCTATCCTCTTTTTTAAAACATGTCACAGCCCATTAAATTGACTCGGGGTCCACTCACATGCCGGCCGCCTGCAGTCGGAAGCCCGGCCGTGGTCTCTATGCCCGTTCAGCTCTGTCCTGCTTTGCTTCTCCGACTGGAGACTGTGGCCAGGAATCGGAGGTGGCCCCAAGTCCCTGAGGTCAGGGACAAGGTCCTGTGGTGGTCACAGGGGTCCCAGAGGCCTCTGGGCTCCTGAACGCCTCCCCTCCTGGTTTTTAATAGCCAGTAGGTGGGGCCTGATGGTGAGGATCCCTTTTCAGAGTGGTCCCCAAGCACAGGCCAGGCCACGGCCGCTCAGGAGTGTCCCCCTGCCCTGGCCAGGCAGCCGCATTGACTTGAAAAGAGCAGAGAGGACAGGACTGACTCGGCCAGGACCATGATGGCAACAGGCCCGTAAGCACACGCTTCCTGTGTGCCGTGCACTGTGCTAAGCGCTCGCTGCCTCAGCCAGCCCTCACGACAACGCTGGGGGTGGGTGTGATGACTCAGATGTGGGAGCTGGGGCTGGGAGAGGCTGAGGAAGTAACTTGCCCAACGTCACCCAGCCCGAGGGTTGGGGAGCCCCTCTCCCCAGTGACCCATGGGAGGCCGTTTGGATCTTGTGTGGCGCTGAGGGAGGAGGACCCAGCTAAGATTAAGGAGGGGAGACTGAAGGGTAGGCGTCTTCTCGCTTCCTAATGCTGGGCAGGCCGTCCTGTGGAGGGCGGCGGGTCCCACTGCCCCAGAGCAGGGAGAGATGCAGGAGGGAGGGTTTGGCTCCTCCAGACACGAGCCTCTCTCCATCCGAGCTCACAGAGGGCCAAGGGGCTGCCCGGGGCCTGTGGGGAGAGGTGCGGACTTCGGCGGCTCCTCAGAACCCCAGCAGAGAGCTCCGAGATCCTCAGTTCTGACTTGTAAGGTTCTCAGAAATGGCATCCAGTGTACTCCTGCAGTATACCCATTTCCTACCCAGCCACAGTGACCCAGGCAAGGGAGCATCAGCCACGAAGGGCCCTGGGCCCAGGGTCTGAGTTCCTCCCTGACATCACAGTGGAGAGGAAAGGTCTGGGTGGGGGAAGAAAGGACCCCCAGAGATGCACCCTCAGGCTCAAAATATCAACGCCACTGCCTGTCATTGCACCATCGTACTTCATGCCTCTGGGCCTGGACCATGTGGGGCACCTTCCTGGGGTGCAGGTGTCCCCTCTCTCCCCTGGTTCTACCCCCTTCCCTCGGGGTTTGTCCCACGACTGTGGCTTGATTATCAGTTAACCTCTTTGCAGGTCCAAGGGGCTGAGTGTCCAGAGGCTTCAGAATGGACAAGTGGTGCTGGGGTGTGGGTGACCTAAGGGCTCCAGCAGGGTCCAAGGGAGGAGGGTCTCAGGGAGGAGGGTCCCAGGGAGGGAAGGGCCCGGGCCCCTCCTGCTGCCTCCTGAGGCAAGGCTTTATCCCTGAGCACTGGGGCCTCCTCCCACAGACCCTGAGACCAATGTCTTTTAAGACCTGGCTCATTCATCCATTCTCACATGCATTCAACAAATACGTCTTGCACTCATGCTGTGTGCCAGCCTTGGCCAGGTGCTGGGGATACAGCACAGTGCCCCAGGCCTCTGAGGGCTGGTGATCCGGGGGGAGATCCCGCACCAAGCATGAGGGCAGGGATGGTGCTAGGTTCTGCTCAGAAAACATTTGCTGAAAGAATGAAACAGACGCTCATGAAGGGGAGTGCTGGTGGTGGTTGGTTTTAGGGCTCTGGTCCTCCAGGCACCCCTCTTGCCTGCGCATCTTCACAAGGAGAGGAACGGGCAGATGGGGGAAAATGGGCTTCCCAGGGGAAGGGAGCCTCTGATGGCACTTCCATCAGATCCCAACATCCAGAGCCATCCTGGGCCACCCCAGCCCAGCCCAGCAGCTCTTTCTGTCCCCCTGCAGGCTGGGCAAATCGATGCTGTGACCCTGAGGGGTGAGGACATTTACATGGCGGGGAAGACATACGGCCTGGTGCCAGCAGCCGGGGAGCAGTACGCCTGTGAGTTGTGGGTGGGGGGTGGTTGATATTTTTATATATAGAAAAACTGTCCCCCGGGCTGTTTTCAAAAGCTCCAGCCCCGCTCCGTGCCTCTTCCCCTGGGCTGGTTGCTGTCTGCCACAGGTAAGCCCCTCCTGCCCCAGGCCCCAGTGTTCCCATGCCAGCAGTGCAAGTCCACCAGGCATTGGCGAACTTTCTGTAAAGAGTGTAAACGCTTTTGGCCTTGCAGGCCACGTACAGACTCTGCTGCACAGTCTATTTTTTTTTTTTTAACAACCCTTTAAATATATAAAAACATTGTTAGCTTGCAGCCCAGGCCATACAAAAACAGGCTGAGTAGTTTGCTGAGCCGTGGCCTTGAAGCCTCCTCGGCCTCTTCCAGCCTGACCCTGTGGCTCATGGGAGGTGGCCTAGGGACCCTCCCTCCTGTGGGCTCGTGCACACCCTCGGAGGGGCCCCGGCTGGGGCCTTGGTGCTCAGTCCTCTTAAGTGGTGACCTCAGGTCCCTTCCACTTGGTTGTGAAAACTCTCCCGGCTTAGGGAAAAGGCTTCTGCAGCCTCAGCTGAGCCTCTGCCTTGCTCCCAGGAGTGAGAAAAATACCACCTGGGTGCAAGGAAAGAAAGAAACCCCTCTGGGTGAGGACTGTTTGGGAAGCAAAGAGGACAGAACTCTGCATGGGCTGCTTCTCAGCGATGGGGGACAAGCAGGGGTCCCACTGCCAAACACCCACCCGGCCCAGGGCCTGGGCACACCCAAGCCTGTGCAGCCAGGTCCTGGAGGCTGGGGGGCCTCAGCTCTGGGGTGGAGAGCAACGGGAGGGAATGGGTTTGAGGGATGAAGGGTCCTCATGGGGATTTGCCCCTGGCTCTTGCCGGGCTGAGGCCAGAAAGCACAGATGCGGGCCCTCACTGGTGTCCATGTTCCCCCAGCGGAGGACAGGAGCAACTCATACTTCGTGGTGGCCGTGGTGAAGCGGAACAGCTCCTACGCCTTCACTGTGGACGAGCTGCGGGGCAAGCGCTCCTGCCACCCGGGCTTCGGCAGCCCCGCTGGCTGGGACATCCCCGTGGGCGCCCTCGTGCAGAGGGGCTTCATCCGGCCCAAGGACTGCGACGTCCTCTCAGGTACCACCCTCCGCGGGGACACAGACGTGCAAACTCTCCGTTGGGGTTGGCTGGGGTCAGGGGCCCGCTCTGAGGGTCGGGGGGTCCTCTCCCAGCAGAACCCCACAGAAGGCAGCCCCGGAGAGATTTCCTCTTCCTCCTGGACGAGCCCCTTGCTCCTGGGGAGTTGGGAAAATATTCCTGGCAGCACCCGTGACAGTCAGGGGTGTCTAGGGTTCTGTGGAGGGTGCCATGGTGCCCCTACCCACTTACTCACCAGAGTGGATCTAGCTCCAGTGGGCATGGGGAGTGGGGTGCGTGATGGGCTCTGGGCCTGGCTGTGTCACCGTCCAGTGTTGGGGCTGTCCCCATCCTCCAGCAGCCCCTGGGCATCTGGAGGACCTTGTTGGAAAGTGGCCAGCCATCTGTATAAGTGCTGAAGAAGACACGTTCACCAAGCACCCACCATATGCCATACGCGGGCCCTCCTTGTGTGTTAAATCGTGCACATTCATGGTGAAAGGAAGGCAGTGGGAAGCTGGCGAGATGCTGGAGCTGACTGTGCACACACCTCTGTCCTGCCTGGCACCTCAGGAAAAATAGCACGTTTTTTTTTCTAACCACCACACAAGCGCATAGAAGGTGTTAGGGCTGGCTGCTCCCACTCCCAGACAGCTGGGCAGGTGCTCTGACTGGAACAGAATCGCTTATGAGGTAGTGAGTTCCTCGTCCCTGAGGGAGTCCAAGGGAAGGGTGGGTGACCACTTGCCAGAGGTTGTCTCTGGGGTTCCTGTATCTACACAACCTCCGCATTCCCCCCATCCCTGCAATTCTCAAGGAGGAGACGTGCCACCCTGAGCTGGGTGGGCAGTGGGCAGATGGGTGCCCCTGAGCCATGGCCCAGGCAAGGCGGGCAGATCTGTGGGGGAGCGGCCCAGCCACCTCCTCCCTGGCCACCCTTTCTGCCGCCGGCGCCTCAGTACAGCCCTTCCCCTTCCGCCGCAGCGGTGAGCCAGTTCTTCAGCGCCAGCTGCGTGCCGGTGAACAACCCCAAAAGCTACCCGGCCTCGCTGTGCGCGCTCTGCGTGGGGGACGAGCGCGGCCGCAACAAGTGCGTGGGCAACAGCCAGGAGAGGTACTACGGCTACAGCGGCGCCTTCAGGTACCCTGGTGGGCCCGGCGGGTGGGCCTGGGGCCGGCACAGAGGCAGGGACCCTCCTGCCCACACTCACCATGGCCTCTGTGTGGCAGGTGCCTAGTTGAGGATGCTGGGGACGTCGCCTTCGTGAAGCACACGACCATCTTCGACAACACGAATGGTACACTGTGGGGGGCTGGGGCCAGAGCAGGGCCAGATTCTGGGGGCGCTGTTCCCCATCTCCGACATGATCCCGGCACTGGGCGTTGCTGGCATCCGGGGTCGACAGGTAGCGGGGAAAGACTGAGTCTAGAAGGGGCTGCCCCTTGGGGACCCTGGGGGCCCCACGGGCCTCAGGCTAAGAACAGACTTCAGGCCACGTGTCCAGGGTGCAGGACACGTGGCAGTCTTCACTGGCCTGGGATCTAACTCCTCATTCCATGGCAATGGTCGAAACTCAATCTCAATCAATTTGAAGAGACCCCTTCTGGGGTGTTTTATGTAGTCCTAAGCTATGGGGGTGGGGGTGGCAGGGCCTGTCCCCACAGGGTCATCGGTTCACATCAGCATCTGGTCTTTGGTCCTGACAGGTCACCTTGTGCAGGGAAATCACTGCACAGCCCCTAAGCCGGGGGAGGCAGGGCACATCCCTGTTCACATCACACGGGCAGTTCTTCTCTGGAGTCACCATCCTGGGCTCCACCTGGGAAAAAGAGCCTAGCAACTCTGTGCTCCAGGACCCCCTAAGCCCTCACCTGGGGTCCCAGCAGTGCCCAGGGCCCTTTAGTGGGCGTCCATTCCATCCCCCTCCTGCTCTCCCTGGCCAGGGAATCCGTCCGTTTCAAAGACTGCAGGCTGTCTTCCTCCGGCACCTATAGCTGGTACTTTCTGTATCCCCGGCCTACACCCAGGCTCTGACACCCCAAACGCAGGAGGCTCCGTCTTCTCCCCTCTGTGCTAACACATCTCTTCCCAGAAACTCAGTGCGGAAAGGCCTATTAGAGTGTGTGGCCCAAAGCAGAGGAGGGGATTGACAAAGGGAGAGCAAGACAGGCAGGGGTAAAACATCAGTTGGTGTTTCAGAGTTCAGACCTCACCCTGCCTGTGAAGGTCACCGAGGCTGTAGACCCGTTACGCCAACAGAGCTGGGAAGGGTTCCAGGCCTGTTACCACAACCCATCTCCCCTGCCAACCTCCCACCAACACTCAGGATCATCCCCCAGAAGGAGGGAGCTGTGTTCTCCCGCAGGAGCCCAGGAGCCCTGCCTGGTCCCAGCCCCATGCCCTCGGTGGTCCTGCAATGGGGCTGGGGAAGAGGGCAAGGCCCAGGAGGCCCTTCTGAGATTCATCTGCAGTGAGACATGCACCTCCCACAGCCACTCATTTCCCTTTATTTTTATCTCTACTCCTGGGTCCACCTGGAGTTCCTGCTGGAAATGGGAAGAGAGTGGATACTAAGTGAATACATGAAAACAGAAAAATAATGCGGCTCCCAAGGGCTGTGTTTCTCAGGAAGCCCTTGGACCAACTACCTGCTTCAGAACCACTGGGTTGCTGGTTTAAAATGCAGATTCCTGGGCCCCACTCGCACCTACCAAAGGAGATTCTTTGCAAGCAGGGGCCTTTGAAACTGCCTCTTACAGATCAACACGTGCTGTTATACCCCCTCCAGTCTGAGAACTTCACCCGTTAGGAGAGGAGGTCAACCACCACCTTCAGGAGCCCGTCCCACCCCCAGGCCCAAGACCTGTAACACACAGATGGTGTTCTCTGCCTGGGAGTGATTAAGAGCCTCAGTTTCTTCACCTGTAAAATGGGGTTGATCCGTGGGTTACTTTCGTGAGGACTGAGCACGTAGTAGGTGCCCCCTATTCCCTGCTAATGGGAGCTTCTGCCAGCGTTATTAGCCCGGCTGGGTTCTCTCCCTGGTAATAGAGCAGAGCATTGGAAAATGGAGGGGCTGGGGAGCTGGCCAGATCTCACCACCTCTCCCCAGTCAAGAATTCGGGGATCCAGGAGAGCAGCCTCTATTCCTCCCTTCCTCTCCCTCTGCTCTGTCCTCTCAGGCCACAATTCTGAGCCCTGGGCTGCTGAGCTCAGGTCTGAGGACTATGAGCTCCTGTGTCCCAACGGGGCCCGGGCCGAGGTGTCCCAGTTTGCCGCCTGCAACCTGGCACAGATACCATCCCATGCCGTCATGGTCCGGCCAGACACCAACATTTTCACCGTGTACGGACTACTGGACAAGGCCCAGGTGAGCCAGGGCAGGGCTGCATCACTGGGGGGCGGGCGACAGAGGTGAGCCAAGCCCCCCCACCCAGAGATGCCTCAGTCTACCTGCAGCAGACCTCAGGAGACTCTGAGGAAGCCTGGGGGAAAATTCTGTGATTTTCCCTTAGTAAGGACATCCCTCCAACCACTATCCCCTCTGTGTCCTGCATTGTTAACTTTCCCTTCTCAGCTGGACCATTCTCGCCAGCCTACAAACCTGCTATTCTCTCTATCATCTTTTAAAAACAAATGAACCCTTTCTTAGTATCGCACCGTCTGGTAGCCATAATCCCACTCTCATTTATAGCAAAACTCCTTCAAACAGTCGTCTCTACTCTGGAGTCACCAATTCCTCTCCTTCTGGTCTCTCTTAAGGTTGGTGACTACTCTAGACTGGCCCCCACCAGGGCTCTGAAACTTCCCTGGTCAAGGTCACAGTGACCCTTGTTGCTAACTCCAGTGGCTGTTTCTCAGTCCGCATCTACCTGACCTCTCAGCAGCCCTGGCCTCGGCTCTCTCCTCCTGGAAACACTGTCCTCTTTGGGCCCACACCTGCCTGGCTCTCCTACCTCTCTGGCCACTCCTTCCAGCCTCCTTTGCTGGTTCCTCCTCATTTCCCCAGTCTGTAACGGCTGGAGTTACAGGGTTACCGCTGGGTTACCCCAGGGTTCCATCCTAACCCCTCTTGTCAGTCTGCACCTACACTCCACTGGTCTCATCCAGTCCTGTGTCATTAACTACCACCTATGCACTGATGGCTACTCAGTTTACATCTTCAGCCCTGCTTCCATCCATGCTTCAGTCTCCAACTTGCATCTCTAACAACTGGCCACTTTACATATTGACTGGTATGTCTTTTTTTTTTTTCCTGAGGAAGATTGGCCCTGAGCTAACATCTGTTGTCAATCTTCCTCTTTTTGCTGAGGAAGATTCGCCCTGAGATAACATTGTGCCAATCTTCCTCTATTTTGTATGTGGGTTGCCACCACAGCAGGGCTGCTGATGAGTGGTGTAGGTCTGCACCCAGGAACTGAACCCAGGTTGCCGAAGCAGAGTGCACTGAACTTAACCTCGAGGCCACAGGGTGGGCCTCTGGCCTGGAATTTCTGACAGGCATCTCAAACTGAATGAAGCCAAAGCTGGACTCCTCTTCTTCCTTCAGTCTTCCCTACTTCTGTGAATAGCAACTTCAGCCTTTCTATTTCCTCAGGAGTCATCTCTGACTCCTGTCTTCCTCTCATGTGCTACATCCAATCTATCAGCAAATCCTGTTGGCCATGTTTTCAAAAGACGTCTAGAATTTGAACCCAGTCTGTCTGACAAGAGAGCCCCTGGTTCCTAATCCTCTCCCCTGCCCCCCACAGCCCTACTGATTTAGGCTGAAATTGCCCCCCTCCACCTGTAAGCACCACAGAGTTGCAGAGCCAGTCAGCTCTCCAGGCCGGTTCCTAAACTTTGGTATGCCCTATGCTTTCAGCTCCCCCATGGAGTCCCTCCGACTCAGGAGTTGTTTACTCTGGGTTCCTGGGCTTCCCTGGGAAGTTCCTAAACCTTCAGAGGTGACATGAGGGAAGAACCCTGTGTGGATGTGTCCTTTTCTGGAGAGAAGGCTGATAGCTTTCGTCAGATCCTCGTGAGGATTGTGAGTCCCCCAGAAGGACTGATAGCCACTTTACTCCTTCTCTTCCTCTGGATCAGTATTTAAAGCCTGACACAGGCATTTGTCCACGTTCCCCTCATGTCCTTTATTTGTGTCTGTATTTATAATTTCTTGTACCACTTCTGCTCTTTTTACTGGATCTTTCAGGGCTGTGGCCAAACACACTCGGTCTGAGGATTCCCAGCAGGGAAGAGAGTGGCTCCTGCCAGGATCTCTAGGGCGCTAGGAGGGTGGGCTGGTGACGGATATTCAACTCACCTATTGCTTTCTTAGGACCGGTGACACAATGTTAGGACCGGTGACACAATGAAAGGCCCTCTCTTTGCAACCATTTTGGTTTGTGGGAAAGCACACCCATAAGTCAGAGAGAGTAAGCATTGTAGCAAAGGTTGAGAAATGCTGAGCAGGCCTAGCAAAGCACACAGTGCTCTCATCCGCATCCTCTCTCCTTTCTGGGTCTGTCTTCCTGTAAATCTCACGCTTCCGTTCTATATCCAAGAACTGGTTTGGTGTGAGGTTTCTGAGTGACTTTCTTAGGATGGTGGCTATCGTCATATCTTACCCCAAATCCCCCTTGATGACCGAGGTCCATGAGTTGTCAAGCTTACGATTTCAAATCAGAGTCTTGGCACCCTGAAATTCTCGCTCTTCAGTCCACCGTATGTAAAGCAATTAATAGCAAGCGGCACCTGGCGACCATTTGTGAGCCGGGATGAAAAGCAGGTCCGCTGTGGTGCTTTCAGGACCTGTTTGGAGATGACCACAATAAGAATGGGTTCAAAATGTTCGACTCCTCCAACTACCACGGCCAAGACCTGCTTTTCAAGGATGCCACAATCCGGGCGGTGCCTGTCGGGGAGAAGACCACGTACCTCGACTGGCTGGGCCAGGACTACGTGGCGGCTCTGGAAGGGATGCTCTCTCAGCAGTGCTCAAATGCAGGTAGGGCACGTGAGAAAGCCCTGGACAGGCGGGTCCACACCCCCAGAGGAAGAGCGGGCACATTCCCCGGGCATCATTCTGAGCCTTTCACCCAAAAACCTGGAGTGAACTGAAGAGCGGGCGCTCTGGGTCGTTACAAGCCATCAAGGTGAAGCGTCCCGGGAGGGTCTGAGTGGGAAGGCTGCAGACAATTATAGCGGAAACACTGGCTGTGTGAGCCAGACAGACCTGAATAATGCATATAAATGCCGCAAGTAATCGTCCAGAGAGGATTGAGGCAACTACATGAATATACATGTAGTGTAATTTTGAAAGGAATGAATATGTAAAGAAACCAGGGAAAGACAAATTGTAAAAGGGTAGAAAGAGGGAGCCGAGAGTGAGTTAGGGAGGCAAAAATGCACTCCATCAGGTCCTGCACTGAGTGCCACCGGCCACCATCCGGCTCTCGGCTCTCCCTCGGTGCTGTGGTGTTTGGAGCCTTAACTACCTGTGTTTAATCCCTCAGCGGTCCCTGCCTCGGGGGGCTCCCTGCTCCTGCTGCTGCTCCTGCTGTCCCTCAGCACCGGCCTCCTCCGGCCCTCCCTCTGAAGCCGCTCTGGGCAAGCCTCACCCTCCCTTGGAATGGAAACCTATTCAGAAAGCCCTATAAATAAGGCCGTTCTCCTCGGTAAATGGTAAATCCGGTTATCACTGCTCAGAGGGGAATATGTGATGGGAGAGGAGCTGTGAGAAACCACAGAGCTCCTTGGAGCTGCCTTCCAACCCTGAAGCTGCCGTGATTGCTTCAAAGTGGAATAAAGACGAATGTTAAAGAAAAGTCTCCAGTTGGATGCGAGCAGGTCTCTCCTGCTGGAACCCAGCCTCTGCCTCCCAGGCACCACCTGTCCCTCTGTTACCTGAGGCGGTGTGCTGGCCAGCCTCCCAGTCGCGCCCCACCCACAGGCTGGCACGGCCCGCTTCCCTGCAAATCTGCAGGCTCCCACCACATGGATCCTCACCAGGCTTGACTTTGGAAAAGACCGTTACCAAGGAAACCGGCTGCGCCCGGGCTTCCCACACGGACCTCTCTGCTAGAGTTCGCCCTGCCAAGCCACCCAGGGGGGCCTGGTGAGATGACAGGGCCTGCCGGCCCCTCCCTGGCTGGTTCCCACTTCCCCCTCTGAAGAATAGACACTGCACCCAGCACCTCCCATTGGCCCCCGCTCCGTCTGTCCTCTAGGCTCCACGTTCCAGACTCCCTCCTCAGGACACTGTCTCTGCCACCAAGGCGTCATCAGACGAGGCTACAACCAGGCCCTCCAAGGAGGCCTCCAAGGAGGCGAAGCTGCTGGACACATAGCCCTTTTTCCTTGTCTCCTGTGGCTTGGCATGGCCCAGACCCTTGGAGACCTGATTATGCTGGGCTGGGGATGGCAGGGAACCCAAGGCTGGACCATACACATGAAACCCTCAAGGGGGCCTCAGACAAAGGAAACACTGCTCAGCAAGCATTTTTACTAGGTCGGGGGCTTGATGCGGGGTTGGGGGTCTAAAATCCTGCCTGAACCCCTGTCTGCTGTAAGGAGGCCACAGAACTAGACATTCTCTGTGTGCCCTGCCTTGTGGGGGGTTCGGCCGTGCCAGGCTCTGTCCTGGGGTTGAGCCCCATCAGCAGGAGCCCCCACTCGTGAGTTCCCTCCTCTTGGGCTCCATCTCAGATCCTCCCCTTCTCCTACCCCAGGGTGAGGCCCACCGCCTCAGCTCCGCCTCGACATGCAGCAGCAGCACCTGCCTCCAGACTGAGGGGCTCAGCCTCCGGATTTCCCAGGAGCTCCAGGCCCTGGAGCAGGAGGTGGCCCGGGCCTCTGAGGCAGCAGGAGGCCCTCTGAAGAGCTGGGAGGGGCGCGATGCCGTTCTCTGCGTCAGAGGAGCCACAGGCCTGGCTTAGGGACTGAGGGAGCTCCCTGCACTGACTGGGCCCTCAGGCCACTCGCTCCAGAGGAAGGGTCCCTCCCTCCCATGGCTGCAGGTCAGCGGAAAGTGCCTGGAGAAGGTCTTCTCTCTCCCCCATTATTGCCAGGGTTGTCTGAGGAGCCAGAAAAAGTTTCCAGAACTGCCAGCTCTTCCTCTAAATTTTGCTCCCTGAAAAAAAGTAAAAAAGAAAGGGAAGAAATGGGAGCAAGCCACCCTCGGCAGCAGCCTGGGAGCCGCGTGGGCCTGGAGCTATTTGCATCTCAGTCTGCGGGGGCCTCGGGGACACTGATGACAGGCCGGTGCTCGGTGCTTCGCCCCCACCTGTGGGCGTTGGGACGAATCCCTTCCATCTCTCAGCAGCGAAGGAGACCCCTGGCAGCGTGCTGGCTGCAGTCACACCGTCCTGAAGAGTCCTGGTCACCATGCTGGGGCAAGCCCCCAGCCCACTGTGGGGCCGGAAGGAGCCGGCCTCTGCTACCAGAAATGATTCTTTCTCTGACCTGATGATTGTTTGATTTTCTTTTTTAAGGGAGATTTGTGCAGTGAGAAGTGTATTTCTGGGTGACCCTGAGCCAGTGTGCTGCCCAAGGTGTGACACCTGCACTGTGAGCCTACTGAAGGTGTGACCTGCGTGAATGCTGTGTGACATTTGATTGTCAAGTGACAGCAGGGGGCCACCGCTGTCTTAGTGCTAATAAAAGATGTCGGTTTGTTTTTAAATAAAGCCAAACAACCCTGCGTCTTCTGAGGCTTGGATTCTGAGAGAAACTTTCTGCAGCTGATTGGTTTTTTCTCTTCAGGTGGTCAGAGGCCTCCATGCCCCAGGCCATTCCCCCGCCCACCCAGATGGCAGAGTCCACTCAGAGCCCTGTTCCCTGAGAGCAAGAGTCAGGGACAGTCTGGGCCTCCAGCCAGTGAGGCCCCCAACTCCCCTTTCCAGCCTGGACTGGTTGTCTGGCCCCTGCAGGGCGTCGGCCGTGCCATCACGTCCCAGCTGCCTCCATCCCTTTGGCCTCTTGGGTGTCCATTCCTCTGAGGACCGGGTACAGAGGAGGATGCAAACTTCTCCACTGCCCCCTGCCCTGTGTCTCCAAAATAAGCCACCCCCACATGTTTTTTTTGGCAAGTTGGCTGCTAACTCAACAGAGGAAGTAAGGGGAGGGTCAGATCTCAGACAGCTCTCACAGCGGGCGCTCTCTGGCGGTACTGAAGTGTGATGGACTGCGCTGCTCCAGGTCAGAGTCCTGCTCTCGCTCGGGAGTGGAAGTTCTCCATGCTCCCGTCTCCCAGGGCACCTGCCCTTCACTCTGCCCCCAGGCCACCCTCCCTCCCTCCCTCACTGCGGCCATCTCACAGAGCTGGTCTCGCCACTGCACACAGGCCATCAATCACATCAACCACGCAGCCAGTCTGTGAGCCAAGCAGCCCCCCAAACTTGTTTAGGTGACATTTGTTTTAGATATTTGGCATTCGTTGAGCAAGTATTAATTGATACCTACTGTTAGTACCCCTAGACCTGGGCAAGAGGGACCCTCGTCCTGTGTTGGGTTTAGAACAGTGCTTTTCAAACCTCGATGTGCACATGAATCCTCTGGAGATCTTGTCAGAACGCCGATTCCGATTCGGTGGGTCTGGAGCGAGGCTGAGCATCTGCTGTTCTAACCAGCTCCCAGGGGGTGCCCGTGCTGCTGGTCCAGGGACCACATTTTGAGAAGCAAGCCCTCAGAGGCCTCTACTGGAGCCCTCCTCTGCCCACACCCCACCCACAGCCGGAAGAGTCCTGGGGAAAAGGGATGTGTTCACCCAGAGCCCACACCCACTCTTTTAGAACATGTTCCAGATACCCAGGATCCTGGAATTCTTATCCTAAACAGTCCTGAGCCGGCTTCCAGGGTTGGACAGCCCTCTTCAGGTCCTGCTTCCCAAGTGTGGTCGGAGGTGGCTGTTTGCAGGAGGTGTAGGAGGAGCTTGATGAACAGCCTTCAGGGTCCCTCAAAGTATGGGATGGAGCCTGGATGGGAGGAGAAGGGGGTGCTATGAAGTGGGAACCTGTTCTCTCTGCACCTCATTTTCCAGTCTGCCAAGTCTTCATAAAGGCTTATTTGTCAAAGCAGGAGGACAGGACACATTTTAAGTTTTTGAGCTTGATTTGTAATTTAAATTTGCGGCCACATGGTAGGTGGGCTTCCATTGGTACTCTTGTCCTGGGCCCCACAAATGGTTGTGTTGAGCCAGCTGTGTGCACAGCTGTCCAGCTATGACAATCTTCTTCTCAGGGCTCTGGAAGGCACAAAGAAGTAAGTTTAAGGCCCACTGCCCCTGCCCTTGGTCTCATTTGGAGAGGCCACTGAGCTGGTGTGATGGAAGCAGGGACAGAGAGAGGTGAGCGACACCCCAAAAAGGTCATGCAGGTCATCCTGGCCTACACAGCACATCCCAGACCAGGCATCATCCCCAGCTTCAGACTCTTCCCCAGGGCTTTCTTTACATGAGGATAGATTCCTTAGAACCACATTCTTATAAAAGATTCATGCAATAGATATAAATGCTACAATTTTTTTTAAAAGGTATCTTAATTTGGTAAAAAAACTAGATCCCTCGCCTGGGATTCAGGAAACTTGAATTCTAGTTTCACTTTTGCTATTCACCTCGGGCAAATACTTTTTCCCATTCCAGTCTCAATCCCAAAGCTATGAAGTGGAAACTTGGATGGTCCTCAATGGTTTTTAGCTCCAACAGTTATTCTTAGACTCAGAAATCTCAGTCTTCGTGGGGTTATTGCTGGTCTGTGCTGAGCGCAGAGCGGCCAGCTCTTGTGTTGTTGCTGCCTTTCCCAGCTGCCTTTGGGTTGGCACTCACAGCCTAGAAGGTCTTTCACAGCCTGCGAGTCATTATACATCAGTGGTTCTCCAACTTGAGCATGCACCAGAATCACCTGGAGGGCTGGTTAAAACACACAGGGCTGGGCCCCACTCCCAGATTACCGATTCCACAGGGCTGGGGTCGGGGTGGGGGGGGGGGAAGCGGCCTGAGAATTTGCATTTCTGGCAAATTCCCAAGTGATGCTGATGCTGCTGATCAGGCCGCCTCACTTTGAAGACCACTGTTAAAGACAGTGGGAGCTCCCACTCCATGAGAACATGACAGGTGCCTGCCCCAGCAGGGCCAAGGGCTCAGGTGGGAAGGGTGAGTGGTTAGGAGGTCTCTCATGGAGAAAGCTGGGCCCAGCCTGGAAGAAGGGGCAGGCCTGTGACCACAGCCTCCGTGCTCTCCATGGGGAGAGGTGGGATGTGCAGGACGATGCTGAAGCACCAGCCCAGGTGTCTCAGCAAGGCAGCTGAGGGTCTGGGGCGGCTCCTGCCCGGCACATGGCGGTCTCCTCCCTCTAGTCCTGTGCCCCTACATGCCCCACTGCTCGTTTCAGAGTAGGGTTTTCAGGAAGGAGAGAGCTCAAAGATTAGCATGAGGACAATGTGCAGTCAGAATACCCCTCTTCCTCCTCCTAGCTTCTGATGTCTCCAGAAAGCTCCAACTTGGCAGCAAATCCACTTTATATTGTCTACTGTAGCCAACCTTTGGGACAGTGGGGGACAAAGAGAAGGGCCTGACGGCTTGCTGGGCAGGGCATTCTTAGCCAAAATCCCAAACCAGACTCTGCCTGTGGCCATCCAATATCCTTCTCCCTTTCTGCCCTTCAAGCAGACCCCACTTTGGTTCAGGATGGCAATGTGCCCAGCTAAAAACAGTCACTATGGGGCACCAGGCAACCCAGTCCTGGCCAATGACACCTACATGCAAGTCATGGGGTATAGATTTTTGGAAGGCGTTTTAGAAGGAACACGTTGGGCTGGCACAGCCCTGCACCCTTCAGATGCCCAGAAAGCAGAGGTGACAGCGGGAAAGAGGAGCAGCCATCTTGCTACGTGAGGCAACGAACACACGGGAAAGGACCTGGTGAGCAGAGCAGAGCAAAAGATGGAAGCACCGGGGTTGAGCTTCCGCTGTGCCCAGGCCTGGACTGTTATAGTCTGATGCCCTGACAGCTAACCTGGTTTTCTATTGTTTCGGCTGAAAGTATTCCTAACTGATTCAAGTGGTAACAGTGGAAAGAGCACGAGATGGGCCCTTAGGACTCATCCTGGCTTTGTAACAGGCTGTGTGACTCAGGGAAAGTCATGGCTCCTCTCTGAGCCCGTTTCTTCATCTGTGGGGACGAACCAGCAGATCTCCTTCTGTGGCTCCGAATCAAGAACCAAGCTGGTCCCAACCAAAAGTTCCAGGGCTGGGAATAAGCAGGGGTTTCAGCAATGGGGCAGGAAGTCACCTTGGGCATGTGTGACGTCCTGGGGTTGGAGTCTTAACAGTGTTGAACCGAAGGGAGATCCTGAAGCACACAATTAGAGATGTCAGCAATCCATTTGTCTTCAGTCCCTTTGTCATAAACCTTTGAACATCCCCAAAGGGGTTCACATTTGTCCCTGGAAGAATCCTCGGGTAGCTCTGCAACCTGTGTCCCGGACCACAGCCCAAGTAGTTAGGCGAATGGCCAGTTAGAGGTCTCACTGCTCCTGGGAAGGACAGAGCCTGGCGCCACCTCAGGAGAGAGGCCTGAGACGCTTCTGATTGGTGTCAGCTGGGTCACGAGTCACCCTCTGTGATGTGTGGACTGGATTAGGCCTGGATCACATGTTAGACCCCTGGTTCTGGGCATGCAGAGCCATCCGCCCTAGAAGTACAAGGTTTGAGACTGGGGAAGAAGGGAAAATCAGGGTACTATGATTAAAGATTGGGAAATGGATACAGGCTGCCCAAAACCACACAGTCCTCCACCCGAGCTGGGCCCCAGCCCTGTCCTGGGACGGAGTCCTTAAGGCACCTGCGGTTCTGTGAGCTCTCTGAGGAGGCGCAAGGCTGGGGCACTGCTATCTCAGCAGGAGGAAGAATGCACCAAAAGCACTTTTCAAAAGCCACCTCCTGGGTGGAGGCACTAACTGGTGACTGTGACAGCTGATTTCGAGATCAGGCTGGTGGGAGTCAGCTCAGAAACACTCACCTCCATGGAGACGACCTGGGAGCCTCAGTAAAGAAGGTCACTGGCCAGATCCCACCACTAAGACTCTGGAACTCCCCTGTCCGCTCCCTCCTTCCCTTCCCACCACGCTTGGAAGGCCTCCTCCAACCCCAAGCCCAGCTCTTGATGGAATCACTGTCCCCCAGTAAGCCAACCTGTGACTTCGGAACGCCCCACAGGGGCGGAGAGGAAACCTTGCCTTTGAAAATGGTGAAAGAGTCAGGTTCACCTAGGTCTCTTCCCTTGGCAAAAAGCCACAGCTATGCTGGGGGAAGAGGCAGATGAAAGTTACCCTCACTTTGTTTTATAAAAAATAGGCCTTGCCTGGCTAGGATATAGACTAAAGTCTGATAATGAGTGACTACCCCCGGACAACACCCAAGTCTCCTGCCTTCCCCTCCCCCAAGGGCGTGAGAATTGTCTGTCACCCTCTGGTTATCTGACTGTTGGTAGGTTCCCCCGTACCAGCCGTGAGCCTGTAACTTCTGTGGTTCCACATACCCAGCCCGAGCACAGAGCCCGGCTTCTGAATAAAGAATGAATAAATGAGTGAGTCCATGAAGCTCCAAGTCCAGGCTTCCATCCCCGCAGGGATTCCCTCTGGCCCACCAGCAGGCTTTGGCCCGAGTTTCTTTAGCCTCTGCCTGGCCCACTGGCCTCCCGGAAGGCAAAGCCAAGCCCCTCGCCCAGCTGCAGGCCATCCACAAGCCCCACCAGCCCCCGGCAAGACTGATTCATGGGGCTGAGTCGTCTCTTTGGATTTGAACTTAGAAATTTCACAGCTCGAGGTAGGCAAGGGCTTGTCCCCACCCCTCACCCACAACTGCTGCATCCCTGAGCGTGTGTCTCTGCTGACCGGCCACGGCAGTACTCAGGATGGAGGCCACTGGCCTCTCAGGAAGAGCCCCTGGAAAACAAGAATCTGCGACTGGAATGAGGCAGCAGGGTAAGCGCCACTGCTGTGGGAAGTTTGCTTTAAGATCAGCCTGCTAAAACGTGCCCTGAGACAGGAGGTGGACAGGTGGCCAAGACAGAGGTGTAATAATGTTCCCCCTAGAGTTTTTGTGATAGTCAAATCCTGGAGACGATCTAAATGCCCAGCAGTATTGGGTTGGATAAATGAAAGATGATGTGTTTTCATCTGCAGTGGAATAATGGACGGTCTGCAGCCATTAAATGCAGTCTAGAGCTATATTTACTCATGGGGAAAGATTTCCATGCCATATTGTTGAGTAAAAAGAGCAGGTTATGAAACAGTATATGATCCTATTATATCATAAAATCACACACATACACACACGCACACGCACACAGAGCTGTCTGGAAATCTGTTCGCCAAACTGTTAACAGTAACTATCTCCAGTTGGTGGAATTTAAGGGTAATTTTTACTTTGTTCTTTAAACTCTATATTTTGAATCTTAAAGAATTCTAAATAACTCATCATTTTCATTTTGGAATGAATAAATAAAAAAGCAAACAAAAAGTAAAATAAAACTTCCACTGTCCTGACCACAGTCCTGATGTCTCACGTCCTCTTGTCTCTTGCCAAGAAATTGAGTGGCCTCCACGAGCAGGCTGAGCAGGGCTGCGGAAGGAACCATGCTTGGAGCTGCTCAGTCCTGGATGTGGATGTGGCTCTACCATGAGCTGTGGGACCTTCGAGAAGCCACTTAACCCTTCAGAGCCGCCATTTCTTTCCAGAGTGTCTGCCCCATGTGCTGGTTGGGGGGTGTGAATAAGAGGTAGATCAAGTGCCCACATGGTCTTCTGGAAGGGATGGAGTGAGGCCCTCGCCAGCCCAGGCCAATCCAGGAGCTCAAACTCAAGGCCCCACAGACCAGAAGCCAGTGCCTGTGGTTCTGTCCACTCCAACTTCTGCAACTGCCTGTGATCTTGAGCCCATGACTTCCTGCCAGGCTGTGGGTAGACATGAGAAGAAGCAAGGGAAACCTATGAGGCCAAGGTCTTCCTAAAGGAAGGGACAAAAATCCAAGCTCAGTGAGGTCAGCTACAGGTGTCTAGCATCAGAACCCAGTGGCCAGGGAGCGCTGGGGAGAGGAAGGGAAGGGGGCCTGAGCCCAGGATCAAACAGGCTGCTTCAGGCAGTTGGGGACACCGAAAATCCCCTTCAGGCCCCTCCACTCCTCACCCCTCCCTTATTCACACTCTTGGCTCCAGGGTGCTCCCATCCCACTCAAACCCAGTCACTAGTTCACGGGCTCATGTAGGATGCTAGAGCTAGAAGGGACCTCAGTGAACCCGCCCATCCAGTTGGTTCATCCCACCCATCTTTCAGGAAACCAAGGCCCACAGGGGACAGGACTTTCGGCTGATGGGGACTTAGCTGTAGGCTCAAACTCAGTCTGGTTCCCAGCTCTGGGGTAACAGGACACAGTACGCAGTGCACATCCACCAGTGCATTCCCTTCCGCCAGTCTCCCAACCCAGGTCACGACCTGGGAAAGTTTTAACAATTGGGCCACAACTGTGTGCCTGAGTCCTCATTGCCAGCTGGCCTCCGGGTGATCCGGCACCAAATCCTGTTTTGGAGTCTGTTTCTAGGACCTTTCCTGGCATGACCATCATAGGTTGGGTCCCGCAGAAAACACCCTCTGAGACACAGATTCGTGTGCAAACTTATGGGAAGTGCTCTCAGGAACAGTGCCTGCAAGGGGGGAAGGAATCATGGGGCAGAGAGAGGAGCTGAAATGCAATTCGGTAGCAAGGGAGACCCCGATTGATCCCACAGGGAACTCTGCTGTCCCTTCAGGGATATCCCGCCTGAGGCACGAGGGCCTGGCCTTTATACCCCTACCTCAACCTACTGGCAGATACGTTTGGGGGTGGGGGGAGGGCATGTGTGACCTTGAGCCGGGTGGCTCTCTTCAGCTGAGAGCAAATCCCAGAGAGAATTCCAGCTGGGACCCATCAACTGCCAACCTCCCAGCAGGACGGTAATGAGAGCCTCAGTCCTGAAGAGGGCTCTCCCCGCAGCGGACCACGGCGTCCACAACAGAGAGGGGAAGCAACTTGCCTGAGATCACACAGTCAGTAAGTGATGGAGCTGAATTCCAATCCAGATGGCCAAAGCCCACATCTTAGTCCCAATAATCGTACGACTGTCTAATATGTAAAGGGTGTGCTTACTGTGCTGGGCAAGGTACTAGACACTATCTGTAAATGATGTCATTTACCTCTCAAAACAACCCTCAGAAGTAGATATTAATATTATAGCCACATTTTACAGACGAAGAACCGGAGGTTTGAAAATGATAAGTAACTTGCCAAGGTCACTCAGCTAATAACCCAGGCAGTTTGACCCCAGAGCCACCCCATGATAAAGTCATACAGACAAATTGGACCCTTGTCTAGTACCTTACGGATAACGTGCCTTTTTTAAATGTCTTT
Source organism: Equus quagga (assembly GCF_021613505.1). NCBI lineage: Eukaryota > Metazoa > Chordata > Mammalia > Perissodactyla > Equidae > Equus > Equus quagga. Next base: position 27,341,216 of record NC_060270.1, on the reverse strand, counting down.
TGGAGTAAGAGGCGAGCGTGGTGAACGCTGACCTCTGCCAGCTGCCCACTGGTCCGCAGACTGATTCCACCGAGGAGGCCGAGCCCGCCCGGGTCTGCGCTGCCCTGCACGCTCCCTGCTCTAAGCCCTCAGAACGCCCTGTGCTCAGGGAGCAAGCCCAGCTGGAGGAGTCCAAGGCCGCACCCCTGCTCACAGCCCAAGTCTGCGCAGAGCAGCCGGTGCCAGCACCAACCAGGCAGCCTGGGCTTCCGCCCCACGATATCTGCAGAGCTCTCGTCCCTAGGACTCGGGGAGCCTGGGTTTACAGAGCTGTAAGCAGTGGCTCAGCCCTATTATCTCCATTGTCTTGCTCCACCAGGTCTCTTTGAGAGGGCTGCTGGTGAAAAATGATTGCACTACACATTGCAAAACACTGGTGCCGGTTGTGTTCTGCAGCGTCACCAGCCCCAACAGAAGTTGACCTTTGACAGCCAGCCACCCCACATTCCTCGGATATAGTGTGTTGTCTCCCTCTGGGAAGGGTGGGGCGCCCTCCATCAGTGGCAGTCTGTCCTGGGAACCCAGATCCTCATGCCCCAAAGCGGGCAGCTGCATGGGGAAGGCCGACATAGAGCAACAGACCTGAGGTCCCCTTGCCATGCTCTCGCCAGGCTCTTTTCTGTCCCACTCAATGAAGGATCTCCATCTGGGAAGGGCCTGCCTCCCCCACCAGCTCTCTAAAGGCAGAGACTGAGCCTGCCCTCTGCCCACTGCGTTGCCTGGAACATAGCTGGGACCCAATAAGGTGTTAGCCGAATGAGTGAATGCATGAATGAATGAATGAGATAAGATGTTAGTTTTGCATTCTGAAAGTTGGACTGCTCCTGGGGGAGTTCCAGGAGTGCTGAGTGGCCTGGTCCTCCCTGGCAACTCCCAGACTGTGTTGCTGAGGGAGAAAGGGTTACTGTTGGCGTCAGGGCTGGCCAGTGTCTATCTGGTCCCGAGGCTGACCCTTCCCAACATATGCATTCGCTAGGATGCCGTAACAAAGTGCCACAGCCTGGGGGCTTAAACAGCAGAACTGTGTCCCCCAGTGCTGGAGGCTGGAAGTCGGCAGAGCTGGTTGCTGAGCTTGTAGATCAACCCAGTCTCCGCTGTATCTTCACATGGCCTTCTCCACGTGTGCGTGTCTCTGTGACCAATCTCCCCTTTTTTAAGGACACCAGTCATGCTGGATCAGGGCCCACCCCAATGACCTCATCTTAACTAATTCCGTCTGCAGCAACCCTGTGTCCAAACCAGGTCCCATTCTGAGGCACTGGTTGGGGGGGCGGTTAGGACTTGAACGTACGAATTTGGGGGACGCAGTTCAGCCCCTAGCAATTTGCTCTTGTTCCTTTGGTCAGGGTTGGGCATAGAACACCTCACAGTCTCCCTGCCTCACCCCTGCTGATGCTAACCTACGGAGATGGATGATGTTTGGGTGAGATGCTGACACAGAGAGATGGGACCATCTGGGCTGCACCCCCCTAGCCCACGACGTGCCCTGACCCTCCACTCGCCTCCCCTCGGTGAAGAGGCAAAGGAACAAGTACAGACGGGTCTGACCTGCAGGAAGACTGGCTCAGAGGACTTCTCTCTGGCCCCATGGCTTTGGCACACCTGGGAGAGAGAAGCAGCTGCTCTCATTGCAGGATTCTGTGCACCAGACTTAGTGCCACCGGGGTGGGCTCACTCCCAGTCCCAATTCCGTCACCCTCCTTCCTTTCTCTGCTCCAAATCTTTGTCTCTTTCTCAACTCCAGCCATCCTAGGGTATCAGTTGCTGGTTCCTCGAACCCGGCTTCACCCATGGTGAGCTGGAAAGGGAGCAAATGGACAGTGGCATTTTCCAAGGATGTTGCATTTCATATCAATCACCAACATTCGCTGCTACCTCATCTTCTCCCTCCCAAACCTCCATAGGGGAAATATTAGTATTTCCCCCAGTCTATGGACAGGCAAGTGAGGCTATGAGGATAGAGGGACTTGCCAGGATTTGAACACAGGCACAGCCAGCCCCCGAGCATAGTGGTGGCAAGTCTGCACGGGGCCACAATGGGAAGTGAATGGCTGCCTCAGCGCTGGCTGAGCTGCTTGAACTCAGACTCCAGGACACCCCAACCAAAGTCCACGTGCAATTGCCCTTATCTCCTGGGCTCCAGATCTCCATAATCATCTCAAGGCCCTGGTCAGGCAGGCCCCCTGACCCACAGCAGGAGGCCTGGGTCAGCGTTTGTCAGGGCACGGACTCATCTCTGATAACAGAAGTGCTGGCCCTGCGGATGTTAAGGCAGGCTGGGGACTGAGCTGAGCTTTGAGAGGCAGGCATTCCACAGCAAAGCTTTTCAGCTCACTGGCTGAAAGTCCCTTCCTCCTCTTGCAGAGGGTACTAAGAGCCGAGTCTGCCTGCAGATCCACTCTGCCATCAGCCCTCCTGGCTCAGGGGTCTTGCCCCACAGCAGCGAGTGGGTATGGCTAGGGAGGAGGGACGTGCAGGCTGACAAAGGCCACCTGCCTCAGTTACTAAGGCTCAGGTGATGTTTTAACTTCTTTCTTTCAGTAACAGACACCAGCCCTGTGTGAGTGCATGTGTGTGTAACCATTGTATGTGACAGATGTGTGTACACGAGTGTAAGCATGTACAGCTATTTCCAGACCTTTCTTCTGGCAAAAAGACAGAGGAGCGGGCTCCTGATCAGCAGAGGATGACAGGAAATGTCCTCACCCAGAGGTGTCTTAGGACTCCAAACTGTTGAAGCCCTTACTCTATTCTTCCCATTTCCATTTCCATCAGCAGCTGAAGAACTTTTTAAAAGCCAGGCCTCTTCCTCCCACTTCAACCTCGGGTTTCTTCTGAGGTCAAGAAGCAGCCCTAAGGGTTGAGTAGAGGCTGCATCGAAACACATCTCTTCTTCTTCTCCTCCTGCTCCTTCTCCCCAAAGCCCCCAGTACATGGTGGCATATTCTAGTTGTGAGCGCCTCTGGTTGTGCTATGTGGGACACCGCCTCAGCATGGCCTGATGAGTGGTGCCATGTCCGTGCCCAGGATCCGAACCGGCGAAATCCTGGGCCACCGAAGAGGAGCTCCCATTTTAACCATTTTTAAGTGTACAGTTCTGTGGCAATAAGTACATTCACACTGTTCTGGAGCCCTCACCACCTTGCATCTCCTGAACTTCCCCAGAAACTCAGTACTCAGTAAACATGAACTCCTCGTTTCCCTCCCCCCAACCCCTGGCAACCACCATTTTACTTCCTGTCTCTGTGAATCTGACTCCTCTAGGTACCTCATATAAGTGGGATCATACAATATTTGACCTTTTGTGACAGACTTATTTCTTGGCATATTTACTTGGCATAGTGTCTTCAAGGTTCACTCATACTGTCGTATATTGCAGAATTTGCTTCCATTTTAAGGCTGAATAATATTTCGTGGTATGTGCATACCACATTTTCCCATCCATTCATCTGTCAGAGGACACTTGGGTTGTTTCCATGTTTCAGCTATTGTGAATAATGCTGCTATAAACATGAATGTATGAATATCTCTTTGAGATCCTGCTTCCGATTCCTTTGTGCATATACCCAGAAATGGAATTGCTGGTTCATAGGTAATTCCATGTTTAATTTTTTCAGGAACCTCCATACTTTTTTCCACAATGATCACACCATTTTACATTCCCACCAGCATGGGCCGGCCTGGTGGCGCAGCGGTTAAGTTCGCACGTTCCGCTTCTCGGCGGCCCGGGGTCGCTGGTTCGGATCCCAGGTGCGGACATGGCACCGCTTGGCAGCCATGCTGTGGTAGGCGCCCCACATATAAAGTAGAGGAAGATGGGCACGGATGTTAGCTCAGAGCCAGGCTTCCTCAGCAAAAAGAGGAGGACTGGCAGTAGTTAGCTGAGGGCTAATCTTCCTCAAAAAAAAAACAAAAACAGAAAACAAAAATACATTCCCACCAGCAGTGCAGAAGAGTTCCAAATTGTCCACATCCTCACCAACACTTACGTTCTTTTTCCTTTTTGTAATAACCATCACAATGGGTGTGAACTGGTATCTATCTCATTATGGTTTTGATTTGCATTTCCCTGATGCTCAGTGATGTTGAGCATCTTTTCATAAGCGTACTGGCCATTTGGATATCTTCTCTGGAGAAACGTCTATTTAAGTCCTTAGACAACTTTACATTTTTAAAAAACTCCTTTTATTTATTTTTAAAATTTATTTATGTTTTTATTGCAGTAACATCAGTTTATAACATTATATGGATTTCAGGTGTACATTGTTATATACTAGGATTTCTGTGTAGATTACCTCATGTTCACTACCCAAAGACTGATTGCCATCCATCACCACACACATGTGCCTGATCACCCTTTTTGCCCTCCTCCCTCCCCTCTTCCTCTCTGGTAACCACCAGTCCAATCTGTTTCTATGTGTTTGTTTGTCGTTTTTATCTTCTACTTATGAGCGAGATCATTCAGTATTTGACTTTTTCCCTCTGACTTATTTCACTTATCATAACCCTCAAGGTCCATCCATGTTGTTACAAATGGCCGGATTTCATCGTTTCATATGGCTGAGTGTATTCCATTGTGTATATATACCACATCCTCTTTTTGTTTTTGAGCAAGTTTAGCCCTGAGCTAACTACCGCCAATCCTCCTCTTTTTGCTTAGGAACACTGGCCCTGAGCTAACATCCGTGCCCATCTTCCTCTACTTTTATATGTGGGACGCCTACCACAGCATGGCTTTGGCCAAGTGGTGCCATGTCCGCACCTGGGAACCGAACCACGAACCCCAGGCCGCTGAGAAGAGGAACGTGCGAACTTAACCGCTGCACCACCAGGCCAGCCTCAACCACATTTTCCTTATCCATTCATCCCTTGATGGGCACCTAGGTTGCTTCCAAGTCTTGGCTATTGTGAATAATGCTGTGATGAATATATGGGTGCATGTGTCTTTATGCATTCGTGTTTTCAAGTTCTTTGGAAAAATACCCAGCAGTGGAATAGCTGGATCATATGGTAGATCTATTCTTAATTTTTTGAGGAATCTCCATACTATTTTCCATAGTGGTTGCACCAAAACTCTTCTTCTTGATGCTCTGAAGGTTATCATTTGGGACTACTTCTCTCTGAGATTTCTTGTGGCCCATTCCGGGGCTGGACCTGCTCCCAACCCAGACATTCCTATGGGAATAGGAGGTGAGGGGAGAGAAGGAACCACAAAGAAAAGTCTTGTCCACATTGGAATCTGGCCTAGAGAACATTGTTCTTGGGATTTAGCCTATTGCTTATGAAATCCAGCAGCTCGAGTTGAACTGGAACCAGTTTCTGGACGGTCCAGCTCAGTACATGTGGCTCCCCCAAGACAGAGAGATGCCAGTTTTGAGGGGACTTTCCCTGGGCTGGGAGGGCAGCTGACCCGGAGCCTGATGCTGGGAATGGGCGGTGCCATTCTCTGGAGCTGTCTTCGGGCCCCCAGTCACTTGCAATTTTCCGGGGAGAACTGCTGTCCACAGGCCACATGACAGCCAGAGTAACATAGCATACACACAAACCTTTCTGCTGATAGGAAAGACTGCAATCAGGTTTGTATCTGGAAGGTACAGAGCTGAGTTTATCATCCACCTCCATTCAGAGTTTGTCACCATCAGCCCACAAGTCCCTTCTCCTGTTTTATTTGTTTATTGTCCTTCTTTATCCCTGGGCTCAATTCCTGTCCCACCCTTCCCCTACCCCACTACGGGCATCTGCTCTAATGTGTTTGATGCGTATCCTTGCATTCTCGTAAAGCATGCGTGTTTTCATGTGCCTATGTCTTTAACTAATGTACATTGTCCTGTGCTAATAAATCTCATTCTCCTTCTCACTTTATCTTTCACTTAACGCTAGGTTTTAAAAACCAATCCATATTCCATCATGTGGTTCTCATTCATAGAGGATTCCACCCTGTCTTTCACCTCTGGGAAATGGACAACCAAGTGCCTCCATCTCTTAACACACCTTCATTCTTAAGATTATTAACTGAGTCAATCAAATCATCTATATTTTTGCTTTCTTTTTAAATATCTCTTCCTGAGGAGGTGGCTTCCTTAAAATCTCCAACTACAATTGTTGAGCTGTTTCTTCCTGCAGTTCCATCCATTGCTGCTTTGTATATTTTCAGGCTATTGTTAGAGGCATATGTTTTTACCATTTTACCATATATTATATCCCTCTTTGACAGTATGATGGTTTTTACCTTGTTATATTTTGTTAGATGTTAGTATTGCTACTCTAACTTTCTTTGTTTTACATTTACCTGATATATCTTCTTTTCTGTTTCTTTTCAATTTTTCTCTACCATTTTGTTTTAAGTGTGTCCCTTGCAGTCTAGGTATTGTTGATGAAAATAATCCATAACCAATCTATAAATGAAAATTTGGGTGAGTTTATTCTGAGCTTAAATCTGAGGATTATAACCCGGGAGAGTCTTTCCACAAAGGAACAGAGCACTCCCAAGAAGTGGGGGTATACAGGGTGGTTATATACCCTCAAAGAGTATGTTTCACATATGATTGAAATGTCCCTTTTACAATAGTCACGAGGCTGCTCTGTCAGCACAGTGATTGATGGAAACGGCAGATAGGTCTGCTGTCTCAGTGAACGCCGTGGGGTGGCAGGTGTGTTGCCTCGGGCTGGGCGGTCACAGATGAGCACTGCAATCGGTTCCCAGCCTAAAGAAAGATGCTTAATCTTTAAGGAGATGCCAATGTTGGGAGGGGGAGAGAAGTTGCACCTTTATCTCAAGGGCCTTTTGCTCTTGCCATAGGGAATCTCTAAAGCAGATATAAAATGCATGCTCAACGGCCTCGGTCAAGCCCTTTTGGAAAGACAAGGTCAGGCCGAATTAGGTTTACACAAAATGGCTTCCTCATATACTCCAATATATCCTATTACTTGCCGTTTTTATTTGTCAGTATTGACACTAAGGGTTTCTGTCTAGATATCTACTGCCTTTATGTATATCATAATTAGTGATATTTTATTTATAATTATTGTTCATACTGTTATATTAAGACATATTTCTACCTGATTTTATATATTCTATTTACCACACATTTTATTGCTTTTTTTTTCCTTTCCTGCCTTCAATTAAATAGTCCAATTTTCTGCTAGTTTGAAAGTATTTTTTATAACCACGTAAAATACACATCTGGGGATGACTGAATAAATAAATGGGAGGAAAGGGACAAATCTTCCTTACGGAAGAATTTCATATAATAAATGAAGAAGGAATGAGAAATAAAAAATCATCATTGGACTCCTACAGTAATAATTCCTGCAGATAAGATCCACAAATAAGTGCTAAAATTAGTGAGCAAAACTCTAAGGAGAATCAGGAAATTTGCATAGACTCAAAGTATTTCCTCTACAATGTTGTTCCTGCTGCGCTGGTTTTAACATATGTGCACAAACTCTTTGATACTCTTCCCTTTGGGGTAAGGAGTTTAACTGCTCTTCCGTTGCAGGTGGGCTGGACTTAGGGACTGGCTTCTCACAAACAGAACATGGAAAGGGAAAAATGGTAACTTCACAGTGGAGAGGCCTGGCAGACAGCACCGTAACCAAATGAACAAGAGTAATGCTGCTTGTGATAAATCATGCTGTGATCAATGATCTCATGGTCGGTTGATACCAACGCCATGTGATGAGGAGGACATTGCACCTCTGTGGTACTCTTCCCCCAGATCCATAACCCCATTCATGAGAAGCTGTCAGACAAACCCAAACTGAGAGATATTCTATGAAACACCTGAAGTATCCTTCAAAAGTCAAGGTCATGAAAAACAGAAAAGATTGTGATACACTCATAGATTGTAAGAATCTGAGTCATGATGACGGGATCCTGGAACAGAAAGTGAGCCTTAGAGGAAAAACTGGTGAAATCTGAACAAAGTCTGCAGTTTAGTTAGTGTTAGACCGAGGTTAATTTCTTAGTTTTGGTAAATATACTATGGTTATGTAAGACGTTAACGTGAAGACAAACTGTGATACCTCTACTATCTTTAAATTCTGCAAATCTGAAATTATTTCTGAATAAAAGTTTAAAAATACAGGGGTCAGTCTGGTGGTGTAGAGATTGTTTGAGCTCTCTGCTTCAGCGGCCCAGGGTTCACAGGTTCAGATCCCAGGTGCAGACCTATGCACCACTTATCAAGCCAGGCTTTGGCAGGTGTCCCACATATAAAGTAGAGGAAGATGGGCACAGATGTTAGCTCAGGGCCAATCTTCCTCAGCAAAAAAAAGAGGAGGATTGGCAGTGTATGTTAGCTCAGGGCTAATCTTCCTCCAAAAAAAAAATACAGCTATACATGAAAAGTTTAAAGAAATAATAAAGCAATCACAGAGATGAGAAATAATAAAATAACAAGAGATTATCAGGAATGAACAGACAGATTGTAAAAAATTTTTTAATGAAAAATATAATTCTTAAAACAAAATACCAATTAGTCACAAAGAGAGAATTAGGGAATTGGGAGTTAATAAACTACCAAAGGTGAAACACTGAGAGACAAATAGAGGGAAAACATAAAGGAAGCACAAATTAAGGGATATGAAGGTGTAGGGGTCTGAAATTGGCCACCCCAAGATATGTCTCTTTGGCATCAGGATTATTTGAGGCTGATTGCTTTTGATAAACTGGGACAGGGAAGGAGGCTCTGAGGAATGGAACTTGCCCTTTGTTAGGAGACATTTACATTTGTAAGGGAAATCTCTATCTGTAAAAGGTGCCTCCCTCTGTACCAGGAAGAAGAAAGGAGAGGACCTTCTCTCTAGAAACTCTCAATCAATGCCAAAGGCAAGGACTTAAATCTGCATTTTATTGTGCTAGTCTGGTAACCTCCTGTAACTGACTTCCCTCCCCCTCCCAACGTTGGCATTTCTTTAAGGATTAAGCATCTTTCCTTAGGCTAGGAACTGATTGCTGCGCTCACCTGTGACCGCCCAGCTCCAGACGATAGACTTGATAGACTTGCCTCCTGCTGTGTCCATCAAGCGCTGTGCCGACAGGGCAATCTTGTGACTATTGTGGGAGGGACATTTCAATCACATGTGAAACATCCTGTTTGGGGGTATATAACCAGTCTGTGCACCCCACTTCTTCGGTGCCCTTTCTTTCTTCGGGAAGAAAGGCCCCGGGCCATGGTTCCTCATAAATCTTTGTTTAATTTTCTCATGCTATTCTGTCTCATGTGAATTTAATTCCTTCTCCGGCCAGACAAACCCAGATTTGGGAAGAGGAAATGTCTTCCTCCCCTACAAAGGTTAAAATAAAAAACTCTAACGTAAATCGATGTATGCAATCAGATCCTCAAAAATGGAGAACAGAGAGAATGATGGAAAGAAAGTATTTAAAGAGATAATGGCTGTGAAATTTTTAGAACTAGTGAAAAACATATCAGACGTCTAAGAACAAAAACGTATACTTAGCTGGATAAATAAAAATAAATCCACACCCAGACACTGCTCACCAGAACCGAAGACAGACAAGAGAAAAAGAAGATCTTAAGGACATCCAAAGAGAAAGGAAAGATCACCTACAAAGAATCCACAAGTAGAAAGACAGTGGACTTTCACACAACAACAGAAGTCAGAAGATCATGAATGCAATCTTGCAAATGTTGATAGAACATAACTATCAGCCTAGCATTAGGAACCCTGTGAAACTGTCTTCCAAGATTGAGGATGGTAAAAATTGAGAGTTTACCATCAAGAAAGCTGCACTATAGGAAGGAAACTCATCTCAGAAGAGCAGTCTAAGATTTAAGATAAAAAAGGGAAGACTAAGTGGAAATAATGTATATAAACCAAACAAACGTTGTCTTTAAAAATAATAATACAGTGATGCACCACACAATGATGTTTCAGTCAGTGACCAACCGCCTATATGATGGCGGTCCCATAAGATTAGTACCATACAGCCTAGGTGTGTAGGAGGCTATACGATCTAGATTTGTGTAAGTGCACTCTGTGATGTTCGCACAAGGATGAAGTCGTCTAATGAAGCATTTCTCAGAACGTGTCGTTAAGTGATGCTTGACTGTGGTAATTTTTATAGGTATTATCAAGCTGTGCTCCTCAGAGGCTGTACCAGTTTACTTAGCCACCAGCAACGTAAGAAAATACCCATGTCCCATCTCTCTGATAATCTATTATCAGACTTCATGATTTTTACTAAACGGATAGGTAAAAATGGTGTCTCAGTGAGATTAATTTACGTTTCTCCTGGTATGAGTCTGTTGCTATGTTACAGTTATTCTTTCCTCATTTTTTGTCCTTCCTTTGGTTATAATGTCTTTTGCCTTAGTGAGTTTGTTCACTGCTCTGTAGTACCATTTTCTCCTTCTCTTTGAAGATGTCTGTGTTCTATGCCATACTTAGAAGTACTTTCCCACGTCCAAAATTGTTTTCTGATTCTTCCATTGCTTCTTCAGTATTTCATGGGCTCATTATTTTAACATTTACATATTTGGTCCATTTCAGAATTATTTTACTCTGAAGTATGAGATATTGATATCTCTTCCCCCCCCGGCCCCCCCCCAGAAAATTACCCCATTTGCCTAGCAGCTTTATATTGAATGGTTTTCCTCCACTGATTTGGAAATTCTACTCCATCATTTCCTGAGTTCCCTTGTATTTGAATCTATCCCGGTACTTTCTATTCTGTTCCATTGATCTGTCTATTCCTGTGCCGAGACCACACTGATTTAATTATAATAGTTCTATAAGATAAGGCACTTTAAGCTCTGGTAAGGCTAGTCCTGTCTCATTTGTCCTGTGTATTCTTACTCGTTTGGCTACCAAAAAAAAAAAGAGATCCTATTGGTATTTTTATTAGATTCTTGTTAAATTTATACAACCTAGAATAAAAGGACTTTCTAAAAAGGTGGTATGTCTTTCCATTTGTTCAGATCCTCTTCTGTATCCCTTAGTAGAATGTTAAAGTTTTATTCATAAATATAAATCTCATCAAGTTTATTCCCTAGTTGTTGCACTTTATGGTTGTTGTTTTGTTATTGTAGATAGATTTTCTTTCATTAGTTTTTCTAACTAGCTGCTGTTTGTAAACATGCAATCTACAGTTTCTGAATATTAATTTTAAACCTGACATCTTATTGAATTATTTTACTGTTTGTAGTACTTTCTTTTTAATGAATAGATTTTTTAGAGCAGTTTTAGGTCCACAGCAAAATAGACTGGAAAGTATAAAAAGTCCCCACATACCCCATGCTCCTCCCCTCCCCGTTGCGCGTCCCTCACCATCAATATCCTACATGAGAGTGCTCCATTTATTACAATCAATGAATCGACATTGACATATTATCAACCAAGATCCATGGTTTACGCCAGAGTTCACTCTCTGCGTTGTACATTCTATGGGTGTGGACGTATGTATAATGACACGTATCTATCATTACAGTATCATACAGAATAGTTTCCCTGCCCTAAAAATCCTGTGCTCCGCCTATTCACCCCTCCCTCCCCATGAGCCCCTGGCAACCACTGATCTTTTTACTGTCACTATAGATTTGCCTTTTCCAGAAAGCTATACAGTTGGAATCATACAGCATGTAGCCTTTTCAGATTGGCTTCTTTCACTTAGCAATATGGATTTAAGTTTCCTCCATGTCTTTTTGTGGCTTGATAGCTCATTTCTTTTTAGCACTCAATAATATTCCATTGTCTGGATGTACCACAGTTTGTTTATCCACTCACCTACTGAAGGACATCTTGGTTGCTATCAAGTTTTGGCAATTATGAATGAACCTGCTATAAACATCCATGCACAGGTTTTTGTGTGGACGTGCACTTCAACTCCATTGGGTAAATACCAAGGAGCACAGTTGTTGGAGTGTTTGGTAAGAGTATGCTTGGTTGTGTAAGAAATCACCAAACTGTCTTCCCAAATAGCTATTCTATTTTGCATTCCCACCAACAATGAACAAGAGTCCTTGTTACTCCACTTCCTTGTCAGCATTTGAGATTTAATATGTTTTGAGTCAAATCTTTTGAGTTTTCCAGGCATGAAATTGTGGCATCTAGAAGTAATAATAATTTTTCCTCCTTCTTTCTGATTTCTACACCTCTGTGTTGTAGTCTTGTCAAATCACATTGGCTGTTACATTCAGAAAGTGTTAAATAATAGCTGTGAAAATGAACACATCGCTCTTGTTCCTGACTTCGAGTTCAGGAAAGCTTCTGTGTGTCCCCATTAAGCACGTTGCTGCCTTTGATATTGAGATGAATTTTATCATGTTAAGGAAGTATATGACTATTCCTATTTTATTAAGAGTGTTAACCAAGATTAAACTGTTGAATTTTTCAGCCTTTGGAGGTAATCGTAACGATTTTTCTCTTTTGATCTATTAAAGTGATGAATTATATTGATAGATTTCCTCATATTAAACCATTTTTATATTTCTGGAAGATAGATATTTTTTTAAATCCTCTTGAATTCTTCATGCACACAAAAATTTTCTTATCTGAATCCTGGTCTCTGAAAAAAATGTTGAATATATAAGTATGAAAAAGCTCCTCATCCAGTGCTCCTGCTCCTACAGCAGATCCGAGTCATCTTTTTTTTTTTTTTCCTTTTTCTCCCCAAAGCCCCCCGGTACATAGTTGTATACTCTTCGTTGTGGGTCCTTCTAGTTGTGGCATGTGGGATGCTGCCTCAGTGTGGCTTGATGAGCAGTGCCATGTCTGCGCCCAGGATTCGAACTGACGAAGCACTGGGCCACCTGCAGTGGAGCACGCGAACTTAACCACTCAGCCACGGGGCCAGCCACCGCCCCCCCCCCCCCCCCCCCCCCGAGTTCATCTATATATGGAAAACCCCAGACCCCTTTGGTTGGAGGGACACAGACAAATGGCCCAAAGGAACCCCGCATACCAATATGGAGCTTTGCTTAACTTCAGGTCAGACAAGGTGAGCTCTTTGCCTGAGGACTTGCCCAGGCTGGGTGGGAGGGGGCGGGGGAGGGGTCGGGGCAGGGCGGGGGGTGGGTAGCTATGGGGCCTGGAGCCCCACCTGACCTTCAGGTGAGTCACTCCCAATTCTTAGGGTCACCATTCAATTCTGTTAATGATCTGAGATCTTTCTGTTTCCCAACTTCTTTTACAATGTGGGGGCCCCTAGACAGCACCCTTCGTGAGGGAGTGAGGGAACAGGAAGCAAGGAACAGAGGTCAGGGTCTTCTGGGCATGGTGTGTCCTTTGAGTTTCACAGGAAATGGCTTCTGGGGCTCAGCGAGGAAATTTGTAGTCATGTAAAATGGGCGACTACTGCTTCTACAAATTAAATTCCTGTGATCACCAGCCCGCTGTTTCTCTGTCGCTGGCTCTATCCTTAACTCTGATGCTGCCCTTCTAGCTCTCTGCTCCCAGCTTGGATGGGCCCTTGACCCTAAGTCTCTGGCAGCAAGTCATGGCTGGCTACTGGGTGTGCCATAGCAGGCTCAGGCCCTCAGCGTCATAGACATGGCCCAGGCTTCCTAAAGCCTTCAGTCCCTGAATGAGTCAGGGTTTGCTGAGACTCAGCCAAAAGGCACAGCCCAGGGCAGATGGCACTGCAAAATTTAGGTAGAACCATGTGAAACTGCCGATAATCGGCTAGTTTTGCCCTACAAAAAAATTGCACTATTAAATGGTTCAAACACAAAAGCTGCCTTTGAGACCAAAATAGTCACAGAACCAAATCTGTGGTGCCACCCAGTGGTCAGAGCGAGTACACAGAGCTTGTTTCCTTAATCATGATGGTGACAATAGAATAACATTTCAGGAGCTCCCACCACACGCTCGGCTCAGGAGCTTTACCCAAGAGATTACTTAATGCTGTAGTATTTTATGGTAGTAATTACTTATTTTATACTTATATTATACTTATTTTATTACTTTATACACTATAAACAGGTCTTCTGAGTTAGGCAGGTAGGTTTTATTATCCCCATTTTAGAGGTGAGAAAGATGAGGCTCAGAAGATTTAAGTGGGTGGTGCAAGATCACGCAGCTGAGGGAGGCAGACCCAGGTTTGAACTCAGAGACTGACTCAGAGCCACGCTCTCCACATTCAGCGGTTCCCCCTCCTGCTTTAGGGAGAAGATGAGGCTCCCAAGCTGGAGATCCAGACCCTCGGAGGTCCAGCCAAGGCTGATCCAGGTGCACACACCTGATGTCTGGGCACTTCCTGTCATACGGGAACAGCTGATGTTAGAGGAACCATTAAGGCAGGCCATAAAATTAATAGTTTTTAAAAACTGTTAAAAGAAGTTTATTAAAATAAAAAAGAAAACTGTATGCTGAAAAGAGCATTGATCAAGTAATTGTCAGCTTAGTTGAGTTCACTCTGGAAAATTTTCTATCCAAAAATTAATCAGCATTTATGTAACTCAGATTAAATGTTTTAATTCAGATCTTCCTTGGGGGTAGAAGTGTCCTTTGAATCAAATGGCGAATCCAAATGGCGAGGTCCGAATACGCCCTCTCTCGATGCCTCCTCCCATCCTCTGAGACACCGGGGCCCACAGAAGAAGCTGCTTTGTTAGGCAAGCAGAGGAAATGGCAAAGCAGGCAGGACACCCCCCACTGATGAAGGCTTCCGAGTTGGGCACAACCAGTCAGGAGGGTGCCACATGGCCAGTCTCAGGAGCTGTCCCGTGAGCTGACCATGGGACACTGTCAGAGCCATTCTGGCCTGAGAGGCCCAGGGCTATTTCAAGTGACTGACCTTCAAGACATTAGCTCTGTGTGGCTTTCTAGATATCGCAGTGTCGTTTTACAGATGGAGAAGGTGGAGCACAGAGAGAGGAATTAGTCTGCTCAGGGTGGCACCTGTAGCTGGTGGCAGAGCCAGGTCATTACCTGGGTAGTGACCCCCCATCCCATCTCCCTCCAGCCCCTCGATGAGGTGGGAAACACTGCTGTCACAACTGACCTGGAACTTGTGAGTTAGGAAGACCCAGGAGGACCTGATCCAGGACCTCAGGCGTTCCTGAGCCTGTACGACCTGAGACCTTGTCCCCCTCCATGTGGGCCAAGAGCAGAGAAAGGAGGAAACGAAGATGGTTCCAGCATGGGCTCTGCACCAGTTTTCCAGTTTCCTACAGAGTCTAGTCTCGATTACAGATGGTGACAATGAGGAGGTGGAAGATGAAGCGTCGGGGAGGACAAAGGACAAGGAGAGGACCTTGAGGACGGGAAGGAGGAAGGCTGGGCCCTGACCCAGGGAAGAGCAGACCTCTTGGTTATGTGATTACGTCTTCAGGCTTAGGAAAGGAGCTCATACCAGGGTCCTATTTCTCGTTTAAGCTTTGGGTATCTTTCTGAACTTTTTAAACTGTTCATGTATATTACTTTGATTAAAAATGTCAATTAAGGGGCCGGCTCAGTGGTGCAGCGGTTAAGTGCGCATGTTCTGCTTTGGCAGCCCAGGGTTCGCCAGTTCGGATCCTGGGTGTGGACATGGCACCACATACCAAATCATGCTGCAGTAGGTGTCCCACATATAAAGTAGAGGAAGATGGGCATGGATGTTAGCTCAGGGCCAGTCTTCCTCAGCAAAAAGAGGAGGATTAGCAGTGGATGTTAGCTTAGGGCTAATCTTCCTCAAAAAAAAAAAAGTCAAACCCAGAAAGACTTCAATTAGACACAGAAAACCGAAGGATGACAAGACATTGCCCTGGCAGCTGAAGAGGTGAAGATCCCCAGGGGGCAGGGGGCCTGAGGGAGGAGCAGATGGTACCTGCCAGCCCGGCCAGAGTAGGGAAAATGAGCCCTTATCTTTCCTCGAGGTGTTCCCATGGGTCTACTCTGTCTTCACAGTGGTTCTTAGCCTTTGTAGGGTCATGGGCCTTTTTGAAATTAGAAACCCTCATTCACCCCAGCAGAAACAATATACATATATGCATATGCACAAAATTATCCATAGAGTTTCCCGGGTTCACAAGTCCCATGTTAAGAACTCCTGTTCCATGTGCTGATGGCCAACCAGACCATTTCTCCAGTCCAGATCTTTTTTCTGAGCTTCAAACCTAAACATTCAATTTGTTCTGCAAACTTTCATGGAAATCTCTCAAGTGCCAGGTAACCAAAACCAAACTTAAAATCTGCCTCCTAAATCTGCTCCACCTCCCATATTCCCTATCTAGGGACTGGAACCATCGTTCACTCAGTTGCCCAAGTCCAAGACCTGCCATCAACCTGGGCCACTGGTCCTCGATGCTGGCTGCACATCAGAATCCACGGTGGAGGCTTTTAAAACACAGAGGCCTGGACCTCACCTCTGACCTCCTGAATCGGGGCCTCTGGAAGTGGGGTCCGGCCTGGTGAGTCTGAAGGGTGGCTGAGAACCACTATGCCACACAGAACATCTTTCTCCCAGCCTCGCTCCAGTCACCATGTCCTGTGACTTCTAGCTACTGAATTCATTTACTTTGAACACACAATTCTTTAACATGATACAAAAGTCAAAGGTTAAAAATGGATAATCAGAGGAGAGTTCCCCTCCCACCATCATCTCTCAGTTACACTATTTCGACAGCCTGCTTACAGGTCTGCCTGCCTTCATTCTGACCTGCTCCAGTCCTTCCTCTGCCGCCGGAGTGAGCGTTCTGAAAAGCAATCTGACTACGTCATTCCCGCCTAAAGTGGTCCAGCGGCCGCTCATCACTCCCAAGATAAAGTGCACGCTCCTTAGCAAGACAGACAAGGCCCCACCCCACTCCAGTCTGGCTCCCGCCTACTTCTAGTCCTGGGCCCCCTCACTCCCCGCCACCCACACAACTTAATCCACTAAAACACTGCAATTCACTAAACTACTAACAGGTCCTCTGCCTGGATCCCTTTATCACTCCTCTGGGAAGCCTTCCTGGCCCACCCCTTGTTGGATTAGGTGTCCTTCTCCCGGTGCTTTTCTTTAGCACTGGACTAACCACACTTGATTTTCAACAAAGGTATCAATGTAATTCAAAGTGGAAAAGATAGTCTTCTCAAGAAATGGGGCTGGAAAACTAAGTATCCATATGAGTGAAAAAATTGATCCTTACCTCACACCACACATAAAAATTAATTTGAATGTGTCATAGACCTAAAGAAAAAGCTAAAACTATACAATCCTAAGAGAAAATCTTTGTGACTTCACCTGTGAGGTCAAAGATTTCATGCAAAAAGCATGAACCATCAGGCAAAAATCTTCATAAACTCGACATGGTCACAAATAGAAACTTTGAAAGAAGAAAATGAAAAGACAAACCACAGACTACATGTACTTTCCTGCATTGCTGGTGGTAATGAAAGTCGTATAACCACTTTGACAGCTTCCTATAAAGTTAAAAATACTCACCGTACAACCAAGCCACCCCACCCACTTCTAGGTATTCTGTTCTAGAGAAATGGAAACATATGTCCACACAGACTTTTACGGGAATGTTCAAGGCAGTTTTATTCACAATATGTCAAAACAAGAAACAATTTAAATTCCAACAACAACCCAAATGTCCTCTTTTGGGGTCCTGAGAGGATCCCTCCCCACCAGCCCAACTGGGTCACTCCCCAGGCCCCCCACCAATGTCCAAATGGATAAACAGCTTATGGTATAGGCGTACAACGAAATACTACTCACCAACGATAAGGAGGGAGCTACTGATACACAAACACATGGATGACTCTCAAAAGCATTGTGCTAGGGGCGGGCTTGGTGGCGCAGTGGTTAAGTTCCCACCTTCTGCTTGGACGGCCCAGGTTCACCAATTCGGGTCCAGGTGTGGACATGGCACCGTTTGGCAAGCCGTGCTGTGGGGTAAGATGGGCATGGATGTTAGCTCAGGGCCAGTCTTCCTCAGCAAAAAGAGGAGGATTGGCAGCAGATGTTAGCTCAGGGCTAATCTCCCTCAAAGGAAAAAAAAAAGCATCGTGCCAAGTGAAAGAAGGCAGGCACAAAAGAACACATTCTGTATGGTTCTATTTACGAGAAATTCTAGGAAAGACAAAGCATAGCGATAGAAATCAGACGAGTGGTCGTCTGAGGCCAGGGAGAAGAGGGATGATGGGTTGACTGCAAAGGGGCAGAAGGGAATTGGAGGGGGGGCGGTAATGGAAACGTGCTATATTTTGAACTGGGGCGATGGTTAGCCCGGTTCTTCATTTGTCAAAATTTTGTCTGTCACAGAACTGTATACAGTACTTAAAATTTCTGGTATTCACTGTATGTAAATAATATCTCAAGGTAGTTTTGTAAAATGTGAGGGCTGCTGTGAAACATAGAAAAGAATGCACGCGAAGGGAATCTGCTCAGAACCTTCCAAAAAAACACTTGATTTGGAAGGGAGAGACCTAGGCTCTGTGCGCCAGCTCAGCCTCAGCCGAGAGGCTCAGGGAAACGTTCCCCCGCCAGGGGGCAGTGTCGCAGCGGCCGGCCGGCCCCCTCGCTCGCTCCCCAGCCCCCGGGCCTGGGCAGGGACCCTGCGGGACCCGGCAAGCCGCAGCCACGCCGCGGCGCGCCAGCTCCGCCCTGGAGCCCGTGGGCGGTGGACGCTCATCCGCGGAGGGCCCGGGGGTGGGCCCGGCGCCGCGTCCTGCGCCGTGCAGCCTGCGGGGTGCGGCCGGCCGGGGGCGTGGACACCTGCCCCCGCGCGCGTCGCCCCGCCGCCTCCGAGGGCGGCGCGTCGGAGAGGGGAGCCCGGGCTCCCGGGAGCCCAATGACCTCCCTCCAGGCCAGGCTGTCGGGCGCCCTTGGGCAGTCGCCCGTGCGCCCCCCGCGGAGCGCGGCAGGGAAGCAGTGCCCGCCGCTGGCCTGTTTCCAGCATGACAGGCGCCGCGGCCGGCGGCGGCCCGGAGTGAGCGGTGTCCCGGGTGAAACCAGACCTGCTGCTCCGGCGCGGCGGCTCCAACCGGGCCCGCAGACAGCCGCCGCGGCGCCGTGTCCTCCCTGACCTCTTCCCCTTGAGAAAGCAGCCCGTCGTAGCCGCAGCAAATCCCCACCCGCGTAGAACTCAGAAATTTTCGTTTTGAATGACAAAAGAAGTATAGCCTAGAAATGTTTTGCTTAACCGTCCCTCTTGCTGGAAAGGCGGCTCGCCAGGCGTGGCTTGGCACGGAGAGGGCTGCTGGGGGAATGAGCTGGAATGCAGAGAGGGAAGAGATCAGTCACTGCCCGGCGTGCCAAGGCCCAAGGGACACCAGACCCTCCATAATGACCCCACTATGGCCACTGCCCTCCACGGGCCTGGGGGGACGCACTGCTGCGGCCCGATGCGCCCGCCTGCCGGCGCGCTCTCGTCTCCAGCCTTCTCCGCACACCCCGCCCCGCCCGGCGCACTGCGTGGTTTGCCTAATTCCCTGGACCCGGCAGAGAGGCGACCGCGTTGAGGACACGCCGAGCCCGCTCCCGCCCTCCGCCCCCGGCGGCTCAGGGCCACCCGCAGTGCAGGCGGCGCAGGTGCACCCAGAGGCAGCGCGCGGGTGAGTCGGCCCAGCAGCTCCAGGAGAGTTGACGGGGTCGAGCGGGGGGCGAGGAGGGAAGAGCTGGGAGACAGCAGTTGTTTCCATTCCTACCTTTGCTCGCTGCCGAGAGAGCAACAGGTGCTGGAGATTGGGGAGCAGGCAGGGGAACGATGGACCCCCGCGTTCTCGCAGGCAGCTTTCCCCAAACCGAGGTCTGCCATCTCTGAACATTGACCTGCCCCAGCCTAGGGGAGACAGGAGGCTCGTGCTGACGTTTTCTCGAGAAGAGGAAGGGAGGCCATGGGTATATTCCACTTTAGAGCGCTAGCTTTGGACCCGGACAGAGGCCTAGACTTGAATCTTCTGCTACCAGCTGGTGTTGTTGGGTGGTTCCGTAACTTACTGAGCCTCACTTTCCCCATCTATAAAATGGGAATATAATAATGCGACCTCCCAGGGTCCTTGTGAAGATGAAACCAAAAGATGCTGCAAAGTGCTGAGCACGCAGCCTGTGGGCACAGAAAGATACGCGTTATTTTAGCGGAGAAGAATCTCCACTCCGGCCTTGCGAGGTCCACTTAGGACCAGCTCTGCCCTTCCGCAGGGTGAGAGATGGGCCTCCTTGCCCAGGAATCTCATGGGGGCACGGAAAACGGCAAAAGCCCTGTGGACAAGGATGCTCCAGGCGACCCTGCAGGCCAGCACCTACCGCTCTGGTTGGTGGCTGTCCCAGCCTTTGCATGGGATGCACAATCTGGCAAGGACAGCTGCTGCTTTCCTTAAGGAGGATATCCCTCACCTTTCCTCCTGAAACGTCATTCTTCATCCCCAGACACCTCCGCCTCAGAAAACTGGGAACCACTGTCCAAATTGTTAACACCGGGAAACTCTCGGCTGCAGAGCAGAGCGCCCATTTTGCAGATGGGAAGCGGAAGGTCACGATGGTTAAAGGATGTACGCCAGTTAGTGGAGATACCTTGCTCTCCTCCACTCCAGCTTATGTGTGTTTAATGCTGTATTGTTGCATTCTCTGTTATTCATAGCATAAACATGGGTTGGTTCAGGCAACCAGAGGAAGGAAGCAGCCAGGGTCAGACTTTCTAGTGCTTCCAGGGTGGGGCGCCCTGCATGGTTTACCGTGGCCCCCGGGATGGAGGTGAGGTTGAAATGAGACACCAAACAGAAAAATGGACTCGGGAAAGCCACTCTCACCCTCCGGCCCTGCGAGGGACTCCGGAGTTTGGAACAAGATCTTGTCCTTGATCTTGAGTAGGATGGTCCTTGTGCATTTCCAGCCGGAGAAGACGCTTTTTGGCTGTTGCGCAGAGGCCCTCTTTCTCCTCCAACACTCCCGCCCCGCGCTGTCTTTAAAACCTGTTCCAAATGCCGCATCCCGAGAAGGGACCGAAACTTGGGCCCGCCGCCCTCTCCCGTAAGCAACGACCTAGCAGATTTGTCAGGAAGAAGTTTTAAGTTTGAAGATAGGCACACTCCTTGGAACGAGCCACACGCGATGGCTGACACTCTGGACCATGCTCGTTCACAGATGTATCTCCGGCACACAGTGGGTGCCGGAGAATGGTGGGGCACCAAGAGCTGGCCCGGGCCCTCTGACTCAGCGAGAAAGACCAGCGAGTGTCTCTGCCCACCGGCGGCTGGCCGAGGGGTCTCCTTTCCTGTCCTCTCGCCCCACTGATGTGATCCCTTCCCCAGCTTCCCCCCGCGCCCGGCGCAGTGGTTTTCGCTTCGGTGTACCCCTGCCTCCAAGATGGTCTCTCCCTGCTGCCTGCCCTCACACATCCCCCGCACACCAGGATGCCCGTCTGTGGGTATCAGCAGCCGCTCCCTTCCCTGCCCCACAGTCGAATCTCTGCGGCCCTAGTCGCTCTCTCTTTATTCTGAAGCCTACGGCTGCCCAGCCCTTCCAATACCCAGCCGGCCGCGGAATGCGCAGGATTTGGAGCTGGGCGGGGGGAGGGGGGAGGGGGGCGCGGGGGGTGGTGCGGCTGCAGCCCCGTGTGCTTACATGCGTAGATGAGCAGGCTCGCACCCTGATTGGGTTTGGGTGAGTATTTGCCACGCCCCATGGTCTTGGCTCCGCCACCTAGGACACCCGGTTGGGGGCGACCACAGGGACCACTCCTCCAGCCCCGGCCTCCGCAGGACCAGCAGCGGGAGGGTCTCTTTCTGGAGAGCTCCAGCACTTGTTAAGTTCAATACCCCGCTATGTTACCATATCCTCCGGGGACCTTCGACTCTGTTCTTGACCTTGGCCCCGTCCAAGTGGACTCGAGGGACTGAGATGGATCTAAATGGATCCCAAACCTGGGGGACCTGAGCCAGCCAGGGCAGAGAAGCAATCATGGTGCCAGCGGTCCTTGCAGGGCGCAGTGCAAAGCCTGGCACAGGGTCCTGCGGAAAGGGGATTATGGAGGGCTTCCTGGGGGTCAGGGCAGTTGAAGCAAAATGGATAATGAAAGAAACTACTTCTTAAGTTTTTTTTTTTTCATTTTGTCTTCCCAACAGCCCTGAGGTAGGTACTATTGATATCCTCATTTTACAGATAAGATATAAATTGGGGTTCAGAGACATTAAGTGCTCTTTCGCCGTGAGCAAGTGACAGAGCAAGGATTTGAAACTGGGTCTACTCAGTGCCAAAGCTGCTCTTAACATTCATGTTATAAGCATGTCCGGCGAAGGAAAGAATGTGAGCAAAGACGCCGAGGTGAGAAACAACGCAGAATACAGGAGGGGACTATGGAAAAAAGTAGTGTTTCTGGAGCACCAAGTTCTGTGCACAGAGGTGAGAGTGGAGGCTAGAGAGGACAGTAGGGACCGTGTGGGGCCTTGTAAGCCACAGTCAGGAATGTGGACTTGGTCGTGAGAGGCTGGCCCCCGACCCAGAGGTCTTACACAGGAGAGGAACGCACTGCCTCTGGCTGCAGCTCCCAGGGCGGGTGCAGGTAGGGGAGGGAAAGCAGAGAGTGGGCGCCATCCGCTCTAGTGCTCGCTTCTCCGTATTTTTCTCATCATGCACGCGTAGAAAATGATTCTTTTTGTATGACACACTGGGGTAATAGAGGAGGGCGCTGTTTGCAGCCAGAGGCAACCCATCCAGGAACTCCAGCCCTCCGAAATCCCTGCACAGCCACCCCTGGGGCTGAGGAGTCTCACGCAACATGTGCCCCAGTCACTGCAGACCTGAATTCAGAGAGACAGTGGAGGATGAAGGACAAGAGCTGGATTCAAGGAATGATTAGAAAGCAAAGTTAGTATCACATAGTGAAGGGATGAAGAAGGAAGATGACCCCTGGGTTTCTGGACTGACTAACTGGGTAAATGGCATTTCCCTCCCTGCTGCGGGGATCGTGGGGCAGGGCCAGTTCATGGGAAAATGATGAGTTCTCTGACTTCCACCTTCCAGATATCTCCCATCAAATGACCAACTTCTGTGCTCTTTACTCCTACTGTATTATGTAGTTACGTTCTTTTAGCATATGAATATTCTCATCCGTGAGGGCCTATTGCCTATAGCCACCTCTGATACCCAGTGGTCAGAGTTCAGCGCGGGAAGTAGAAGCCAGCAGCGGGAGAATTTATACAGGGAACTAGGTACTAAAAATCGTTAGGCGCGCTGGAAGAATGGGCTGTAGTTTGGGCCTTTCGGAAGGATTCTCTGAACACCCGGAAGTAACACACCAGAGGAGCTGCCATTTGTGTGGCAATCAGGCAAGTGTCAAGGCCACCTCGGAGCTCGGTCGAATTTAGTAACACAGCACTGTTGCCGAGATCCCGGACGCCACCATAACTGCAGTTGTGTCTCGGTACCCACAAAGTTGGGACTGCGCACGGGAAAGCTGCTGCAGGAAAACCCCACGTGTCATAACCTTATTTGCCAGGAGAAAACAATGTAAGCTGCAGAAATATGGCCTGTTTCACATCTGCTTTCTAAATTCTCAAAACCTATTTTGCCTACCCCAACTTCAAGGGAATCTACGAGATGTAGCTTTTTGTTTCCCAGCCTTCTGTAGTCTACAAAGACATGCTAGAAGGAGATAGGAATCGTGGAAGGGATCCCTGTTGTCAAATGGCATGCAGTGGAAGGGCCTGAAGTGGCCATTGGGTTCGACAATTAGAAAACCAAGGAGGCTCTTGAGAGGGCTGTGTCCGTGCAGGGGTGGAGGGGAAAGGCAGACTATTGGGTAGAACAGTAAACCAGACAGGAGGAATGAATTCAGTGAATGTGGATGGTTTGAGGATTCCTCTGGAGGGAAGAGGAGACAGAGGTAGTAGATAAAGGGCACATGCAGTCTCAAGGAGAGTTTTGGTTCGTTGTTTTTCTAAGAATGGTAGAGAACCAGGGGCCGGCCCCAGGACCAAGTGATTCAGTTCGCGTGCTCTGCTTCGGTGGCCCAGGGTTTCGCAGGTTCGGATCCTGGCCGTGGACATGGCACTGCTCATCAGGCCATGCTGAGGTGGCATCCCACATGCCACAACTAGAAGGACTCACAACTAAAAATACACAAATATGTACCGGGGGGCTTTGGGGAGAAAAAGTAAAAACAAAAAAATCTTTAAAAAAAAAAGAATGGTAGGGAATCAAATGTGTTTATGGGTGGAAGAGAAGGTGCCAACTGAAGATAATCGAGGGGACAAGTGGATGCATGATGGATGCAGAGCTTGCAGCTGACGGGAGGAGATGCTCACGGTGTCTGGAAAGATGCTCATGATATTTTGCTAAGTGACAAAAGCTTATTATAAAGCAAACATTGTATGATCCCTTCCTGTTTTAAAAATATGTTGGATACACTGAAAAAATACTCACTGAATTGTCTGCTCTTGTAGAGACAAAACTCAATCCCACTATTGCAAGCCTGCACCACTGAGATGGAGCAGCGCAGGCCAATGGCAGAGGCTTGGGCAGGGTGTGTAACTAGAGGGGCAGGATAAGACTGGGAGAGGGGCGGGGCCAGCCTGGTGGCGCAGCGGTTAAGTTCACACCTTCCACCCGGTTCTGACCCCAGGTGCCGTGTCTGCACCTGGGATCCGAACTACTTCAGGGGCCGGGGTTCGCCGGTTCAGATCCCAGGTGCGGACATGGCACCGCTTGGCAAGCCATGCTGTGGTAGGCGTCCCACATATAAAGTAGAGGAAGATGGGCATGGATGTTAGCTCAGGGCCAGTTTTGCTCAGCGAAAAGAGGAGGATTGGCAGTAGTTAGCTCAGGGCTAATCTTCCTCAAAAAAAAAAAAAGACTGGGAGACAGTGGGATGGAGGACAACAGATGTACACTCTTGCAGGCCCTATGGCCACAGGCTGACTTGCTCCATAGGTCTCATGCTCAAGTCATGATTCCCAACTCACTCACTTCCCATACACTGAGGAGCAGCCTGCCAATGGTTCTGGAACCAGCTTCAGAGGCCTAGGCATAGCATCTACCCATTCCATCCCCCCTCAAACTGTGGAGACGTCTGGGTTCCCCATAGTAGTCTTCAGCCACATCCTGAAAAAACACTAATGTGATTGCAACACTGGCCCCTTGTATTTCCTGTTCCCCTCCAAATCACTGACTCTTAAGTACATAACTTCCTTGAAAATAACTTGACAAGGCTTAAACTAACTTAGCTTTTCTCAACCCCCGTCTTATCTCTCGACATGGTTATTTCTTATACCAACTTAAAAAATACATATCTTGTATTGTTATTGTACATGCATTACAAGTCTGGGACCATTTTTAATCATATTATTGGCTTCAGGTTTTTGGTTTCTTTTCTTTTCCGGGGATTGTTATCTATACAAGATAGATAATAATAAACATAAGAATATGTGGGCTGAACAAAAGGTAAGGAATACTCAGGCACGAAAGCAGGGGCCTAGAGAGGTATGCAAAGGACTCAAGCCAGCTTTGGACTCAAAGAGATATGCAAAACCAGGTGCACCTGAGCATTGAAGATGCTTGAAGATAGAGCCTGTGCCCACCCAAGAAGGATGTCTAACAGGAGACTCCCTCAAAGCTGAGACTCTAGAGGGATACATTTTCTGCATAACAGTGACCTAGAAATGAACTCTTCCATCCGCAGACAGCTGCAAGGAAAAGTGCCTTTCTTGGATCTTTGATGCTCATCGAATTGGCGTGGGGGCTTGGAATCTCCCCTGAGAACTTGTCTCCATGAGCCTGCCCTCATATAGTTTTTCAGCCTGAATTCACATGCTTAGGCACCAACTCCCCCAAAAGAAAAACAAAACCAACAACCTGGAGCTGATAATAGGAGTACAAGTGGTCCCAGACTTGAAATGCCCCCAGATGCCTGAAGAAGCAAGTGTAAATCCTTTCCAGTGGAACTCAGAAATGTGCCTCATCCCTGGCCTCAAAGAATTCCCACAGGTCATGTTCCAAAGAAAGTAATTCCCCCAAATAAAATAATTCAGTAAGTATGCAAGTAAACAAGGCACTTTGAGTGAGAACCAGTAGAAACAAGACAGTAAATTCAGATCCCAAAAAACTTTAGATGTTGGAATATTCAGATTTAGTATTCCAAATAAGTATGCTTAATATAATATAATAAATAAAAGAGCCTTGAAAAATATGACAAAATCACAAGCGGATGTGTAAAAAAATCAAACAACTCCTGGAAATAAAAAATATAGAATTGAAACTTAAAACTCAATAGATAGGTTTAACAGCTGATCAAATACAGCTGAGAGGTTGATTAGGGATGGGAAGACAGAAGAACTTACTTGAAATATAGCCCAGAGAGACAAAGATATGGAAAATAGAAGTTAAGGGGCCAGCCTGTGATATGGTCGTTAAGTTTGGTGCACTCTGCTTTGGTGGACCAGGTTCACGGGTTCAGATCCCAGGTGCAGACCTACACCACTTGTCAGCCATGCTGTGGTAGTGACCCACATATAAAGTGGAGGAACATTGGCACAGATGTTAGCTCAGGGCTAATCTTCCTCAGCAAAAATAAGTAAATAAACAAACAAACAAATAAATAAAATAGAAGTTAAAATGACATGGAAAATAGACCAAGAAGGTCTATCACACATTTAATCATAATTCTAGAGGGAAAGTAAATAAAGAAGAGGTAAAAGGCAATATTTGAAAAAATAATGGAGGATTACTTTCTATAGATGACAAAGGACTCTAATCCATAGAGTCAAGAAGCCAAAAGCTTCCAACTATGATAAAAAGAAATGCACACCCAGAGTCATCATAGTGAAACCACAGAAAATAGCATATTAAATATTAAAATATTAAATAGGGCTGGCCCCATGGCCGAGTGGTTAAGTTCGCGCACTCCGCTGCTGGTGGCCCGGTGTTTCGTTGATTCGAATCCTGGGCACGGACATGGCACTGCTCGTCAAACCACGCTGGGGCAGCGTCCCACATACCACATCTAGAAGGACCCACAATGAAGAATATACAACTATGTACTGGGGGTCTTTGGGGAGAAAAAGGAAAAAAATAAAATCCTAAAAATAAATAAATAAATAAAATGTTAAATAACATACTGAATTTATAACGTAATGGAAATCGAGTACATAACTTCTAAACCGTTAGAGAAAAAGGAACGAGAAAAAAGTCAATCCAAAAGAAGGCAAGAGAGGAGAAACAGAAGACAGAAAAGGCACGAAAAAAAGAGAACACAAAATAAGATGGAAGAAATAAATATATCAACAATTGCACTAAGTTTAAATATTTCAGGGGCCACCCAGTGACACAGCGGTTAAGTTTGCACATTGGTCTTCATGGCTGGGGGTTCGCCAGTTCGGATCCCAGATGTGGACCTAGGCACTGCTTGGCAAGCCATGCTGTGGCAGGCTTCCCACATATAAAGTAGAGGAAGATGGGCACAGATGTTAGCTCAGGGCCAGTCTTCCTCAACAAAAAGAGGAGGATCGGCAGTGGATGTTAGCTCAAGGCTAATTTTAAAAAAAGCAAGGAAAATTAGACAGTTTATTGTCTCATGAGCTATTTCAACACACATTTCTGTGATTTGTAGAATAAGCAGTGGAAAATCATTAAAGATATAAAAGATTTGAGCAACACAATTAACAAGCTTGATCTAATGAACATTTATGGAACACTACATCCAATAACTATAGAATATACAGTGTTTTCAAGCATTTATGGAATGTCTACAAAAATGGACCATTAAAAATTAAGCTGGCCCCGTGGCCGAGTGGCTAAGTTCGCCAGCTCTGCTGCAGGCAGCCCAGTGTTTCGTTGGTTCAAATCCTGGGCGTGGACATGGCACTGCTCATCAAACCACGCTGAGGCAGTGTCCCACATGCCACAACTAGAAGGACCCACAACGAAGAATATATAGCTATGTACTTTGGGGAGAAAAAGGAAAAAATAAAATCTTTCAAAAAATTAAATGCTGGAGAGGTGGGGGAGGGCTGAATAGGTGGAGCCAGAGGATTTTTAGGGCAACGAGAATACTCTATACGATACTGTAATGGTGGATGCATGTCCTTATACATTTGTCCGGACCTATAGAATGTACCTCACCAAGAGTGAACTGTCATGTAAACTATGGAATTTGGGTGATAATGATGTGTCAATGTATGTTCCTCAGTTGTAACAAATGTGTCGCTTTGGTAGGGGATGTTGATACTAGGGGGAAGCTGTGCATATGTGGGGGAAGGGAGTATATGGGAAATCTCTGAACCTTCCTCTTAATTTTGCAGTGAATCTAAAACTGCTATGAGAAATAAAGCCTTAATCAAAAAATGAAATGCTTCGACCATAAAGCATTAGGCAAAAAAGAAATTACAATGGAATTAGAAAATATTTAGAACCAAAAGGTGATGAAAATATTACAAAGCAAAACTTGTGAAATGCAGTTAATACAGCATTTAGAGAAAAATGTGTAATCTTAAATAATTCTCATAGAAAACAGGCTCAAAATTAATGAGCTCAAAAATTAAAGGCTCAAAATTAATGAGCTAAGAGTCTATATCAGAAGGTTTAAAATAAAACAGCAAAATAACCCCCCAAAAAAGTAAAAGGAAGGAAAAAATTAAAATAAGAAAAAGAAATTAATTAAAAGGAGATGAGCAATTGCGTCGTGATGGATGGGAACTAGATTTTGGTAGTGAGCATGCTAGAGTGTATACGGAAGTTGAATTATAATGTTGGACACATGAAACTTCTCAATAAAATAAAAAAGGAGACAAGCAAAGCCAGAACTTGATTTCTTAAAAAGATTCATAAAATTGACAAAATTCTGGTGAAAATTATCAAGAAACAAAAAGAAGGCACAGGTAACCAATATTAGGAATAAAAATGAGTTAAGAATACAAGCCACAAATTCGAGAAGAATATTCGTCATGCAATAAATTATAAAGAATATATACAGGATTCCTACACATAGTAAGAAAAAGATGGACACACAATAAAAATGTCAAAAGGAATTCTACAGAAGAAGAAACAAAAACGTTCCACAAAGCATTTGAAAAGGTGTGCAATGTCATTAGCAAACAGCGAAACGCATGTATTTAATACCCACAAGATTCACCAAATCAAGATGACAATACAAGCATTAATCAGTTTGGACACTATATGAAACAATGGTCACTGTGATATCGTCTGTCTGGCAGGGACCTTTGGAAAGCAATTTGGCATTGTTTAATGAAATTAAAAGTAGACATACCCTATGACTCAGGAATTCCATTTTTAGGTACATACATCAGAGAACTCTTGTATAAGAATATTTATAGCAGCATTGTTGGAATAGAAAAAATTTGTAAACATCTGGAGATAACCTAGCAGATAAGCAACAGCAAGAAGGATAAATAAGTTTAAGGACATTCATCCGAGGCAAGACCAGAGAGCAACGAAAAGGAGCTACAGCTACAGAGAACGACATGGCGCATATCATTAACAGAACGTTGAGTAGAGAAGCTAGTTATTGGTGAGTTACATAGAGAATTATCCCGTTGCTCTAAAATCCAAACACACTTACAAACACTGAATTATTTAGGATGTGATGGTCAGTTTTCTGTGTCAATTTGGCTAGGCGATAGTCCCCAGTTATTCAATCAAACACTAATCTAAGTGTTGCTGTGAAGGTATTTTGTAGATGCAATGAAAGTCCATGATCAGTTGACCTTAAGTAAGGGAGATGATTCTAGATAATCTCTGTGGACCTGAAACAATTGGTTGAGAGGCCTTCAGAGCTGAACCAAAGCTTTCCTGAAAAAGAAGAAACTCTGGCCAGTGGCATAAGCTCTCCCCAAGAGTTGCAGCCTGCCCTTCCTGACAGTCTGCCCTGCAGATTTCAGGCTTACCTAGGCAGCCCCCGCAAACGCATAAGCCATTCCTTACAGTAAACTTCCTCAATATATATCTCCTACTAGTTCTCTTTCTCTGGTTGAACCCTGACTAATAGATTTTGGTACAGGAAGTGGTTCTAGAGGAACAGAATCTTAAGGATGAGTTTTCTGAATAGGTTCTGGGTTTTCTGGAATTGGTTCTCTAGTGTGGTTCAACTTAAAGGCACTAATAACTCTGTTTCAAGTGGTAAAGAGGGCACTGATAGTCCATGGATGGATGTGGCATTAGAAATATGAAAAATATCGTCTTTCAATACCCCAGGCAAAGTTGTGGGTGACCATGTACATGATACCTTTGGACATTTTAGTCAAAATGAGTATGAGATTGGCTTGTGGCTCCTACTTGTGCTGGATAAAGTGGGAAAAGAAAAGGATGAGCTCGGGGCTTCAAATTCCCAGCTCGAGAGCCTCATAAAATGATGCAAAAGCTTCTATGTTTGCCCTAAAAGAGACCCCTATCTCCTGTTGCCTGCAGGGCTGAAATTGCTGAAAACCAAACCCGGAATCTCTTCCTGTGAGTGGCTAAAATACAATGCAAACTGAATTTGCAGCCTCAGAGGGCATCTACTGTTAAAGTGAGGGCATTGATTGGGAAGGAAGGGGATCCTGAAAGTTGGAATGGGGAGATGTGGGAAGATCCTGACAGAGCTGGGGACATTGTGTCTATACATTCTGATGAGTCTTTTTTTACCAGTAGAAGCAGAGCTTCCACTCCCATCTGAAGAGATTAACCCTGCATTTCCGGAGGAAACTGTAATAACCTCCCCTGAGATGATTGTCTTCAAGACAATGCTGATTCTCCTCAGGACCCACACCCACACACCCCCTCCCCGCCCCATGCTTCTAGACCTACAACTAAACTCAGGTCCCAGCAAGTCCCTAAAGGTGAGGTACAAAGTGTGACCCACAAGGAGGTGTGCTATACACTAAAAGGACTACATGATTTTTCCCAATTTATACAGAGAGAAACCCAGGGGATATGAGATTGGAACGCTAGAGTGGAGTTAGTGTCTAAGACCTGTTGGATGTTAGGGTGGAGTTATTGTGTAAGACTGCTCACACACCCCAGGAGGGTGCAGAGGACACGCTTTTCACCAAAACACATAGGAATACCTACAGAGTGGAAAAAACTGTTAATACTAGCAAAGGAATGATGTCCCACACACCCTTGCATCCTCACCCCACCAAGCCTGGCAGAGAAGAGGAAGGCTGTGACCCACCTTGACCAGTACTCTTCCTAGTTCCTCTAATTGGACCAGCTTGTCATGTGCCCAACCCTGAACCAATGAGTGTGGCTAGTGGGATGGGAAATGTTATTTGGCTTAAACCACTCAGGGTCTATACCTGGGTTTGGGGATGTGATAAAACTCCAAACCACACAGCAGAAAATTGTTGTTAGGGGTGAGGGATGCAGTTCTTGATACCAAACCTCTTACTCTTAAGTTTGAACCTCTTAATCTCAAGTTCGTGTGCCTGATGCACATGAAGCCAAACACTGAGACACTGGTGCTTTAAGATGGAGAAAAGTTTATTCAAATTTGCCAAAACGAGAAGGCAGAGCATGGGTTCTCTCAAATCTGCCTTAACAAGAGAAGAAGGCAGGGGGTTTTACAGACCTAATGGATGTGGCAGGAGGATTTTCAGAGAAACAAAGGGGTAATCCGTGTTTCTTTCCCTCCCGATAAGCCCCTGGGCGATCTGACTTGTAGGGTCAACAGCAGCTGGGGGCTGGTTATCTGGTGACCCTTGAAGGTGTTCTCTTTCTTCTGTAAAACAAGCTCATAAATCCCTGTGACCCTTGAGTTACCCCCTGGGTTAAAACAGCAAATTGACAAGATTAACTTCTTTTCATAACAGAATGTCGAAAGGTAATCTTATTGAATATTTACAGTAACCCTCAGGAATGGCTTCACTCACAAAGTGAACACAATGGTTGGTAATTAATCCTTAGTTTCTGGGAAGAAATGCTTATCCTTAAAGAAATGCTGATATGGGGGAGGCAACATCACTATCTTTTTGTTTGTTTGTTTTGTTTTGTTTTGTTTTGTTTTGTTTTTGAGGAAGATTAGCCCTGAGCTAACTGCTGCCAATCCTCCTCTTTTCGCTGAGGAAGACTGGCCCTGAGCTAACATCCATGCCCATCTTCCTCTACTTTATATGTGGGATGCCTACCACAGCATGGTGTGCCAAGCAGTGCCACGTCCACACCCGGGATCCGAACCGGCAAACCCCAGGCCACCGAGAAGTGGAACATGCGCAGTTAACCACTGCGCCACCGGGCCAGCCCCAGCATCACTATCTTTAAGGGCATCATTCTTGGCTTTGGGACATTGTAAATGTTTAAAGCAGATACACAGTGCATGCTCAATAGGCCACATCAGACCCTTCTGGAAAAACAAGGTCAAGGTTGGTTTAGTTTTAAACCAAATGACTTCTTCATATACTCCAGTATATCTTACTGCTTGTCATTTACTCCTCAAGTGTAATGGATTTGGCATTTTATTCTAATCATGGAATAAAAGTTCTGTACTTAGAGAAAAGTTTCAAACACATGCATAAATGTATCTAGCATTTGGGACTAAACCAAATCCTGTTTATTTTTGTAGCCAGGATAAGTGCTGATTTCGAGGATCTCCTAGAGTGTCTGGAGCAGCCTGGATTTTATTATTTGTGCCTCAGAGTCATAATAGCAACCTCACACTGATCACTTACAAATGCAGGCTCTGTACACTAAGTGCCCCCCATGCGTCAGCTCTTTAAATCTCCCTCAAGTCCTTGAGGTTGATGTTAGCGTCTGACTTCCCTGATGAGGAGCCTGAGGTTTAGGGATATAAGCAACTGGCCCAAGGTAACACAGCTACTAATGGCAGAGTCATTTGAACCAGGCCTGCAGGACCCCAAAGTCCGCGTCTCTATGGTGGATACTGTGCTTCCCCTCCACTTCTGTCTCCACCGCCCTCCCCCAACCCTGCAGTATCATTTGCATCATTTGGGCTGTTGATGAAGAAGAATATTCTGATTCCACCTTTGCATCTCAGCACTAAGAAGTTTGGCCTCATCTTCTATCTGAAAACTCTAAAAGTCAGGATATTCACTGGCTCCGGAAGAAGAGTCCGTACGATTCAGTTGGCAAGTTTGAGCAGACTCAGCAAAACTTATCTTTCAAGCTCTACGTACGAGGTTGTAGTGAGCATCAAGAGGCTCCTTGTCAACATCTGCCGGATTCCTGTTCTGTTGCTTCACTTCATCTGGTCTCCTCTGTTATGATGCGCTATCATACCTGGGAACAATAGCTGTTTAAGTCAGGCTTTAAAATATCAAAGTCGGGAAACAGTTACCATATGTATTTCTGGAGGAATGACAAACGTTGTCAGACTTGCTTTTCGGTTCAGCAGAGATGATACACAGGTGCTGGTATATCGGTCCGTCATGGAAGGGCTCAGATTTCCACTGATCTCCGAGTTGAGGGAGTGAGAATCCCCATCAAGAGGCGTTACATAAGTGTCTTATTCCATTAGGGCTGCTATCGCAAAACGCCACAGACTGGGTGGTGTAGGGGAGGACGACATTTCCTCTATCCAAAGTGGGTTCGTCTGGCCGGAGAAGGAATCAAATTCACATGAGACAGAATAGCAAGAGAAAATTAAACAAAGCTTTATGAGGAACCATGGCCCAGGGGCTCTCTTCCCGAAGGAAGAAAGGGCACCGAAGAAGAGGGGTGCACAGAGTGGTTATATACCCCCAAACAGGGTGTTTCACATGTGATTGAAATGGCCCCCCTCACAATAGTCACAAGATTGACCTGTCGGCACAGTGCTTGATGGACACAGCAGGTAGTGGTCTGCTATCTCGGTGGGCGTAGCAGGAGGCAAGTCTATCGTCTGGAGCTGGGCGGTCACAGGTGAGCTCAGCAATCAGTTCCTAGCCTAAGGAAAGATGCTTAATCCTTAAAGAAATGCCAAGGTTGGGAGGGGGAGGGAAGTCAGTTACAGGAGGTTACCAGACAAACACAATAAAATGCAGATTTAAGTCCTTGCCTTCGGCATTGATTAAGAGTTTCTAGAGGGGCTGGCCCGGTGGTGCAGTGGTTAACAGCGGTTAAATTCACACGTTCTGCTTCTCGGAGGCCCGGGGTTCGCTGGTTCGGATCCCAGGTATGGACATGGCACCATTTGGCACGCCATGCTGTGGTAGGCATCCCACATATAAAGTAGAGGAAGATGGGCACGGATGTTAGCTTAGGGCCAGGCTTCCTTAGCAAAGAAAGGAGGACTGGCAGTAGTTAGCTGAGGGCTAATCTTCCTCAAAAAAAAAAAAAAAGAGTTTCTAGAGAGAAGTTCATCTCCTTTCTTCTTCCTGGTACAAAGAGAGAGGCACCTTTTACAGATAGAGATTTACCTTACAAATGTAAATGTCTCCTAACAAAGGGTAAGTAAATTCTACTTTTCAGTTGCTTTCCTGTCTGCAAAGTAACTAGCCTCAAATAATCATCATGCCAAAGAGACATACCTTGGGGTGGCCATTTCCAGGTCCCCACAGTGGCTTATAAACAACAGAATTGGGGCCAGCCCAGTGGCACAGCGGTTAAGTTTGCATGGTCCACTTTGGCAGCCCAGGTTCGCTGGCCTGGATCCCGGGTGTGGACCTACGCACTGCTTATCAAGCCACGCTGTGGCAGGCGTCCCACATATAAAATAGAGAAAGATGGGCATAGATGTTAGCTCAGGGCCAATCTTCCTCAGCAAAAAGAGGAGGATTGGCAGCAGATGTTAGCTTAGGGCTAATCTTCCTCAAAAAAATAAAAAATAAACAACAGAATTTATTTCTCACATTTCTGGAGGCTGGGAAGTCCAAGATCAAGGTGCCAGCATGGTGAGGGCCCTCTTCCTCATTCATACTTCTCACTGTGTCCCCCACACGGTGGAAGGGCTGAGGGAGCTCTGTGGGGTCTAATAAAAGAACGCTGCTCTCATTCATGAGGGTTTCACCCTCATTACCCAAGCAGCCCCCAAAGGCCCCACCTCCTGATACTGTCCCATTAGGCATTAGGATTTCAACATACGAATTTGGGGGAGGGGAGGACACAGAAACATTGGGACCATAGCAGTAAGTTTCCATCAACTTCCAAAAGGGAGGTTCCGGGGTGTGTGAAAGTTGGAGGGAGTGACTGGAGACAACGGAGTGGAATGTCGTTCATTTTGGCAGGGAAATGGATGAAATTCATTGAGCTTCCCAAGTTTTCGGCAGTGCAGGAGACAGGCCGCCAGGCTTGCCTGTGGATCGGAGCTGGTGAACAGGCTGCAGCTGTGAGACCCAGACTTGGAGGCACCCTAATCCTATTTGCAAATGTCATATTTAGGTACCTAGCAAAATGTCATATTAGCAAATACCATATTTAGCAAATGTCATATTTAGACACTTAGCAAATATGGTTAGCAAATAACCAGGTTACTCAACAGAGGCCTCAGTTTCCCCATCTGTAAAATGGAGATAATAAGACCCACTCTCCCAGAGTGTGTGGGAAGGATTAAATGAGATATGCATGTAAAGTTTCTGGCACTTAGTAAATAGCTTCTATTATTATTAACATTTTCATTGTATGTACACCCATTTTGAGTTTGTTCAGAATTGGACATATTATACTTTACATTATAATAACTAACAAATG
The DNA here is from genome assembly GCF_021613505.1 of Equus quagga. Classification (NCBI taxonomy): domain Eukaryota; kingdom Metazoa; phylum Chordata; class Mammalia; order Perissodactyla; family Equidae; genus Equus; species Equus quagga. The sequence goes on along the minus strand of NC_060270.1, from coordinate 27,305,695 downwards.
TTATCCTCAGCAGATGCAGACCTGTGGAACCAGAATTGCATCTGTAGCAGCTGGGAAGTCATTCTAGGCTCTTGGCCCAGTGTCTTGGCCCCGATCTGATATGAAGATGGCAGCCAGGGTGCTGTGGGGCAGCCTCAGCCTGCTGCGCCTGGTGTGGTGTCTCCTTCCGCAGACAGGCTACGTGCACCCGGACGAGTTCTTCCAGTCACCCGAGGTCATGGCAGGTAAAGCTCCCCAAGTATGGTTAAGATAAGTTGCAGCAAAGTCTGGTTGAGGAGCTGATGGGATATTTAGTGAGGAGGGAGAAAAATGTCCGTGCAGATGAGCAGTAAGTCCACGAGCCTCTCTGGAATGAGAACTTGGGAGTGAGGACTTCATCTCCTTCCTGAGGGGTGACATTGACCTTCTAGATGATAGTAATGAAATGCTCTCTGATGTTCTCCTGCTTGGACCAACAGTTACAGGTCATTCGGAATGAAAACTGTTCTGAGCTTCTCAAGGGAAGAATTTTAGAGTTGGGCTTCCCCAGTGGTTAAGGAAGCTCACACGGTCTGTGGTTGAAATAATGAAACTTTTCTTCTGTAGGTTCATGTAAGGGCTGAGGGAATCCAGATCTAGAATGCTCACTTGTTAGAACTTATCTGCTAGGTGGCGTAAGACACATTATCAGGATGGTTGCCAAAGACCTTGAGGCTTTTCAGATGCTTGGGGCACACTGCTTCCTCCTCATGGTTCAAGATGGCTGCTTCAGCCCCACCCATCAAGTCTAAAACCAAATCTTTTCAGCCACCGGAGAAGAAATGGGCATGCCTGCTCTCTTTAAGCGCATATTTTGAAAGTCACATACTTTTTGCCCATTTCCATCCCACTGGTCAGATGTATCACATGACCACACCTAGCTTCAAAGGAAAAATAGAGTCTTGATACCTGACCAAATGCCCAGCTAAAGAGACTAAAGAAGCAGGAGGGAGTGAATATTGAGGAGACATCCAGCTATCTCTGCACAGAGCTCAACAGGGGAATTTTTTTTTAAGTTGAAAGGTCCAGTCTTCTTTCCCACACTTCTTTTTAAACCTGAGCCAGTAAAAAGCAGCCAGATTGATCTGATCTTAGATTTTCTGTTTCCCTTTCACCTTCTGACATAGAGAAAACATCCAAAAGGCTGGAGGAATAAGAAGGGGAAGCAAAGAGCCCTAAACAACCAGCGAGGTTGTCAAGCATGAGATGTTGTGGGGCTTGGAGCTGAGGTGCAGAAATTAAGAGCTCGTTTCCCTCGCCGCCACCCCTCTGAGCTCTGAGACACTGGGGCACAGGGTCACATACCAGCCCCAGGCAGCAAGTATTTCTTTAATTACATAAGTACTGCTTGAATACTTTCTCCTTATAAAAAATTTAAGTATCACAAACTAAAGTTACTTTTGACTCTAACCACAACTGCTTAGTCCCTTCCCCTCTTCTCACACTGCCTATCCTGGGGACACTCATAATCACAGAGATGGGTTTTTGACTGACTTTGGAGACTTAAGGACTCCAAGGAGGGGCCGGCCCGGTGGTGCAGTGGTTAAGTGTGCATGTTCTGCTTCAGCAGCCCGGGGGTCACTGGTTCGGATCCCGGGTGCAGACATGGCACCACTTGTCAAGCCATGCTGTGGTAGGCATCCCACATACAAAGTGGAGGAAGATGGGCACAGATGTTAGCTCAGGGCCAGTCTTCCTCAGCAAAAAGAGGAGGATTGGCAGCAGATGTTAGCTCAGGGCTAATCTTCCTCAAAAAAAAAAAAAAAACCAACTCCAAGGAGAGGAATGGAGCCTCCACCTGCTCCTCCCCTTACACCCTGTCCAGGGCATATTGTCACCTCACTTCCCAGGCCTGGTTCTTCCTGCTCCCTTGACAGGTGGGGCCTCGGACGGGCTGAGCTCCCCTATCATTTCTGTTGCTGCAGGACGATCGTCACAAACCTGGCAGCTTAAAACTGTTGGTCCACAGTTCTTTCAGTCAGAAGTCCGGCACAGGTCCTCTGCTCAGGGTATCACAGGGCTGAAATCAAGATATCGGCAGGGCTGAGTTCTTGTCTGGAAGCCCTGGGGAAAAATCTGCTGCCCAGCTCATTCTTGTTGTTGGACACATTTAGTTTATTGCAACTATGGAACTAAAGTCCCCGTTTCCTTGCTGGCTGTCAGCCAGGGGCTGCTCTCAGCTCCCAGAGGCCACCCACATTCCTTGCCAATGGCCCCCTCCATCTTTAAGCCAGCGATGGTGCATCAAAGCCTCATGGTTTGACTTTCTGACGTCCTCTTCTGCCACCAGCTGGAGAAAACTCTGCTTTTCAAGGGCTCGCGTGATTATGTCAGGCCCACCCGAGTTATCTCCCTGTCTTATAGTCAGCTGTCCCCTGCAACATAACCTAATCCCGCGAGAAAAATCCTTGGTCTTCACAGTCGCAGGGATTCTGCGGGGCTGAAAACTCTTGGGGGCGATCCTAGAATTTGGTCTACCATATTCTCTGAGCGTGGAACTGGCTCCCGTCTGCTTCTCTCTCTGCAGAGGACATCCTGGGCATAGAGGCCTCACGGCCCTGGGAGTTCCACCCCAGCAGCTCCTGCCGCACAGTGGTCTTCCCACTGCTGACCTCTGGCTCTGCCTTCTGGCTGCTCAAGCTCTGGGAAGAGTGGGGGCCGTGGCCTGGCCCAGTGAGTGGCTACGTGCTGCTGGTGGGGCCCCGACTCCTCCTCACTGCCCTCTCCTTTGCCCTGGACGTGGCTGTGTACCACCTGTCCCCACTGTGGGGGGCGGAGCGCTGGAACGCCCTGGTCCTGCTGTCTGGTTCCTATGTCACCCTGGTCTTCTACACAAGGACCTTCTCCAATGCCATCGAAGGACTGCTCTTTGCCTGGCTGCTGGTGCTGGTATCACCCCGTGTAGCTTGGAGCCCTACTTCCAAGAAGCCTGCTCCAGGCCTGTGGTGGCGCCACTGGCTCCTCGGAGGCACCGTGGCTGCTGGCTTCTTCAATCGGCCCACCTTTCTGGCCTTTGCTCTGGTCCCCCTCTTCCTCTGGGGCATTTGTGGAGCCTCGAACCCTGGCTTCAAGTCGCTGACCCAGGAAGCCCTCGTGTTGCTCCCAGGGGCGACCCTCACAGCAGCGGTGTTTGTGGCTGTGGACAGCTGGTATTTCTCCAGTCCATCTAGACCCAGTACCCTTGTCCTTACACCTGCTAACTTCTTGGGCTACAACCTGGATCCTCAAAACCTGGCGAGGCATGGAACACACATGCGGCTCACTCACCTGGCGGTCAATGGCTTCCTGCTCTTCGGCGTGCTGCATGCCCAGGCCCTGCAGGCTGCGTGGCAACAGCTGCAAGCCTGCCTCCGGACCTTTGCCCAAAGGGGCTTCCTGAGGGCGCTGGCTGCCCGGAGCCTGCCTTCCAGGCCCAGGGCTCACCTCCTGCTCATCTACTTCATGCCCATGGCCCTGCTGTCGGCCTTTAGCCACCAGGAAGCTCGCTTCCTGATCCCCCTTCTTGTCCCCCTAGTCCTGCTTTGTAGTTCACAGACCCAACCCGTGCCCTGCAAGGGCACCCTGGTCCTCTTCAATGCCCTGGGTGCCCTCTTCTTCGGCTGCCTGCACCAGGGGGGCCTAGTGCCTGGCCTGGAGCACCTGGAGCGGGTGGTTCATGCACCGGTGCTCCCGAGCGCACCTACCCACTACACGCTGCTCTTCACCCACACCTACATGCCCCCCCGGCACCTCCTACGCCTCCCAGGCCTGGGGTCGCCCGTGGAGGTGGTGGACATGGGTGGGACAAAGGACCAGGTCCTGTGCCAAGCGCTGAACAACTTCACCAGACAAGCAGCCTGCCAGGTGGCCGGTGGGCCGTGGCTCTGCCGCCTTTTTGTGGTGACCCCTGGCACCACCAGGCCTGCCGTGGAGAAGTGCAGCTTCCCCGTCAAGAGTGAGACGCTCCTGTTTCCCCACTTGACCCTGGAGGACCCCCCAGCCCTGTCCTCCCTGCTGAGTGGGGCTTGGAGGGACCACCTCAGCCTTCACGTCTTGGAGCTGGGGGAGAGGCCTGACAATATAACAGAAGAGCCACTGCCCAAGATTCAGCCATAGGTGAAGGTGCCACTCCACCTTCTATGTGGGAAGCTGGGCTGGGACAGAACCCTCATTCTCTTCCTTTCCTGTCCCTTCCAGAACCCCATCACTGCCTCTCCTGTGCACAGCCTCTGGCTGCTCTACCTTGGGGTAAGCTGGCACCCTCTCTCCCGCAAAGACCAAAGATCTGACCGGTCATGGTCCTGATGCCAAGGTCCCCAAAGAACCTGGTGTAACCAATGGCGCCTAATGTCTGTTTCTGCCATATTCCTTCTAGCCACTGTGATGTTTTAAATATACAACAGCACCTGGTTGTGAAGAGACAACGATCTGCTAGTGACATTCCCGAATGACTTCTCCCAAAACTTCCAGGAGGCCTTACCTCTGGCTGTCTTGACAACCCTTTGGCTTCCTAGATCCCTGGGAGAGGCAGGGTGGTGATGTGGAGAGAGTAGGTAGCTCAGATTCAGGGGACCCAAGTTCCAGTCCCTGGTCTGCCACTTACTGGCTGTGTATTCTTAAGAAATCCCCTTCCCCCCACCCAGCCTCAGTTTCCTAATCTGTACGATGGATCAGAGGATCTCTGTGGTGTCTGCAGCACATGGTCCCTGGCTAGACAGGCATGCCTCTCCCCGAGCTCTCTGAGCAGAGAAGCAGGTGTGGTGTGGTATTTAATGGCATGTTGGTGCCTGCTGTCTCAGTGTTCAGTAATTACCAAAACAAGTAATTCTGGAACTTTTCTCCCCACTCTCTTCTACTCCTGTCCCTGGAGAGGTGGTGGGACATTTCTGCATCTCACCCTTTACGGATCATTCTCCAAGATTTCGGAGCTCAGATGTTCTCCCTCCTCAGCCTGCCCCAGAGGGAATGGAGAACACATGATGCTCAGTTAGTATCCAGCGGCACTTGAGGACAACCTGGCGCTCCCACAGGCCTTGTTTCTTAACTGTGGTCTGGTCACTCTCCAAGTTCAAAGCACCTGTCTGGAGCTTCTCTTCACAGGACAGAGAGCAAACCCCATGCCAAACTAACCCCTGCTACTCTGGTGGAAGCCACTACACCCCTGGGCATGTTGCTCCCACAACATAGCGTACCCCTACCCAGCCCACTGGGAACGTGAGGAGCTGTGGCACTCAACTTGTTCTCACTCTCCCTCTTCACACCCCTACCATTTCATGAGAACAAGAGGCACCCAGGGGGCCAGCCCGGTGGCGCAGCGGTTAAGTTCGCACGTTCTGCTTTGGCAGCCAGTGTTCATCAGTTCAGATGCTGGGTGCGGACATGGCACCACTTGTCAAGCCATGCTGTGGCAGGCGTCCCACATAAAATAGAGGAAGATGGGCATGGATGTTAGCTCAGAGCCAGTCTTCCTCAGCGAAAAAGAGGAGGATTGGCGGCAGAGGTTAGCTCAGGGCAAATCTTCCTCAAAAAAAAAAAACAGGAGGCACCCAGGCCACAGAGATCAGTGAGCTGGAGGTCAGTGCAGAGCAGGAGACCAAACCTGTACAAATGACCAAACTGAGTATTTTTCTAGTTCTTCCTTCTGCGGGCTAATGCCTTGGGTCATCTCAAAGCTACACCCTTCACAGGCATGCTGCTTGGTGGCTGCTGCTAGGGTCTTAGTGCCACGTCTTCCTCATGACTCCGACCCAGGGGAAGAGGAAAGTCAGTAGTAAGTTGGTAAATGTTTAGCAACCCATTCTCTGGGGCAAAAAAGTCCCAATTTGTAGCATTTGCCAATTTCTATGGTGTAAGTACTCCCACCGTAGCTGATTTCAAACTACTAAAATGATGTTACTGAACTCCGAGCTGGGAGATGCCAAGGATCTGCTCTCGTGAGCCAGTATAAGCTGCCTCTAGCACACTTCTGGACATTTCCCTCCTGTAAACTCTATATACCCACTCATGACAATTCATTGTTCCTGTGGTCTATGTTTCTGCTACGAACCTGATTGGTCTTCCTACTCTTACTGCTTAGCATCATCTCTGGCACATGATAAGCATGTTATCTGTTTACTTTGCAGCCAAAGACGGCTTTTCTGCCCAACAGATAAAAACCAAGTGCCGCCTTGGAGACATCCCAGACTCTAGGGTCCCAAACTCCTCTGGGCCTCTTGGGATTTCTGTCTCTTCCCTCCCTCAGTTGAGTCCATGACCTCAGAATTCCCTGGAGGAACCGTGGGTATAGCAGTCCACGTGGATTGTGATGATCTGAACTTTAATAAATTTGTCCATAAAGTGTTGGTGTCTAGATCTGTGTGGCATCAAGGTGTAAGTCGGAATTGCCCCGCAGGATAAAGGGGTGAGTTGCTTCCATGCTTCACTTTCTGGCGGAGCTTAGAAGAGTTTGAAAGGCATGCTGGGAGACTGTTGCCGCTGGGGGTGGTGGGAAGAATTTAGTCTGTTTCTTGACTCATAGGGTAGCTGGTGGGATGGCAAGCCACTGACTACAAAGACTGGAAACTTCTCCAGCGAAGGGGCAAGCATCCAAACCAGCTCTAGCTGAAGCAGAAAGGACCCAGTTCTCTCTCTCTGCTCCCAGATTCCTACAAAATGGAGAGAACTTAGTTCTTAAACACTTCTTCCACAAGAAATAAGCAACTGCCCCCTTCTCTAGCTTTCCTTCCTTTCTTACAAAACGGTCAATTTATTGAGAAGCTTCATTGCTTCCTCTACTGCTTCCCTTTCTGTCTCTGGTCTGGAAAAAGACCCAACAGTGAGTGTGCTTGTTTATGCTGAGGGTAGGGGGTTGGGCTGGGACTGCTAACATTCTGCTGCTCTGATATCCAGAGTCATGAGTGGGATTGAGACCAATGAGGCAGACAAGGCAGTAGAATGAACAGACTCCTCAGGCTCCTCACTGCCAGGCTCAAAGGGGAAGCCAGTGAATTGCCTCTGCTCTGGGAGATGGAGGATTTGTCCTCTGATGGGAAGACAGGAAGATAGGACGCAGGCCAAATCAGAACATTGGCCATTAGGAGACTGGGACTCCTGGCTTCAGAGAATATTAACATAGCAGCACCTGTGATGGGAAGCCTGGAGGGTGGGATGTCAAACCAGAAGTCTGACCATTAGGAAAGTGGAGGACAAGCTACTTTAGCTCTCCATCCCCAGGGTAGGTCTACGGCTCTATCTAGCTCCCTCTCTGTGACTAGCAGAAAATCCAGAGTATAAATTCTGCTTGGTCACCAGCCTAAAAGCTTCTCCTGTGGTTTCGAGGTTGCATGATTAACTGTGCAGTCTAATTAGAGGCTATCACAAATTCAGTCAAAAGCCTCAAATGACAGGGCACTTCTGCGTACAATGGATTTCCTAATCATGGGCCCATTAGCTAAAGACCATAGTCTTTAGATTGTAACCCAGACCCTCTACAATGGGGAACAGGAATCTAGGTACTTTGTTCCATATAGGCAGGAGTCCTAATGCCTAGTGGTGACTCTGTAAAGTCATGGGCAACTTAAGAAACGGCCTACACTTCCTCACAAGAAAGTGGTTGTAAAGAGTAAATGAGATAACCACATAGAGTGCATGAGCAAGTGCCAGCACTGATTAAGCACTCGATACGTGTTAGGTAGCGTTACACGGGCCTACGGTCCCCAGGAACCTTAATCCATCTTGCCGGAGAAATACCACGCTCATACCCATTACTCATCACACATTTAATCAGAGGATTTTGGCAGCTGCAGGGTTGTCTTCCATCCACGATCTCCCCTGGAAGTAATGGCCTGCTACATCGGTACAGAGGCAGCGTCAGCCATCGTGAGTTGCAGTCCTGTTTGCAGAGGGCAGACTCTCTTTCGCGCTGAGCTTTGGTCCATGGCTCTCTGTACGCGGTGCATCCGGGCCCAGCCCATCTTCCTTTCCGTCGGGCTTCGGGGGCTTTCTTCGCACACGGCGCCCTGTCGATCACAGGGCTCCCCAGGGCTCTCCGAACGGGACCTCTGCAGGCCGACGGTCTGAGTCAGAACTCGGAGCCGTGCGCAGTGCCCGGGGTGACTCCTAGCGCCGAGGCCTGTGTCGAGCCCAGAAGGGAAAGCAGGCGGCCGAGGCCCGGCGCGGCCCGGGTTTAGGGGTTTGCGCCCGGGCCCCTCTGGCTACCCGGCGGTGGCCCCGGGCGTTCCCGGAGGCCGCGGCGTAGCTCCTGAGTGAAGGTGTCTTTGAAGCGGGCAGCGCGGCGGCCCAGGGAGCCCGCGGGCCCAGCCGCTAGGCGTCGTAGGCGCCGGGCCGCGTCCTGGCCGCGCAGCTGGGCCTGCAGCAGTGCGAAGGCCGTGAGCTGCGCCGCGCGCCGGATGGGCCGCGACTCGGACAGACGCTCCACCAGCTGCGGGCTGTGCAGCAGGGCGGCCAGCAGCCGCCGAAGAACCATCCTCGGAGCGACCCGGAACCCGTAGCACGCCGCTCTTGCTTCTGATCGGCGAGGCCCGACAACGGACCACGTCCGCGCCCGCGCCGCCCGGTGACGACACTGCCACGCGGGGATTGGTGCGCGCGATTCCCACTGTCAGCAGCCGCCTCCGCGCGTTTCCGGTTCCGCCAGCGCCCCGGCGGCCTCGTTGTTCCCGGAGTGGCGGCGCCCCAAACCACCTCTCTGCGCTATGTCCGGCGGCCTCCTGAAGGCGCTGCGCAGCGACTCCTACGTGGAGCTGAGCCAGTACCGGGACCAGCACTTCCGGGTGAGGGAGGCCGGGCCGCGAGAAGGGAAGGCCCTGGGTCGGAACGCTGAGATGGGAATCTGCTCGTGTCTCGTTGTGTCGTCTGCCATTCTCTGGTTTCTCGAAACGCGAAGTGAGGCCCCGGTGCCTGCTGGCGAATGGATGCTGAAAGGGCATTTGGATATCACCGAATCCCCGTCTCTCATAGACAGGGAATTTGCGGCTCGCTTTCCCATTCTCTTGACTTCGCTCCCTGTTCCCGGGCCAATGCCTGGGGGCTCGAGCGGCGGTAGTAGTGGTGGCTCATGTTTTCATGGGCCGTGCCTCGGAAAGGTGACTTTGTGATGAGGGGTACAGGTGTCATTTTGACACTTGGAGTATGTGGAGGTGTCTTCCTGTCCCAGATACCGGGACTTTTTAATTACTTAAAATTTAAATTAGATCAGCCAAACTGCCCTTTGGCGCTTCGAGGCCTTTCCTTGGTCTGGTAGAACGGCCCTACAGAGTTCTACGGAGTGGGTAGGAGACACCAAGTAGAGCCCTGTCTCCACCCTTAGGAAGCCGTTGGAGTGGACACCAGCCAAGCTAGGCACGTTAAGTGTCTGGATGTCAGGATCAGAGAGCTGCTGGGTTTCAGAAGAGGGAAATTATAGTTTGGCCTCTGTTATAGCAGATCATGTGGGAAAAGGGAAGGCTGCAGATATTCAGGGTGGCTCTTCAGTATCAGCAAAGGCGGGAGTTGGGTGGACGACACATTAACCACTGGCTTTTCAGTAAACATTTGAGTGTTGTTGCTGAAGCCTTCTGCCAAACTTTAGAGGGAGAGAAAAGACAGTTTCCGCAGAGTTCATAATCCTCTAGTAGGGATTGTAAATGGAGGCGAGTAACCATAATCCAGAGCAGAAATGATGAGTGGGAAGGGAGGGGCTGTGAGGCTTGGGAAAAGGGAGAACCCTCCTGACTGGGAAAGGAGGGGGGCATATAAAAGAGGGTAGGCTTTGAGAATGTAAAACGTGTTGGTAGGGTAAGGAAAAGGAAATTTTGTTTGAGGGGAAATTGGGGAAGATCTTAAATTCATTCACTCTATCAGCAGCTTATTTATTTATTTTTTGATTTTATTTTTTTCCTTTTTCTCCCCAAAGCCCCCCGGTACCTAGTTGTATATTCTTTGTTGTGGGTCCTTCTAGTTGTGGCACGTGGGACGCTGCCTCAGCGTGGCTTGATGAGCAGTGCCATGTCCGCACCCAGGATTCCAACCAACGAAACACTGGGCCACCTGCAGCGGAGTGCGTGAACTTAACCACTCGGCCACGGGGCCAGCCCCTATCAGTGGTTTTTAAATGCTTACTAGATGCCAGGCATGATTTTCACTTCTATCACTTTTACGGTTCTCATCACTTTAGAAAGTTCCACATCATAACCATCTTGAATTTCAAGCATCCTGCAAGATTAAAACAGTGAAAGGATTCAACTTTTGCTATTCATCTCTGCAGTCTGAAGCCTATAGCTTTATTTAGGTAGTAGGAAGATATTGTCATGCAGAATTTCTGGTGTTCCCTGAATGGAATCCACATTAATATCAGGTACTTATACCACAGTTGTCTTAAGCCATAGGCTGTTTGTTTGGACATTGCTTACATGAGTGAGAAAAGTAGAAAGACAAGAAAATGCCTCCTCACCATAATTTTAACAGCTCAGTAACAGCAGTAATATAAAGTGAATCTATTTTATCTAATGTCTCATTCCAAAGTTTTGAAAACCTGTTTTAATGTAGAATGACTCTTGTCCTATGAACTTTTCAGGGTCGTATGGGATACGTATGGGATAAGACGGTTTGGATACCAGCTACGACTACTGAGTAGCTGTGTGACCTGGAACAGGTTACTTAACTGTTTCCTCAGGTGTAAAACGGGGTAATACATTAGGACCTGCCTCATTCAGTTCTGAGAATGAAATGAGACATCATACATGGAAATTCCTGACCTGCAGTTCCTTGATTCTCCCTAGAGGCAGACATACTTATCTGTTTCTTGTGTATGATATCTATGTGTATTTATACTTTCAAAAAATATGGGGCCGGCCCCGTGGCCGAGTGGTTAAGTTCGCGCGCTCCGCTTCAGCGGCCCGGGGTTTCGCTGGTTTGGATCCTGGGCATGGAGATGGCACCAGTCGTCAGGCCATGTTGAGGCGGTGTCCCACATGCCACAACTAGGACCCACAACTAAAAATATATATACAACTATATACTGGGGGGATTTGGGGATAAAAAGCAGAAAAAAAAAAAAGATTGGCAACAGTTGTTAGCTCAGGTGCCAGTCTTTAAAAAAAAAATAACTTGGAGCATAACCTTCACGTTCTGTACCTTTTTTTTCACTTTGCTCTGTCTGGAGATCCTCCATATCACTGCACGTGGATGCACATTTTCTTGGGGCTGCATAGCTTTATATGTATTGATGTACCATAGTTTATTTCATCATTTTCCTTTTGATTTGAGTTTAGATGGTTTCTCTATTCTACAGCTGAATGTGACCCCATGAGACCTATTACTCAGAGCACTGTGCTGCAAAGCATTCAGAGACGAGTAATGGAAAGTCTTATTCTCTGAGGGAAGGAAACTGAACCAGCATTCTATATGGAATAGTAAATGAAGAAGGGAGGCCTGTTGGCAAATGCTCTGGGGGCCTGAGTATGGATCTACTCAGCTACTTTCCAAGCTGGAATACCACCTTATGGTTGATCTTAGAGCCCTAACCTGGGTCAGAAGGGCCTGCAAGCAGGTCAGTTGGTAGGTCTTCTCTTTAATTAGCATTACTCCTCCCCAGTGTGGAGGCTAGAAGAGAAAGTCCAGGGACGGCCACACAGGTTTCTGTAAAGGCATCTAAATACCATGTCTACCCCATGATGAGCCATCTTGTCCCCAGGGATTGTCAGGTGTTTTGGCTGAAGCCCAGTTGTATTCCTGTCTCTGGCTTCATCCTGTCTTCCAAATTAGGAAGCCCATCAACAAAGTGAGATCTCATTTTTAATGACCACTATATTTTCTTCTAAACTCAGAGAAAAATAGATGAGGCTGTAAACCAGCTAGGCAGTTGTTGCTTTGAATATTCTCTATGGAAGTCTTGTAAGAGGTACCCTATCTCTGAAAATCCATTTCTTTTTCACTACAAAGGATAAAAGGGTCCCTTCTGATATATTGGTTCAAGGTCCAGAAATTAAAGTTGGGCCGTTAGAGAAGGATCCAGTGCTGAGGATATGGAGTGTTCAGGGAAAAGTCATGCCACTCGTGTGGCGGCATGGTGCTGGAGGAGGGTGGCTACGTGCAACGTACTTTCAAGCCGTGACCCTCTACTAAAAGCAGTCTGGGCCTTGCATAGTGCTTCATGGACTGTTTTTCTTTTGGCAAAGGATTTGTGGTGGATTGAGATGATGACAGAAGCTGATTCCCAAATCAGAATTAATGAAAGTTTTTTCTCATACTTAAGAATACTATTTAAGCAAGGCTCTTCTTAGATTGTGTTGCTTAACTTTTTCTGTTTGAAATTCTAGGGTGACAATGAAGAACAGGAAAAATTACTGAAGAAAAGCTGTACATTATATGTTGGAAATCTTTCCTTTTACACAACTGAGGAACAAATCTATGAACTCTTCAGCAAAAGTGGTGACATAAAGAAAATCATTATGGGCCTGGATAAAATGAAAAAAACAGCATGTGGATTCTGCTTTGTGGAGTATCCTTCCTGGGTGTTTTATGACCCTCTTGGATGAGGGTGGGGCCGAGAGTGGCTAGTCACCTGTCTAAAAAATGAGTGAGGATATTTACTAATTAGCAGCCCTGCACTTATCTCTACCTCTCTTTCCTTCATCTACCTTCTGCCTTCTGTCCAGTGTGTCTACACTCTTACGTTATGAAAGCTGGTAACATTTACATTCTGTTCCGAAATCCATGCTTTGTTTATAGTTGATTCTTTATGAAAAACAATCTTTCGAGAATATATGCTCATGGTGTTTTAAAAAGTCCAAAGGGTGTAGTGGAAATAAAATCCCAGTACCATTCTAAACCCAGAATCAATCAATTATCAGTCTCTTGGGTGTCTTTCCAGAGGTATTCCTTTGGATGTGTGGCAGTCTACTGCATGCACTCTTCTTTTTTTGCCTTAGAGATTGTTCCATGTTAGCACATGTAGGTCTGCATGTTTAAAATGGCTGCATAGTTTTTCATTATGTAGATATCTAGAGCTTGATTTTATAGGTATTTACTTATGAACATTTCTCCTCTCCCTGGAAACTCTAAATATTGGAGCTTCTGGTATCCTGTAGTGTTTTTTTTCTTAGTTAATATTTTCTTTTTTGGTCATTTTATTATTCTGAGAAATTTCCCAGAGCTGATCTAACATGTCTTGAATTTTTTTTCTGTGCCCTGAATTAGCTGTTTCTTTTGGTTGTATTTATGCTGTAAATTTTCCTTCTAGTGATCCCTGGGTTACCCACCATATTAGGGAAAAGAAGGCTGACTTTGTGGACGCAGGCAGAGCTTCTCTCTCAAGCCCTTCTTTGGGATATGTGGGTTTCCCAAATGCCAGAATGAAAAGGGGTTTTATTTTGGCCTGCTCACATCAAAGACACTGCCCTCGTTCCTCCAGACAGTTCGTTCAGAACCCTGTCATTTTATTTTTATTTGCTTGGGATTAAACGCCTTCCTGCTAGCAGGTCTTCCCACATAGAGACCTTTAATTAAATTTTATTTGCAGCCTCACTTCTTATTCAGCTGTGAATTAAGAGCCTTCTGGGTTTGCTGTCCCCTTTAAGCCCCTTCAAGAATATTTCACACTGTGACTTTGTTTCATCCCTTAAGCACTCTTCCATCAGCTTTTGTTGAATCTCTTATCTGCTGATGGCCTCTTCTGTTCTGTAGGTGTATGTTTCTTTTCTCTCATTTTAAGGGGGGTCTTGAGAAGGAAAAGAGAAATGTACTCTATCAGCTTGAACCTATTCCCCACTTTTGAGTTTGGAATCTGATTCTGGGCTCTACAAGCTTCTTCCCTTCTCCCTTCAGACGCTAGGGGCCGGAGTGCCCGGGTTTTGCTTTTGCCTTTGGTGGTAACAGCATAAAATAGTTCATGGGCAGGGAGAACAAATGGAAACACGAAAGGCAAAGAAAATCCACCTCGTCGATGATAATCGGTCTCTGAGAACGGGAGAGTTTTTGCATTTGCTTTGTAGGTCAAAGATCAACAATCATAATGGCAAATACTCGAAAGAGAGGCTGCCATTGCCAGTGTTTTTTTTCTCTGCCCTTTTAGCATTCATTTCATTCATTCAACAAAAAATTTCTGAACGCCCACTGTGTGCTGGGTACTGGACACTAGAATTTCAGCAGGGTTTCCCTACCTGTGTAATTAAAGACAAGGAAAAAAGTCTAGATCAGCATTTTCTAAACCCAGCTAATAATCAAAATTGCTTGTAGAGTTTTTTTTTTAATACTCTCCCAAAGATAGATTTAATAGATCCAATTAAATAGGTTTGGGAACTACTAACCTGAGTGATACTGTGAGTCTTTCCTTCTAATGAAATACAGTGACGATTCCATATGCCCTGTGACCTCTTTTTATTAAGGTTGTTCTAGAATATACAGCTCCAAATTTGGATGCTCTTGTTTCCTTGGTTAAGAATTGTGCAGTTTGTGGTCTAAGCCTGCACTGAACATACATTTTGCACACCAAAATGTGGAGACAATGGGACCAAGTGATTATTAATAGGATTATCCAGGAAATCATGATCAATGTAGCCATGGATAAGTGTCCTGTTTGACTCTCTGAGTGCTTCTGGACCAACCTCAAACAGGCCTGTGCAAGCCAGATTATTGCCTTTTAACTCCATTTGGTTGGATTAGTATTTGTACTTTTTCTTAACTCAGCTTCATTTAGATGTTGCTTCCTGTATTTCCAGAAATGTTTGGTGAAATGCTATACAGCGTTCCTTAATACTTATACTTAAGATACTATTCAAGAGCAGATGCAGAAAATGCTATGCGGTACATAAACGGAACTCGTCTGGATGACCGGATCATTCGCACAGACTGGGACGCAGGCTTTAAGGAGGGCAGGCAGTACGGCCGTGGGCGATCTGGGGGCCAGGTATGCAGGAAGGTTCTCTGGGCTCCGCCTTTGCCTAGGATTCTAGTCCTAATAACAAGTGTCTTGTCAATTTGTATTTGCTCTTTTGAAAATTAACTTTGTGTCTATGACCTTGGTTTGAAATGAATCTGAAAACCGCCCACTGGAATTGGTAAATTATTTTTTAAACCATGAGATAGTATATTCCATACATTTCTATAAGCAGCCATTATTGGATATCTGCCAGATATTTTCCACTTGCCAGAGTGTCTAGAACAAAAGTAAAATGCACTGAAATGAGTTTTAAGTTTTTACTTTAAAATAGCATAGTTAAGTACTTGCTGTTTGCAATGTGCTATTTTTGAACGCTGATGAATGATTATGACTGATGTTTGGCAAAAAAACATTGGGTAGTCTTAATTTTGCAAGGCAGTTGAGCTTTATATCAGTTGCTCAAAAAAAGTTATGTCCTGCTTGAATGTTCACATTATGACACTGGAAAAGGCTTAGTTGTTTGTCTGACATATTTGTTACACCAATCTTCTCTATGCTGTAACTTGTGTTCTTTTCAACTAAGGTACGAGATGAGTATCGGCAGGACTATGATGCTGGGAGAGGAGGCTATGGAAAACTGGCCCAAAACCAGTGAGTGGTGAGCGCCCCATCACGAAAAACTCCCTCCTTTGGCCTGCTGCATTTGACATACATTACCCAAGGTCTGCAAACCTGCCCATTTTACCAAGCTTTGATCAATGTCTCTAGTGAGCTGGAAGCCTCTTCATGGTTTTCCTCTGAAAATTATTAAAGGACAGAATCCAAAAGAATGCCTTTAATTCTGTAGTCTTAGAATGCTGGCCATGTGTCAGGTTACCAGAATGATTTTCTGTTACCAGGTCAAAAATCGTGTTCCTTGGCAACACATTTGATCTGTTATGTTGATCTATCTGTCCCAAACACCACACTTCTTTCAGGAAGACTGGAAAAATTAAAAAATTTGTTTACCATGTTTGCATCTAAGAAGGTTCATGGTCTACACTGGGTCCTGGAATTATTTTTTAAATTCTAAGTTTGCATGAGATAAAGTTTAATAAATGGAGTTTTGCTCTGTTGTATAGCTTTGCTCTAAATTAGGAACAGATGTTTGACAACTGAATTTGCTTTCTGTGTTGAATTCTAATCTCTAAAGGCAAACTTAGGAGTCAAGGGAAGTTCCCAAATGGTGCAAAAGTAAGCCTTAGACCCAGGGGAAACCACCTGCTTCCATGCTTTATATATCAGGACATTAGGGACAGGGCTTGAAGGGTATTTACTCAACACATTTTTCAAAAGATGTGTTTTACCTAAAGCTAAAAAAAAGCAAGAGTTGGTATTATGGAGAACCTGAAATGCTTGTAAGGCCGGGGGGGGGGGGGGGGGGTGGCGGGGGTGCAGTACACACTGTCAGTAGGAAATGGGATAAACTATCAGGGGACGTGAGTTAACCGCTTTGACAAGATGAAGGTTGCTGTGAGGGCCATCAGATTTATTCTTTTCATTTTCAGAGTGATCTTGGGAATGGAGTGGGTTTAAAAAAAGAGCTTGAAGATTGAGAGAATGCTTAACAAAAACAATCCGAAATGCCTCCCTCAGGAAATGTGTTTCGGCCAATTCTCATACTGAAGTCTGTCTTGTTTTTTCCCTGATATGCTTACTGAGTTTCAGAGCCTTGATAGTGAGCTGATGGTCTCTACAGAGAAGGGAGTCTAGAGAATTTATTTTGCATTTGTAAGGCAAGAGGTGATTTCTCTCTAATATTCTATGTGAACTACTGCTCATTTAAAACCGCTAGTCTAATTTTCCTTGACATAAGTCAGATTTTTTCATGTAGCAACAGAGTATCCCCCAGGTTCCAGTAGTTTGTGAAAGTTGGGGTTTAAGTATCTCAATGTGAACATCTTTCATGTTACAGTAAGTGTAGGTTTTCTCTTTAAATTCAAACTGCTTATTTGAATTTTTAAAAGAGCTGTTTTGCAAATATTTAATTTAATGAGGACACGCTATTCATTTCTAAAATTTCCTTTTACATTGTGGTTCGAATTAATGTATTTTATATTCTTTTATAGTAAAACATAACTGATTTCTACAGGCCTTAAAACCAGACAGTGGCTCCTATTTGAATTGTCTTCTGTAATAGATTTCAATAAAGTTGGACCAACTTATCATTGTCTATGCCCATTTCCTCACCTATGACGAGGGACATTGGAACTCTCTTACTCTGGAATATATATGAATGTGTTTTGGGGAGAATCTGTGACTAATGTACAGAATTTGCATGTCCATTTTGACTTGACAGTTACCTATTATGGTAGCCACTAGCCACATGTAGCTAATTAAAAAAACATTCAGTTCCTCAGTCGCACTAGCCACATTCACATGCTCAATAGCCACATCTGGCTAGTGGCTGCTGTAGTGGATGCAAATATAGAACATTTCCGTCATTGCAGAAAATTCTACTGGACAGTGCTATGTAAGGGTAGACTGCTTAGAGCCTATACTGGTCACTGTTCATTAATGAACCTTGTCGTGAGTGGAATGTCATTGGTAAAAATGACTACTCACTAAACAGTACACAGTATTCAACACAAGAGAACACACGTTTATAAAGGCATTTAGTTTATTTTTCAAAAAAATATTTTTGCTAGAAGGTTTGAGTAATTTTACATCATCACAATCTTTAAATAAATTCTTTTTCTGACCAAAAGGTACCATTTAAGTGAACAGCTTGTCCAGGTCTGCTTTTGTAACACCCAAATACAGTTAGCAATTCTCTGATGGTATTCCCTGGGTCGTCTTAATTATCTACAGGCCAGGAGGCACAGCCTTGCACATAACAAAGTATGTGCTTTATAGCTGCTGATTAGTTCAGTTTCTTAACAGATTAAACAGAGCAGGCAGTCAGCTTATCTAATTCACACTATTAATACAGTTTCTCGCCTGAAGGATCTGATCCATTCAGAGCTCCCAGTTCTCTCTTCTAACCCAGGGAAGCAGTGAACCACAACCATAGAGAAAAAGGGCAGCTCAACTTAGGCTAGTGCTGGCTGTGTCCCAGTTAGGTCTGTTATTGTTTTGTTCCAACTATGAATTCAAGATGACCAGTGTTACCAGTATTCAGTGATAAGTAGAAAATACAATGCAAAGCCAAAAAAGTGATTTGGGGATTACTGGCAGCAACTGCTTCTTTTCCCTTCCTTATGAGAAGGCTTGTTCTCTACGATTCTTCAGAGACCTTAACTAAAAGTTGAATTAAATCTAGATTCATTGCTACAGATTTAACAAAAGGAAAAGGAAAAGTCACTGGAAAGAAGCAACTACAGACTGGTAAGTTTGCTGATGGAGAGGACTGGGCAGCTTGTTGAAGGCACATCATAAGTAGCTTTTAGTTTGTACAAGGCCTGCACTCAACCCTAAAAAGCATAAGGTCTGCCCATCTTGTGGGCATCAAAACAACTCAGTGCCAAGCTAGTGACAGTGAAACAATGCCTGTCTCTTCTACCAACAGCCTAGAGTATATTTCAAAAATGTCTTCGTTGCAAGGAAGCAATTATTGCAAACATCAGGACAAAGGCCATTCTAACGGAGGACTTGGGCTGAATAGAGGTTTACACCTAATCACAAGAGGAGGGGGAAAATGACCGTGTTAAAACCAAGTGTCATGAGCGACATTTTAACCAAACTTAAAAGTACTTAACATTTAGGGTAAAGCATGCTGGACAGTGCACCTCAAGGTGCCCTGTAATAAAAGAGAAACTAGACTTGGACAGCGCATTTTAGGTTCTCTATGTTCATCCATGCATGCCTCAGTGCTCAGAGGATGACCATTTCTCACATTGGAGGAAATGGCAACTCAAACTTTGGGCATTGAGATTCTTGCCAGAACACGGTTCTTTCAGTCTCGTCCGCATGCCTGGTTCTGTCAGTGAGGAAGTGAGATACGGAGCTCTAAAGTGTAAGACATTTTGAATTGATAGCCTAGTTACTGGCTACTTCATATAGCTACAAAAAAAAAAAAAAAGTTAGGCAAATGTCTCACATACAGATTTGAAAAATCTCATGTTTGCAGAATTATGTCTGAAAACCTCAAGAAGACATCCTCCCCACTTTAAATTGTCATCTTTCCTAATGCTGACACAACCCTACCTGTAGCAGCATAAAGTGCCTCTAATCTCAGTCTTTTTAATAACCTGAAGCACACCAAGAAATACTGACCTGGTTTTATACCAAGGAGTCTGCGTCTGGGGGACTGAGGAAAGTGCTGGGACTGTTTACAACGTAAACACTGGTGTTGGTGCTTGGAATGTCTGGGGATGGGAACCCTGCATGTAAACACATCCTGACTCCACTCTCAACTGCTGGCAGCCAGCCTCACCTTATGGCCAAGTTAAACTGCATACTTTAGCTTTTTATTTCCAACACCCCACACCTAACTAGGCATAAATCCAAATATCTTTTGCCATTTACTTGATATTTTTCTGTACAAGCTTCTGAGTTTCTCATATACACATTTATTGTTTTTCCTGCCCCAGTTCAGAAAAGGTAATTTGGGAGTTTAACATGCATCTTTCCTTATTTCCTTTCCTTTCAAATATCACAAAAAGCTAGATTAAAGATGCAAAATCCATTCTTTTAGTCCTAATGCAGCTAAGTGTAAGGACAGGGCTACTTCTGCCTTTCCCTACAAGATGAGGTCCACAGAAGCAAAAGAAGGACTCCCTGTGCTGGAGTCTCAGGGTTGGTCAAGCAGAAGCCAAATCAGGAGCCCTGTATGTTCCTAGATCACGAAAGAGACAAGAGGAAGCATCTGCTGTACTCACGCAGAATCAACTTTTCTTTATTAACCTTTCCTCTTCTCTCCTCCCCACCCATCTGCAAAAGACCTAAAGTCAGTCTTCAGTTTTGAATGTTTGTATTTTAAATACCCTTGAAATAGAAAGGTATTTGGCAAGTCTTAAATTTCTTCCATATGGAAGACAACACACAGGAAGTGACAACTTGTATATTACTCTTAGAAAGGCCGAATTCTCATTTGTTTGACCACTAGTTTGATGGATATTAATTTTTTAATGGATCAAAAACAGAAAAATCTAGGGAATTCAATGTTCCAGCAATAGCATTTATAAGATTTAGGCATTTATTATAATTATTCTTAAAACCAAGATTGAAATCTCTCGTGTTAAGATAACAAGACCCTCAAGATCATTGTCTTGTTCTCAACCTTAGTCAACTCTTCCCAAAGCAGGCACTGTGCCTACAAGTGTGCCTCCATAAACAGAACACACCAGTCAGTTTATGGCCACTTCCTTCTCAGCCTTCAAAAGGAATGCAGCTCACTCTCCAAGACTCACTTGGAGAGGGAAGTCAGTGAAAGGTGCTGCTGGTAGAAGTAAAACAGGACTGGCTTTGTCAGAACCACCCCAAGCTACCCTTTATGCCCCAGGGAACATCTACTATTCTCAGAGTTATGTTGTATCAAAAACATCTTGTATTTTTAGGTTCTGGGATTAAATTTTAAACCTGCATTCAGTTCACGTCTAACTAAGTTTCAAAAGCTGCACCAAATCTACTAGGCATTTTTTTTAATACTCTGCATTGCATGCTCTGTCTATATGCATGCGTTTGGATAATAAATATTAAATATGGGGGGGGAACACGCGGAATCCATAAAAATAAAAATGAAACCAAAGTGAACATTAAAAAATAGTACATGGTAGCTAGAGAAATGAATAAGGGCAAAAAATAAATTTGAGGTAACAATAGTGGCCCAACACCACTGATGTGAAATATCTGTAAAAATTCAAATAAGTGTTTGGAGATTCAAGTAACAAACCATCTGCTCCAACTTGGTCAGACATCCCAGAGTCCCTGCTGAGTTTCAGTCCATGAGCCGGCACTCACATAGCTCCTTGTAAATCCTCTTCCGCACTCGGGGCATGTCTTCTTGGGAAAACTGGAAAGGCTGCTCTAAGGCGAGGCACTTGCAGTACTGCAAAGGTCCCAGAAACATGTAAGTGGCATGTGGAGTTACATACCAGCCCGATGTATTTTACCAGATGCAGACCTAATAGAATAGGGGCTAAGGCAGCATTTTAAAGTTTTTAAAAACTTGTTGTAAAACATTTACCTCCAAATTACAGTCAACTTTCCAGGCAAGTATATGGCTTGGGATCTCCCCTCCCTCCCCACTCAATACTGTGAAAAGCAGATTAATGAAGAGGCGCCAATTCTTCTCAAGGTGCAACCTGCTGAGAATGCAGCTAGACCTAACATGGCCTTTAAGAGAACTCGAATTTGTTTACAAACCTCAGACGTTCATGAGTCATATGAATGAGCCCATCTTCTAAGATCTTTGCAAATCTCTAAATTTATGAATTATATACTATAATATCCTTCATAAATATAATGTAGAACACATTTTTCAATAGCCCTTTTAGACCACTGAGAGAACCTACAGCATGAGAAAGCACAGTTTTTGAATGTGGCCCTTATTTAAAATCTAATTAGTTTTTACTTAGTGGTTAAGGATCATTTGCCAATGGTAAAAAAAATATACAGTTAACTGCAAATGCCAAGGGTCTATGATATGGACAAATTCAAGAGAGTCTACAGTGTGGCTTACTAATAACCTCTGATAAGACATGGATGATACCAGTTATTCATTCTTGGCCTTAGAAGGTGGTGGTTCCTTATGATAACATCTGAAAATGCAGAAACTACTGCTTCTCAAGAACAAAGGAAGGGAAGGAGGAAAAGTACTCTGTTACCTGTATCTAGTGTGTACACATCACAGGGACTCCCACCTCTCCTCTCTAAACCCAACAAATTTAATTCACACGTCGTAAATTCTGAAAAAACTATTTCTTTACCTGGAGCACAAAGACTCCACAGTCACTGTCATTTTTCTGTTGCGGAATACACTAAGGGGAAAAACAAAATGATCATTAAAACAAGACCAAGTACTCCTCTTCAGATAAGAAAAACTGTCTGTATGGAAAAACGAGCAAGAGACAGGAAACTGGTCTCTATCCAGGACAGCTGATGTATACCTCTGGTATTTGAAGTGTTTGATTTTATGCAGGCATCTGACCACATGGAAAGAGCCACCAATCAACCACAATCTACAGAACATTTTGCCTAAATATGAGAAATAGGAAATCAAACAAAATCCTATATAAAACTTCCATTTGGATAATTAGTTTTGCTATCAATTCAGACAATGGAATCAAAATGGAATTGTGGCTCAGAGAATACATGCCTGGACTATGAATACTTTGACAGTAAGCATCCTGCTTAGTAGTCTTCACTTTTCATCTCCTATTACACAACTCTGTCCTGTTCTTTGAAAGAAATCATAAAGGTAAGCAGTACGTTTCCAAAAGAACTGGTTACTATATTTGGCCTAAAGTGGGAATATGAAAGATCCTTACTAAATTTAGGAGAATACCTGGATATTGTAGTAGGGTAAATTCAGAAAATTTACAAGTTCAATTCTGGTTTGAACTAGTATACCAGGTTATTAAAAACACAAAACTTAAGCTTAAGTTAAAAATTTAGCATTTGGTTGAGTTCAGGGACAAACAAATCAATCTTGTCCCTTTGGGGTTGGGTTAAAGGTTTGTTTCAAGACCCTGCCTCTTTAACATTGTCAATGATCCAGACAGACCTGAGTTCAAGGACCTGATCTATGGATAGTTTTGATGACTTTTGAGCAAGGTCACACCTATGCTTCAGTTTTCTCATCTACAGAATAAAAATGATGCTTATCCCTAAATGACCTGCCTACCTTACAGGCTGTAATGCTCAAATGAGATCATACATGCAAAAACACTTTGGAAACAATGAAGAAGTGACCATGAAACGTAAGACACTGGTATTTGTGACAAGACTGAGAGGCTATGCCTGGGCACTCTGCTCCACATACAGCTTTAATGTCTATGGACCAACCTAGTGCTGCTTCCAGATTGTGTTCAGACTGAAGCACTCAGCCCACTGTCTTCCCCAAATGCCTGGAAAGGAGCTCAATGCACTTGCTCCCTTAGTGAATCCAAATAGTCATTTCAGTAATTTTTTGGATCTATATGGGTCATCCAGAAATAAGAGCCGTGAGGCAAAAGGCAGGGACCACCAAAAATAAAATAAAAATCAATTATATATATACTTTTTTCTTTTTTTCAATAGAGCAACCATTATCATTAGCAGCTGCCCCAGGGATGAAATGACTGAATTTATTTGTTCCCAGCAAGCGCTGGGAGATTGAGCAGCCAGATGATGAATACTAAACTGAGGTTTATTCTGAGCTGCCTTCCTGCAGCCTCCAGGTTCTCCATTGGTACCTTCATCACCAGTCTTCAAATGCTTTTAAACACACCCACCCCTTAGATAATTCCATCCCCTTGACATGCCTGGGTTTTCATCATCATCACATACTTACCTTTGTAACAGCAGTCTGCCAACCCTGAAGAAACTCAGGTCTATTTTTTTCTCTGGCTTCAGTCAGCAAATACTTTCTTATATTCTGGTTAAAAAGAAACCACAACACAGATGCTGTGTTCCATCAGTTGGTGAAAAATGCAACCTGCCCATAGCAGACAGAGCAAAAGAGGGGCTGTGGCCCCACCACTGGGCAAGAGTATGTATTAAAGAGTTTAAAGCTGGAACTTTATTTCAGACCTTTCACTTCATAGTGTTAAGAAGGACTCAGACCTTCTGTACTCAGGTATACGCTTAGAACTCACTGTGGACACTGGTTTATGTTTTAATTTAAACTTTTTATGAGATAGCCTATTCCAGCAGTAAGTCAACTTGCTGAATTTGAAACTTAAAAACTAGCAAGACAAAAAGAAAGTCTTAATTACTGCTTGTGCTCAACAGAGGGAAGGAACCCGTGGCAGAAACCATCAATAACTGAAACTAAGTGAAAAACATTCCGGCCTTAGCTATACTCCTCATTTTTGAGGGCTGCAAGTAAAGGTAGCATTCTGTTTCTAGAAAGTCAACTTAAAACCATTCTGAATATTAAATATAATCAAGTCCACTGCTGAAATCTCTACCAAGATAAAGCCTACTGGAGTTTCAAATTTTCCCTTATGCCCTCAACCTCTTTGTGCATATCTCTTCTAAGGGTAAAGTCAGAGGTTACATGAATTAATCCCCTTGAAGACAAAAGTAGAAGTATGAGTACAAGAAAGTATGTATGTGTATATATACAAGTGTGTGTTTGTATATACATATCTATATATACATATACATGTAAGCATATATGTATTTTCTTTCCATAAACATACTATACCCATTCTGCAACTTGCTCTTTTAAACTCAAAATGTCTTGGAGATCTTTCCGTGTTAGGACACGAAGATCTACTGTACTCTTTTTAACTGCTGTGGTCAATTAATAGTATGAATATACTATAGTATATGTATTTAGCTATTCTGTTGGTAGAGCTAAATTTAGGTTGTTTTGATTTTTCACTATTATCAATAATGCTGCAATGAACATCCTGCTGCATGCCTCATCCTTGTGTGCATATACAAGCTTTTTATGTTTTTTGAGGAAGATTAGCCCTGAGCTAACATCTGCCACGAATCCTCCTCTTTTTGCTGAGGAAGACTGGCCCTGAGCTAACATCCGTGCCCATCTTCCTCTACTTTATATGGTGGGACGCCTACCACAGCATCGCTTACCAAGCGGTGCCATGTTCACACCCGGGATCCGAACCGGCAAACCCCAAGCCGCCGAAGCAGAATGTGCGCACTTAACCGCTGCGCCACCGGGCTAGCCCCTATACAAGCATTTTTATGGAGTAGATAGCAAGAAGTAGAACTGGTATGCAATAGGTACTTAAATTTATAAGGTACTTAGAACTGATTAGAAGTGCAATTGTCCCCTAAGTGACTATATCAATTTATACACTCCACCAGAAAATACGAGAATGCCTGTTTCCTTACACCCATGTAAACACTTAAATAACATCAAACTTTTCCTAATATAATAGGCAAAAAAGGGAACACTGACATAGTTTTAATTTGCATTTTCCTTATTTCTGGTGAGGCTGAGCATCTCTCCAGGTGTATTTGCATTTTTCCTAAAAATTACTTTTTATCCTTTGTCCATTTCTATTAGATCCTTCTTTTTCTTATTCATTTATAGGAGGTTCTTTATATATTCTGGAAGTGACTATTACATATGTCACAAACATTTTCTCTAAGTCTATTTCTTGTCTTTTAAATTTATGGCATACAGAAATTTTAAATTACGATATGGTCCAATGGTTCCTTTATGTCTTTTCCTTTTTTGGTTCTCTGTAAGCAGGGCTTCCCTACTCTGAGAACATACCTTCTATATCTTATTCTAACTTACACAGTTTTCTGTTTTATATTTAGGTCATTATTCCATCTGGAATTTGTTTTATAAATAGTATGAAGTAAGGATCTATATTTTACTTTCCAAATAGACAGCAAACTTTCCCAACAGCATATTCTGAATAGCCTGTCCTTTCCCAACTTTATCTTATACTGAGTTTCCACATACATGAGTTATTTCTAGATTCTCTATGCTGTTCCACCAATCTACTTATCTATCCCTGAGCCAATATAAATATAGTTTTAATTATTAAAACTTTGTGATATGGTTTGACATCTAGTAGGCAGAGTATTCCTTCCTTCACTGTTCTACTTCAAAACTTTTAGCAGTTCATGCACATAAATTCTGCAAGATGAATTCTAGGATGAGCTTATCAGGTTTCACTCAAAATCCTCTTGGGAAATTGGTTAGGACAGAAATTGGCATATGTTAGTTTGGGGAGAATTGATCTCTCTGCCTATCTTTCCATCCATTCAAATTGCCTTTAAATACTTTAGGGTTTTCATCTTAAAGAACTTGCACATTTTCGCTAGGGTATATTCCAGAGTAATTTACGTCTTTGTTGGTTTTGAAAGTGGAAGCTTTTTGTTTTCAGTTACATTTCCTAACTGGTTCTGGCTAGTGCAGGAAAATCAGGAAACCTACTGATTTTTCTTGTTTTTATTTTTTATCTTGTTGTACTCTTGTTAGTTGAACTCTAATATTTTGCCAGTTTATTCTCTTGGTTATAATTCATCTTACAGAAGTTACTTTGAAGATACAAGCCAATCTTAACTGTAAGAGAAACCAAGGAAAATAATTTCTATCCATATTCAAAATGTAGTTTTACGGAAAAGGCAGAAAAAAATCTGACAAAATCCAAATAGAACATGTGTCTCAGAGAGGGATCCAGACCACAGACAGCTACCTCTCCCCATATGGAGATTCCTCTTGCATACCTTTTCTCTGCCAACATTTTAGATGGTTTTCATGGCAGAAACTGACTCTCTATGGTACTGACTTCTGCTGTTTTATCTAAAGCTAAGATACTATCTGGTCAATCACAAGATAAATGAAAAAACAGGCAAGATATTAACTTACCTCTACACAAAACTTAAAATGAATGCCTTGGGAATCATAAAATGAAATAATTCGATTAGAGAGTGTCACAGTAATGAGAGACCAGTGGACTTCCAGGTGAATAGGAATCAACAGAAGACTCTTTTTAAACAAATCCACCTGATTAAGAAAAGAAACAAAATGCAGCCATCACCACAGGCTATCCACATCAATAACAACAAACAGCAGCTTCCATTTACTGACCTGTGACCTGCCCAAGGTCATAAAACTAAGATGTGGTGAAGCCAGAATTTGAACCCAGGTCTTCTCTGAAGCCCATGCTTATAACTACTAAGCTATAGTGTACAACAATAATAAAACTGAAGATACAGAAAGCACTACTTTCCATTTAACCTGCTACACCTGTGCTTACCAACTGCCTAATATAACTTGGTCCCTTATTTTTATGCTTAACCAATTTTCTTGTGCACATCTTTGACCTAGACTCAATTATTTAGGAAGGAATCATGCTATTAGGAAACTGCACAGGATATAAGCCTTCTCTCTTTCTAAAGATTCAGTATAGTAGTTAAGATCACGGGCTCTGAAATAAGTCTGGTCAAGTTCAAATTGTGGCTCTTCCACTTACTGGCCAGATGACTTTAGCAATTTTGGTAGCTTCTTTGTGCCTTGATTTCCTCAACTATAAAATACAGATAACAATAGTATCCACCTTATGACATTGTTGAGAGTGATAATACATATAAAATGTGTAAAACTGTGCTTAGCACATTATATGGAGCCAATAAATCTTAGCTATTAACCTTATTACCACCTCAGGTCTCCCAGATGTCAAAATTCAGGAAAATATCCTTGATAATTCTTTACACATCACTTACAACCTAATTCATCCTTTATAGCGTGATACATATCCTTTACAGTTGAGAAATATTTGCTATTCCATTCAAAATCCCAGTAGTGGGGGCCAGCCCGGTGGCATAGTGGTTAAGTTCTCACACTCCACTTTGGCAGCCCAGGGTTCACCAATTTGGATCCCAGGTGCAGACCTACACATCGCTTATCAAGCCATGCTGTGACAGGCATCCCACATATAAAACATAGGAAGATGGACATAAATGTTAACTGAGGGCCAATCTTCCTCAGCAAAAAGAGGAGGATTGGCAGTGGATGTTAGCTCAGGGCTAATCTTCCTCAAAAAAACAACTCAAAATCCCAGTTGTGGATCTGATGATAAAGTAGTAGGTGCTCCATAAACATATGTGAAAGAGTGAATGAGTTTCTTTCTTCAGGTATTTTTTTGAGAGTATTTTAATGATTCCTTGGGTTAAAACACTTACGAGGCTATCTTAAACTACATCAGATTTTAAGAAACTATTTCTCAAGCTCTTCTTGCTTTCTGATATTCAGATAAAATACTGCTCTAGATGAACCTTCTACTCGTTTACATGACCCTGAAGCAAAGCACTTTAGCACCTCTGCTCCTCAGCGTCTACATCCATAAACCTGGGAGGTGAGGGAGATAGAAGGAAATACTAGACAGGATAGACAACTGATCCTTTCCAGCTCAAAAACTCTGAGTATCTAAAACAAGGATACTTAACATATAGTATTAAATGAGACCAAATTTACATTCTTCTCAGAAAGAAATTTTTCTTAATTATAAAAACAATTTTTAAATAAAAATTAGAAAATACAGATAAAAAGATACCCTTCAGTGTGTATCTGTCCAGATCTTTTTCCTCTTCTTTTTAATATACTAATGTTCACACACACACAACTTTATACATACAATTAAGAATGATGTGTGTGGTGGATTGTATTACTGATCCCAATTATTTGTTGCCCTCCCTATAAGAAGATTCTACAGAACTGCCTACTGCCCTGTGGCTTCACTGCACCTCCCAAGGGGAGAAATGTAGTCCTGTCATGTGATTTGCTTTAACTAATGTACTGTAAACAGAAGTGAAGTTATGTCATGACCAAGCTGAAACTTCGAGGGCCATGATGTGGCCCTGAGACTGGCATGTCTCGATTAAGTGCTGCTCCTTCAGTTTGGGTCTCATTAAAGGAATAAAGATGGAAAACCATAGGACCATCTCCTTAGATGCAGGAAAAGCATGTGATAATACTCAACATCCATTTATGATTACAAACTCTCAGCAAACTAGGAATAGGAGGGAACCTCCTTAACCTGATAAAGAGCATCTACAAAAAAAATCTATGGCTGACATTGTAAATAGTAGCAAAAGACTGAATGCTTTCCTCCTAAGATTGAGAACAAGGCAAAGATGTCCTGTCTCATTACTTCTATTCTACAATGTACTAGAAGTCCTAGCTAGTGCAATAAGGCAAGAAAAAAATGGCATACAGTTTGGAAAGGAAGAAATAAAACAGTCACTACTTACAGGCATGACTGTCTATGAAAATCTCACACAATCTACAAAAAAACCTCCTAGAACCAGTGAGTTTTGCAAGGTCACAGGATACAAAGTCAATATACAGAAATTAATTGTATTTCTATATACTAACAGTAAACAATTGGAAGATAACATTTTTAAAGTTCTATTTATAGCAGTTCCAGAAATATGAAATACTTAGGGATACATTTAAAAAAATGTACAAGACCTGTACACTAAGAATTATAAAATATTGCTGAGAAAAATTAAAGACCCAGATAAATGGAAAATATACCATGTTCATGGACTGGAAGACTATTATTGTTAAGATATCCATTTTCCCCAAACAAACATACAGATTAAATGCAATCCAAATCATAATACAGCAGGTAGGTTTTTTTGTTTGGTTTTTTTTTTTGGTGAGGAAGACTAGCCCTGAGCTAACATCCATTGCCAATCTTCCTCTTTTTGCTTGAGGAAGATTGGAGCTGAGCTAACATTTGTGCCAATCTTCCTCTATTTTGTATGTGGGATGCTGCCACAGCATGGTTTGATAAGTAGTGTGTAGGTCCACACCCAGGATCTGAACCTGTGAACCCCGGGCCGCCAAAGCAGAGCATGCAAACTTAATCAGTACACCACCAGGCCAGCCCCCCAGCAGGTTCTTTTAAAAACAGAGATTAACAAGCTGATTCTAAAATTTATATGAAAATGCAAAAGACCTAGAATTGCCAAACAATCTGGAAAAGGAAGGATAAAGCTGGCCAACTTACAGTGATTTCAAGACATATTATAAAGACACAGTGATCAAGACAATATTGTATTGTATTACCATAAGAACAGACAAAGAGATCAATGTGAGACACAAAGTCCAGAAAGAGACCCACATATATATGGTCAACTGACTTTTTTTAAAGGTGCCAAATCAATTAAACTGGGAGAGAAAACTCTTTTTCAGCAGATGACACTGGAATAACTGGATATTCACAAGGAGGGGAAAAAAAAGAACTTTGATCCCTACCTCATGTCTTACACAAAAATTGAGATGTATCAGAGATGTAAATGTAAAACCTAAAACTATAAAGCTATTAGAAGAAACATATGAAGGCAAATATTTTTTAGACTGGCTACAGAAAGTAAGAACTATAAAAAAAGAAAGCATGGTAAGTCAGATTTCATTAAAATTAAAAATCTCCATTCATCAAGTGACAAAGTTAAGAAAATAAGTAGAAAATCCACAGACTGAGAGAAAACAATCACAAAACACAGATCTAACAAAGGACTTGTATCCAGAACAACTCAATAATAAGCCTTTCTTTGCTACAAACCTTTTCATTCATATCATTCACCCATTTTTCTACTGAGTTGGTAGGGTCTTTTTCTTATTGATTATAGAAGCCCTTTGTATATTAAGAAAATTAGTTCTGTGATATGAACTGCAAATATTTTTCCCAGTTTACTGTTTGTCTTTTTATAGCACTCCTATTTTTAAATGCAAAATTATTTTTCTTTTTATGTAATTGAATTCATTTTTCTTTTATAGCATCTGAATTTTAAGTTGTACACAGACTAGACTTTGCTACCCTGAGATTATTTTTAACAAGTTCTCTTATGGGGGCTGGCCCCGTGGCCGAGTGGTTAAGTTCGCGCGCTCTGCTGCAGGCAGCCCAGTGTTTCGTTGGTTGGAATCCTGGGTGTGGACATGGCACTGCTCATCAGACCACACTGAGGCAGCGTCCCACATGCCACAACTAGAAGGACCCACAACGAAGAATATACAACTATGTACCGGGGGGCTTTGGGAAGAAAAAGGAAAAATAAATAAATAAATAAAATCTTTAAGAAAAAACAAGTTCTCTTATGGATCCTCTTAGTACTTTCATTGTTTCATTTTTGTTGCATTCAAATCTTTGGTCATTCTATAATTTAATCTTAATATACTCTAATCTAGTGAGGACTTAATTCTTCTACTTTTCATTTTTATTTAATAATAAAGGCATTTATGGCCATTAACTTTCTCCTCAAAACAGCTTTCATTACGTTCCATAGTGGTTGGTAAGATGTGTTCTCCATTCCATCCCTTTCTCTAGACAGTTTGCATATGATTTCCTTTTTTATTTTGTTTTAGATCCAAGGATTATATCCAGTAAAATGTGTATCTGTAAAATTTTCAAATTGTTAAGATTTTTTACTCACCTTTTATTATTTTTAATTTGATTGAATTTTGATCAAGGAATAATCTATGTCATAATATTCTTTGTGGCCAAGTATGTGATCAATTTCCTTAGATACAGGAATAAATGTATATTCCCTTTTTGAGGAGTATAAAGATCTAGTATATACCCATTAAACCAAATGTATTGGTTGTATTATTTAATTTTTACTTATGATCTTATGTTTTGTCTACAAGATTTGTCCTATAAGAGGTCTCCCACTATTACTATTTTATCAAGGTCTCCTTGCTTTTGTAATCATTGTTCTATCTTCTATATATTCAAATTTTATCACAGTTTGTTTTCACCTTAAATTCGACCTCACCTGCTGTTAATACTGCTATTCCTTCTTTTTGTTTACCACGCCTTTCTTTTGGTTTGCATTTGCCCAGTACCTCTTTAACTGTTACTTTATTTTCAGTCCTTCTTTTTCACATTATTTTATGTTTTGTTTTTCTTTTTAAATATTGGCACCTGGGCTAACATCTGTTGCCAGTCTTCATTTTTTTTTTCTTTTTCCCCAAAGCCCCCCAGTACTTAGTTGCATACTCTAGCTGTAGGTCCTTCTGGTTGTGCTATGCAGGACGCCACTTCAGCATGGCCTGATGAGCAGTGTTAGGTCCACACCCAGAATCTGAACCAGCGAAACCCTGAGCCACTGAAGTGCAGCATGCAAACTTAACCACTTGGCCACAGGGCTGGCCCCTATTTTATGCTCTTATATACAACATATAGCTGGATTTCATGACTTAACTCGATCAGAGAGGAC
The DNA here is from genome assembly GCF_021613505.1 of Equus quagga. Classification (NCBI taxonomy): domain Eukaryota; kingdom Metazoa; phylum Chordata; class Mammalia; order Perissodactyla; family Equidae; genus Equus; species Equus quagga. Next base: position 27,274,002 of record NC_060270.1, on the reverse strand, counting down.
TGAAAGGATGAAATAATTTAATTCATTCTATTTAATGAAATGACTCACAAACTTTTTTCTTCTTGTTGTTCCTTATACTTTTTATTTAATTTTTTTACAATAAGCATATATTATTTATATAATGAGGCGGGGGGTGAAAACCCACCACATTTTCAAGAGAGGGAGAAAATAATCTAGATTCCTAAAATGGAAACTCTGCCTTCCAGATCTATTCCAGGTTTTAGAATACCAATAGAGATTGGTTAACATCCTGAAACACTGGTCTATTAACTGTTTAACTGTGGGTCAGTTAGCTTTAAACTCAAGACAACCTCTAATCTCATTCACAGAGGAGAATGGATGATAGTAGTTGCTACTGTTTACAGGCTAGGCCTTGGCTTAGCTACTTGTAGCTAGACCGATAGAGTTTACATAACTGATGACTCATCAACTTGATTTTATTCCTTCACCCTCACATTGTTTATTATTCAGATATTTTTCCATGCTATTTATAACCTTTCTCTACCATCTCTATCATCTTTCCTCAACTACATAACTTTTCCTGGTTAAGCAGCATCCTATTATATGGATGTATATTTTTAATTTGACCTATTCCCTACTAATTAGTTGCCCTCAATTTTTCTCATATAAATACCACCACAGCCCATCCAGTGGTACAAGCCATGCACTTCAAGTCGTCTTTCACACTTCCTTCTCCTTCATCCCCATACCCAACCCATCACCAAGTCCTGTTAATTTTACTTCCTGGATCACACTCACATTTTGTGTATATCTTCCATTTCTCCTGTTACCATTCTAATCCAAAGTACCATGAATCTGTAATGGCTTTCTGTTCCATCCACAACAACTTTGCCCTCCTACTCATCCATCTTCTTCAGTGCTGCTAGAGCAAAAACTACAAATTGCATGCTATACATTTAGGATAAAATTCAAAACACAGAACTCAAGGCCCTACATCTCTGGATCAGGTCCATTTCATGCCATTCTCTACTTTGCTCTCTGGATTCCAGCTACACTAGTCTTTTCCCATCATAATATAACACAGTCATGTGCTGCATAACAGCGTTTTGGTCAATGACAGACCACATATACAATGGTAGTCCCATAACATTAGTACCATATAAGCCTAGGTGTGCAGTAGGCCTTACCCATCTAGGTTTCTCTAAGTACTGTAGGGGAGGAAGAAATTTTACTCTACCCTTCTAGGTTCTTCTGGCTGGTCTAAGAATTAAATTGACATGAGACAGATTAACAGTAGAAAAACAAACAAAAGTTTAATAACATGTATACACGACAGAAACCTAGGAAAACTGAGTAACTTGCTAAAATGGGGAAAGCCCTCACCTTAAATACCATCCTCAGCTAAAGACAAAAGATGTTGGGAGTAGGACGAGTCAGGGACTTCAAAAAGAAGGCAGGCAATTCACAAGTAGGTGAAAAGGAGCAAAAGTTTAGAAAACGTGTTTGGCCACACAGACACAGAAGAACACAGCGGGGAGCCCAACAAACAGGCTTTTCTAGGTTCTTCCCTGTCTACCTCCCAGTTCATGTTATGCTAACGTGATGGCTCAGTTCCTGAGACAGGTTTTTTTTTTAATCTGAATTCTTTTAGGCAGTTAAGGGGGAGATAGTAAAGAAACCTTTCTGAGTCTTTCGTTTCTTAAAAATAAACAACCAAAAATAATCCTCATGTTACACAGACACTCTTTGGGGTGTCTCTTTTTGTTCCCCTTCAGTATGCGCTCTGTGATGTTCACACAATGATGAAATCACATGAAAGCATTTCTCAGGACTATCCCTTGTTGTTAAGCAACACAACTGTAATGATTACCACTGTGTGTTTATCATGTGCTTAGTGGTTTATATGCATTATCTCATGTAATCCTCACAACAAGGTAAATACCATTGATGTTCTTATTTTAGAGGTGAGGAAACTGAAGCTTAGAGGCATTAAGTAATTTGCCCAAGGTCTTACAATAGTAGAGTAGCTGAACTAGGATCTGAACCCAGGTCTGATTCCTGAGTTCATTATATCTACCTCCCCAGATTTGCACCCTTCAATCACATTTCACTTATCTTGGCCCTACTGATGATATTTTGCACATATTATCTACATGGCAACAATCAATCAGGTGTTTGTACCTTGCAAAAAGTTATTTCCATCCACAACTACTTAAGACTTACTCTTAATTTCTTTAACCCATCCAATATAAAAAGTGAAAATTTACACTATCTCTAGATCTATGACTGTGGGATTTGAACCTGATGGTAATTTTGTCAAAATATCAAAAATAGAATATAAACGGGCTTTAAAAATAATGTTTCTGACATAGTCAATGAATATAGAGAGGAATTAAGGTTTGAAGGAACCTTAGGGATTACTCTGATTTATCATTTTGTTTTAGAAATAAGCAATCTAAAGGCCAAAATAAATGTCTTGTCTAAGTTGCATAAAAAGCTAACAGCAATGCTGGAACCACTAACTTCCTGCCCAGTGCTTTCAGTTATAGCATATTCCAGTCAACTGGATAGACTCAGAGTTTTACTAGTGTTTTGTCTTTCCAACAATAAGATTTAAAATAAACAATAAAAGAACAACTGTCACATTAAAGAGTGTGTTTCTAATTAACATCATACTGTATTAAAGTTCTTATCCTTCCACTCACAGTGGCTTATCATCTGCATTTCACATTTAGAATAAAAAAGAAAGAGAATACCTTTTTAGTCCATCTTTTTACTCCATTGTATCCTTTGGTTACCAGCTGTCTATGAAAAAAGCTGTTGAAGAAGTGAACCTAGAAGAGACATCAAATACAAGCACCCAGATTATATTAGACTATGTCCAGATTTAACTTCAAAAGAAAATGGAAATTTAAAAATCCTTGAAAGTAAGATAGACAAAAAGATGAGGAAAAGTTTCTTCTTAAAAATGACCAAAATATAGAAAATACATAGTTCACAGAAGATTCTGTTCCAAATTTTCACTAGAATGACCTTATAGCTGTGGTGTGTAGTCAAAACTGGAATGGGGCAGTAGACAGATTACCTGAATCCAATCAAGTAAAGAAGCAACAGGACAAATCTCACCCGATCAGGTGACAGAACTGAAAGAGTACTCAGCTATGAAAGAATGAGGCAACAATTACCTTGAATTCAAGGGATATGGATTACAAGTTTTGTAAACTAACCCCATCTGAAGGATGTGGAATGGGAGACTCCTATTGTCATGACAACGATAAAAAGGCCTTAGCATGACCATTTCTAGCACTGAAAGAATTACCCTGGTCACATGGAGTGTCATGTCCTGCATTCTTGGCTTCAAATTTCTGCTTTATAAATTAGTATCAGCACAGCTGAGATAGAAAACATTGTGGTCTTAAAAGTGTTCACTTTTAAATGTGGTCAAAAGTGTAACTTTGAGTCACTTGAGATGATAAAACTGTTCCTTTGCTTCTGAGATTCTCAGGGTGTAGTCACGGCTCCCAGGGTGTGGTGCGGAAACTCTGAGGGTAGGGCTCAGCAATCTGGTTTTACAAACCTTCCAAAGGATTCTGATGCACAGTTGTTTTGAGAACCATGTGGCTCAAGATATTGATAAAAAGAGCTTGTAGTAGCTATCTTTAGAGCAGTGATTCTCAAACTTTGTGTGCATCAGAATCTGGAGGGCTGTTAAAACAGATTGCTGGACCCCACCTCCAGTTTCTGATTCAGTAGGTATGGGGTGGAATACAAAAACACGCATTTCTAGTTAGTTCCCAGGTGATGCTGATGCTGCTGGTTTGGGAACTAGACTTTGAGAACCACTGCCTTAGTAAGTGTCCTTTTAATCTAATGAAAGTTTAATCAAATGTAGATGTAATGAAGGTAAATTATCCCCTTAAAATTAATACTTTTATGTTAAAAATCATCTGTATGTGTTTATCTTAAAAAAAACCTTTCTGGTAATTAAGAGAATCTGACATAATAGAGAATCTGACAGACGAGCCTCATGGTTCCAATTTAAAATGCGTAAAAGATTTGTGATTTTAAGTGAGAAGTTATAAGACATTTTGTCTATATTCGTAAATAGCATCAGAATCTGATACTCATTATATTTACCTGTTTAAATTACTAGATTTATACAAGTTTATAAAGTACTCGGAAAAGTTTTGCTTGTTGAAATCAAAGGCTGCCCGCCCATCAGATACTTTGAGTACTCAGAAAGAAAAATTAATATATTAAATTCTTAAAAAGCTTTTTTTCCCTAAGAACCACAATCTGAAACTCTATTTTTTTTTTTCTTTTTTTAAAGATTCGCACCTGAGCTAACATCTGCTGCCAATCTTTCTTTTTTCCCCTCCTCCTTCTCCCCAAAACCCTCTGAGTACATAGTTGCATATTCTGGTTGTAAGTGCCTCTGCTTGTGCTATGTGTGACGCCACCTCAGCATGGCCTGATGAGTGATGCCATGTCTGCACCCAGGATCCAAACTGGCAAAACCCTGGGCCACTGAAGCGGAGCACACGAACTTAACCACTCGGCCAAGGGGCCAGCCCCCCTAAAATAGTTTTAATATGTAACTAAGCTCTTAAGGGAATTTTAGAGTTTAAGGGGAGTTACTTTGTATTTGAACTGGGTATCAAATATTAATCCAAGAAAAAGTGAAGATGAGTACTACTTTATTTTTAAAGAGACTAAGACTTTAAGTTAAATTTTAAAGCTTAAAGCAAACAGTCCCTTTTGTGCATCTCCCCATTAAAAAAAAACCCTCTTCAAGATAACAAACACACCCACCTGAAACAAATAAGCAGAAAAACACTCGCATCATCACTTTGTTATGCAGAAATTATTTTACAGAACTTACGCTCAACCCTAGCATATAATCGAGACAAAATCTCGGGCCAGCCCCATGGCCAAGTGGTTAAGCTCACGCCACTTTGGTGGCCCAGGGTTTCGCTGGTTCAGATCCTGGGTGTGGACATGGCACCATTCACCAGGCCATGCTGAGGTGGTGTCACACATAGCACAACCAGAAGGACCTACAACCAGAATATACAACCATGCACTAGAGGGCTTTGGGGAGAAGAAGAAAGAAAAAAAAGATTGGCAACAAATGTTAGTCCAGGTGTCAATCTTAAAAAAAAAAAAAAAGACAAAATCTAACTCTTTTTTAAAAATCTAAGGAATATTAAACAATTACATAAAGTTTAAAAAAAAACTTTAAAAGTTTAAAAAAAACCTTCTTTTAATATATAAGAACTGAAGAAGAAGTTTTCACTTACTTTGTCTGGGACTGCATCCATTATCAGCTCACCATACATATTAATGACCTATAAAAAGTCAACATAAAACCAGCTTACTAACCCTATACAATTCAGAAACCTCACTTAGAATGAATAACATGTTCATCCTGCTAGCAGTAATCAAACGTTTTGGATCCTGGAGTTAGTGAATGAGTCACTTCAGTAAGGAATATAGAATCCTTGATTCCAAAAGATAACAGTGAGGCCAACCCACAGGTTCTTAGTTAAATTTTATTGTTCACAATCCTCTGCAACTTATCCATGTCGAGAACCTACAATACACTAACCTGGTCATTCAGCCAATTCTGACCATCCAGGGTCGCTAGATCATCCATATCCAGCATGTGCTTATTGTAGAAGATTCGGAAGTTGCATTTTTGATGTCTGGCCCGATAGTTTGTTATTTCCCTATTGATAAATGGTTTTCTGAAATGAAAGATTTTGAAAGAAAAGGTAAAAAACATGAGTTCTACTCAATTTATTGCTAAGTATCTTTTTTTAAACTCGACTTATTGCTAAGTATCTTTTTTTTAACCAAGAGAAAAGTCATATATGTCAAGAATTTTATTTTCAAGGGCTTAAGCATCATTGACAAACCTATTAGAAAAGTCTTCATTAAAGACATCTTTTAATCTTCCAAGGACATCTTTTTCACTGAGTGGGACCAAACTGCCATACTTCTTCATAACCTCATCTAAGAATCCTTAAATAAAGGAAGAGAGAAAAATTAAGATGGAAAAACGATTTACAGCAAAGTCATTCTCCCAATACTTATCCTATACACAACACTTAGCACACATTTAACCTATATTACTACATATATTATACTATAAAGAAGTCTTTTAAAAGTTATGCTTTGTAAAAAAAAAAAAAAATTAAATAGATGAGGCCCTCCTCATTCCAATAAAGAGAGAAATACTCTAAGGCATCATGTTACATTGGACTTTTAAGGTACTGATGCATTATTAGAGAGGGAATGGCTAGCTATCACTAAAGATTGACATCTTTCAGTAGCTTAACCTTAGAAAAGAATCTCATCTCCTAAAGAGTGAAATCTGAAGTGTTTAGTCACCTGGTTAAATGTGTTTATCACATTTGGTAACTGAAGGAACCATCCTTTTAAAAATAATTAGAAGGAATTATTGTTGAGATTGCTGGTGCTGTATTATTTGGTAAAGTATGTAATTTCACATCTCATAGCAAGGGACAAATCCTAAAGCATTTTTAGTATCATACAATTTGACAGAGTTATGCTACTCACGATACTGAATAACTCTATGAGGTGACCTTAACTGGATAACAGCTGGCGAGGCATATTTTAAGAGGCAAAACAGAATTGAAGGATGATTTCCTGGCCAGAAAATGGGACAGTTAACTTAAGTATGATGTACATGCACTTTAATGGCTTCCAAGAGGATCCAATGAAAAAACATACCTAAAAAGGCCCTCGGAAATAAAACCAGGACATTATTTCTAAGTAAATACAAAGAAGCTGAGGGATGACTTAAAGGTTCACAAAAGTGCAGACATGACGTCACCTGTTCACTGATGCTGAATGCGGGGAGCAACGCCGGGCTAACCATTAGCCTGACAGTTAAGTCTACTGAGTTACGATGGGAAAAATGAGGACTGTTAGCCACTTATTTTACCCAGCTCCCTTTCTAACTTTGAGAATGGCCTCTGCTATGCATCAATACAAAATGGACAGGAAGGATCAAAAGAGTGACTGTCCTGAGAATGGAATGTTTCGTGTGGGGGAGGGCAAACAAAGGTGTGAAAAACTTATTTTTCCTCCTCTTAGTCTCCCACCAGAGTGGCTCCCAATTTGAAAGGCTTAAGATAAGAGCAAAGGTCAGGGTATAGCAAACAAGAGTTGCTCGCTTATGCCCGCTTCTGGTCTAGGCTTTCGGCATACAGAAGACAGAAAGGGAGTCCCATGTTCCAGCTTAACCAGAGCAGGAGATAAAGATTCAGGGCTTCTAAACTAGGACTACAGCATATATTTGCTTATAGCGTTTACTGTATCATATCTTATAGTTATCTAAGCATAGCCTGGGGTCTACATGGAAGAATGGACCCAAACAGAAGATAAAGAATCCCAACATTTGAGAAACTGCTTTTAAGGGACAATTTTATACAAAAATAATATTTTAACAAAAAATTAAACTTTAGGCCCAGCAACCTTAATTGAAACTCCTTAAATAAGAAAGCAGTCTCCCTTATCAAGAGGATACGGACTCCAATTCCAAACAAATGATACCATGGGAAAGACGTGTTCTTGTTAAAACAATGTTTTCTGGATGGTAATATTTTGGGAGTTTTAAATTGTTATATTTCTTCCTCTTATCTGTATTTTTGTTTTCACTTTTAGATGATAAACATGGATTCCCAATGCAGTAGAAAGGCCCTACCTGGATCTTCAAGGAGAACCCTAGATGACAGTGTCTCACTGATGCACACCTTTATCTCACTGGGACCAGACATAAAACAAGAGTTAAAGAGCACTTACAAGCCAAGAACTAGAATATCTCGGTTCATCCTTATGACTACCCTACGTGTTAGACAGTATCCCTACTTTACAAATGGAGACAGGAAGCTTAGGGAGGTTACGTAACCTCCCCAAGGACCCTTAACTAGCACGTAGCAGAACTAAGAGTCTGACTATAGGTCATGTGACCACAAAAACTGAGCTGTTAAGTATTATGCTATGCCACCTCCAAAGCAGATGTTATCTTTTCTCTACAAACAATTTGGTTCTTCACTTCACCTTTCTCTTTTAATACCCATGGCCAAGAACCACCCAGAAAACAGACTTCTTAAAATGAGAGTTACATTCATTAGTCTTTACCTACTTGCTTCCACCAAACTAATGAAAAAGGAAAACTGCATTTTGGAATATATAATTTCTTTTACTCCAAAAGTACTAAAATTTCAATGTGACCAAGAAATAAAGGATACGTTAGAAAAAAAACAAAAAACAGAGTTCAAATTATAGTCCATACTGCAAGCACGAATGGTAATAATATGAAAAACAAAAAATGAGGTGTTATTTTAGAAGTTAAATTACTCATGATGTTAAAGCAACTGTGTTGTACAGTTTTTTCTTGAAACAACTGCCTTAGGTCACATCCCATGTTGCGTACATAAGAAATACAACCATTTGGTTCTCCAACAAAACAGAATACACATCAGAAAGGTTCCATCAAAAATAAGGCATGAAATATCTAAGAATAAACTTAAAGAATGTATAAAACCTAAGTGAAAAGCACTACAAAATTCTAGTAACGGACACAGGTCAATAAATGGAGTAATTCTCTGTTTTTAGAAATGCAGTTTTCCCTAAATTAATCTATAAACGTAATGCAATGCCAATCAAAAGCCACTGTTTGTTTTAACTGAAAAAACAAATTCATCTTGGGGAAAAAAAGTGTGAGACATTTCTAGAAATTTCTGAAAAAGATTAAAGGGGAGATGAGTCAGAGGCGAGAGAGAAGAGGAGGAGGGCCTAGTCCCATCAAATTCTAAAACTAACTACTACAGTAATTAAAGCAGAACAGTGCTGGCACAGAAACAGAGAAACCAGTGCAGGAAGAGACCCAGGGGCAAGTGTCATCTCACAGCCACAGGGAAAAGATGAATTAATCAATAAACAGGATTCGAACTATTGACTAAATGTTTTATTCACAGGTGGAATTCATTTTGGTGTAAAGAGTGAGGTAGGGATCCATCTTGACTTTTTTCCAAATGGCTAAATATAAAAATAACATATTAACAGTCTAGAAGAAAACAGGGTTGAACATTTTTATAAACTTGAAGTGGGAATAAACTTTAAGTAGAGTTTGGGGTTTTTTTCTAATACATGACCATAAACATGTTAAAATGAGGTGGCAGTCACCTCATAATTCCTTTAGAACTTTTATGCCCTTATAAACATGTGTTTCTTAAACATGTAAGTAGCACATTATACTTGCTCTTTTTGAAGCTCCTTTTTTCCATTTGATACTTTTCCTAAAAGTATGGGTATTTTTTTCCTAAGTCAATTCAAAACGACCTAGTAGTCCATTAAATGGGTATGCCATATTTTAACCAATTCCCTATCGATGACCATTTAAGTTGTTAATTTTTAGCTCTCTAAATAATGTCACAATTTAAACCCTTGATGGGGCTTGCCCAGTAGCATAGTGGTTGGGTTTGTTCACTCCACTTTGGCAGCCAGGGGTTCACAGGTTTGGATCCTGGGCACAGACCTACACACCGCTCATCAAGCCGTGCTGTGGCAGTGTTCCACATACAAAATGGAGGAAGACTGGCACAGATATTAGCACAGGGCCACTCTTCCTCAAGCAAAAAAAAAGAGGTTGATTGGCAACAGATGTTAGCTCAGGGCCAATTTTCCTTACAAAAAACAAAAACAAAATTAAAAAACCATTGATATATCCCGTTCTATTGTTTCCCCAGAACACACCTGCTAAAAGTCAAAGTTCTGGGTCAAAGGACATGCATCTCTAAAACTTCCGAATTTTCTTACGACTTTTGCTGTATACACATACAAGATTTTAATATTTATGGAGTCAAATTGGTATACTTTTATTGCTTCTGAGTTTCCTATATGTTTTAAAATGTCTTATCAATATGAGTTTACAAAAATGGTTTCTTGCATTTCTTTCTTTTTAACAGCTTTGAGCTATGAATCACATACCACAAAATTCACTCCCTTGAAGTGTACAATTTAGTGGGGTTTTTGTATATTCAGAGTTGTGCAATCATTACCACTACCTAATTCCAGAACATGTGCAATACCCCCACAAAGAAACTTTGTACCTATTAGCAGTCAGTCCTCATTCCTCCCTCTCCCCTGCCCCTGGCAACCATTAATCTACCTTCTAGCTCTACATATTTGCCTACTCTGAACATTTCAAATCAACAGAATCATAGGGTATGTGGCCTTTTGTGTCTGACTTCTTTCACTTAGCATGTTTCCAAGGTTCATCCACATTGAAACATCTATCAGTACATTATTCCTTCTTATGGCAGAAAAATATTCCATTGTTTAGACAGAGCAAATTTTATTTATCCTTCATCAGTTGATGGACACAGGCTGTTTCCACTTTTTGGCTATTATGAATAATGATGCTATGAACATTTGTGTATAAGTCTTTGTGTATTTGTTTCTAATTAGTTGAATTTTTAATCCATCTGGAATATACTGTAACATGGAAATCTATTTCTTTTCCTTCCAAAGCAGATAGCTAATCTGAGTACAGAATCGTAGATTTTTATATCCTCCCTCATATCTTTTAAAGTTATCTTGTACAGGCATAACTCAGTATTAATATTTTTTCAGCAACAAACTACTGTCATTGGAAAGCCTTCAACTTGGTTTTGAAGAGATTGACTTTCCTTTTACAGTCATATTTCACCAGTTTATGCAATATTTAATACAATTATGAAACACAGTAAGTAAATTGTAATAAGTACAACTGGCTCTTGATAAATATTTAAATCCCCTGAAATGAGCATAATGTGCAATTACATTAGAGATGAGCCAGTACACAGCATTCCATGGAACTTAATATCAGCTAATGCTACAGAAGTCAGCTAAGAGACCATCTACTATACTGATTGTCCTAAATTGATTCCTTTTCTGATTGCTCTATTAACCTTGATAACTCAGGTTTAGTGCTTTTATTTGTTGAACTTATCTCTTCCACTGTGTTGGCTTTCCTCAGATGTTTAGTGATCGATCGTGGGCTCATCTTTACTTGGGTAACTTGCTGGGTAGGGGGAGGGTTGTGATAGGCAGCAGCTGTTGCTCTGCCTTAAACTATTTACAATGGGAATACAGATACTTAGAACCTCAAACTGTTCTGGAAATGCATGTACCTCCTTCTCACCAGGTGTTACAAGGCATGGGGGGAGGGGGAAGAGGAAATATCCTCTCTCCCCCCACCAATCTCCTGTTCTTAGCATTTCAGTGCTGTATGCCAATGATATCTCACTAAAGCTAGCGGGGGAGGGAGGATTCCAGCTTGAGAGCAAATACCCCCCTTGCTGATATGTGGCACAGGCAGAGAGAGATGCTTTTGTTGAGATTCCCCAACTACTCAGTCGTTTACCATGGGTCTCCCCTTTCCTCCGCACCTCCACCACCTCCAGAAACAGGACACCCTCAGTGCTGCGCCATTGTCCTGCACTAATCTTCCGTCTGCCACTGGGGCTCCCTTCTGGACCTTCCCTCTACTTTCTGCCTTGTGGGAGTTTCTCAGTTTCTGATCCACCAAAACTCCCCTCTTTGTTTCTGAGTATGGAGATACATATGTGTTTTAATATATTTTTCACAATTTCTATGGATTTGATAGGAGGAAGAAGAGATTCCATGTGTTTACTTTATCCCCTTAAACCTGGAACTGCTATTGGTTTCTGACAGATATTCTTTACTAAGTGAAGGAAGTTTTCTTTATTACTAGTTTTCTAAAAGATTTAAACACAAGGGTAACTGAGTTTTAATAGGCTTTTTAGTACTTGCTGAGATGCCATGATTTTTCTCCATTAGCCTATTAAAATAATGAATTACATTACAGATCACTAAGTGTGAATTCTATAAAAATTCCTACTTCCTCACATCATGCTACAGTTGTACTATATGTCATATTCCATTTATCAATTGTTTTTGCAAGTGCTACATCTATATTTAAAATTTAATTGGTATTTGTGGGTAAATGCTAATTTTTTCAGGTTTATGTATCATGATTCTGCTAACATCATAATAGGGAACGTCATTCTAGAACAGTATAAACAAGTGAAAATAGTTTTTTTAAAGGTTGCTAGGACTCTGTACTTTGTGTTTTTGTGGAGAAAAACTTTTTGACATACTTAATGGTTGGCGAAACAAAGTGTCCAGAACTGTTTAAACCACCAAGGAGTAACTCGCCTACCTCCCCAGAAAAGGCCATTTATGACAATTTGACATGTCCAGATACAGGCTATACAAATGCATGTGCACACATAAATACATCTAATCATCCTACGTGTGTGCATATATATCTTTTAACAAAATGGCATTATTCTGTTTTGCAACTTTGCTTTTTACACTTTATACAGCTTTCAGTATCAAAATATAAATCAAATTTATTCTTTAACAGCTTCATAGTATACTACTGCCTGGATGTGCCATAACTTATACTGCCACCGATATTTGTTTTGGTTGTCTTCAGTTTTTTACTACCAAGACAATAAGTAATGTCCTTGTATAAATATATTTGTGCTGTTTTATATCTTGGATAAATTGCAAGAAGGGGAATGGGTCAAAGACTGATACTGTCACACTGTCTTTCAAAAATGTTCATACCAACTTACTTGATGTGGTAGATTTTGACAAGATGACTTTTTAAAGCATGATGTAAAAACTTGAAGCCATAAAGTAAAGACAGGTAAGTTCTACTATGTAAGAATTGAAATTTTCTGTTAAACAAAAATATCATACACAAAGTCAGGGTACTGAAAGTTTTCACCTTTTGGGAGGGAAAAATATAAAACTCTTATGACATTTATAATTCAATTTACATGTTTAAAACTAGACTAATGCTAAGGTCCATGAAGGTAGGAATCAGTGTATCCTGCTCATTGCCACATTCCTAGAACTAGCACCATGCCAAGTATGGAGGAGCTTCTCAGATATTAAATAAATAAAATATAAACAATCCAATAGAAAAATAGGCAAAGAACAATTATATACAAAAAAATGGCGAACAAAGAAAAATATGTTCAAACTTTAAACTTAAAAACACAAATTAAAACAACTCTCCTATGATCTATAAGACTGGCAAAGTTTAACAAGCGCAAACTGGTTCAACTTTTTGGAGGGTAATTTAACAACTCTCTTAAAATTTTAAGTGTGAGTATTCTTTCACTATCAATTCTCCTACTAGGAACTTAACTTACAGAAACAACTCTATAAGTATAAAGAAGTAATCTCATTGCATTACTGTTTATAGAAGGAACCAACTGGAAGCAACATAAGTGTCCATTAATCAAAAATTAAATAAATTATGGAACATCTATATAACACGGCAATATAAAAGGCTTCCAGAAGAATGTCTAATTGCTTAAAGGGAAATCCATGTGTGGAAGGAAAAAATAGGACTAGCCTAGAAAGGACAATAGACAGCAAGTGTGGGCTGGAGGGTGGGGAGAATAAAGGAAGAGTGCGTACCAGAAAGGCAGATTGACAGCTGTTCATCATCCACTGGAGATGCTTTTTGACTGTTCTTCCCACCTCCCATTTGATTCTCTAGTTTGAGTCCACTGCACATCAGAGGAGCCTCCAGTGGACTTTTACAGTAAGGGTGGTCCAGCAACTTAGAACTAAGAATGTTCTGCTTGAGAGATCCATCCTCATCCATGTGGCAGGAGCTCTCATTTGGAACAGTCTCTTCGGATACAGGCCCGTCTACACTACTCACAGACTGATCTGTCCCAGACACGGATAGTTTTACTCTGTCATCATTCACAACACTTGTCCGATTTTCCTGACCCAGAGTCATAAGTTCTCTTTCAGTTTCCGAGATAAACGTGTTACTAGAATGGTTTTCTGGTAAAGGGATGTCATGAATCAGCTCTGTACGCTCCCACTTAGGAGAGGAGCAGGGCGACTGGTCCCAGGAGTATGTGGCACTGCCATTCTGTTGGTCAGGGAATGCTTCATCTAAACTAAGCTCTTTGCCCAAGAAAGGGCTTCCTTTAGTGTGGCCATCAGGCACATGAGAGTTCGTTCCCTTCACCACAGCATTGCTGTCCATATCTGGGAAGTATGGTTGATGCCGACAAGAAGGGTCTTTAGGTTCTGGGGAAGGAAATGGGCTGCAACTGCCACCCTCACCTTTCTCCCTCAGGGTCTCTTGATGGTCCCCAGTGACCTGCACCCAGCTCTGCTGGGCTTTTTTTAGCTTGCAAACTTTGTTTTTTGTTCTGAAGTGCTGGGATCTGAGAATCCTGTACCGAAATCTAATCATGGATAATTTCTCATACATCATAAGAGGAGATACTTTTATTCTTCTATGTTGGCTAAGTTGGAACTTTTTTGGAATCAGGGGTCCCCCATTCCCGTGTTGCTCCAGCCCTTGGTAGCAGCCATAACAAAAGCGCTTTCTCTTATGGTTGCTCAAGGTGACTACAATCGTGCCGCTCTCACCTGGACTTTGGCTCTCCCCATTGAACGTCATGGGAAAGTCAGAAGCTTGTGGCTCTGTCCTAGGTCTGTGACCACTGGCCTGACCTAAAACACTATTTGCTGGCAAGTCAGCAACTGCCTTCAAGAAACTTTTCTCTCCGCAGTATTCATGGTCAGAGTTCTTGGCTGATGACAGCAACTTTTCTGCTTCGAGTTTCAGGAGGGTCCTTGAGGAGGAAATGAAGTGTTTAGCGTCCTTTCTTTTCACTTTAGAGGACAACGTACTAACATTTTGAGCAGCCACACTGGAGTTTGTCTTAGCAAAGAGCGGTTCATCCTGGATCCACGTTTTCTGGATTTGAAGGGCCTTCTTTCTGCACTGGAAATGCCTCAAGTGCCTGCTCCACGTAACTGGCCTTCCCAACTTGGCTTTCAGAATGCACAAGTGTTGGTGAAAGTAGAATTTCTTAAAGCCTCCAAACCCAGTGTTCCATTTCTCAGAAAAGGCTAAGTGGATTCCTTTCCTCCATAGACTTTTCCTCTGTTTTTTCATTTTTCTGATGCATAATGAGATCTGGGTGCAGCTGTAAAGAACACAAACAAAAGTTACATTGCTACCCTAAATATAAGGTCATAAAGATACAGTCACAGCAACATAAGCTAGAAAATTGAAAAAAGAGAGCATATGAAGTTCAATTTAGACTATCAGACAAAATAAAATCCTACTTGATCAAGATTTTCCCCACAATGAAAACTGAGGAGGGAAGACATGAGTATTCTAACATGACCCCATTTGCTATACCTGCTTCTGACAGAAAAACGTTTTAAGAATCATTTTCCAAAATGCAATTTCTGATGGAGCAGACAGGGCAGGGAGTGAAAAGAGAATTTCTAAGTGTTGCTTCTCATTAGCTAAGTGACTCTAAGCAAGTCACCCAAATTCTGTGTTCTCATTTGTAAAATGAAGGATGGAGAAGGGAGAGGGTACCAGACACCTTTATACACTGTTTCCATTTCAAAACAATTTGTTCCATACAGGAAATTTCAGAAAGGAAGAGTACATAATTTTGTTCTATTTAGTCATCCAAAGGCAGATATTCAATAAATGCAAGCAATATCAGTATCTCAATAGGGAGACCGGCCTCCTCTTTGTCAGTCAGTCAAAGACTTTCTGAGTGACTATGTGGGGACAGGACTCTATCAGGTTCTCTCAGTTATTGTTTTGGTTTTCAAGCGAATACAGGAAAAAGATCCCCAACCCCCACCCCACACACATATGAACTTCAGGAACACACATGAGAAATGGTAGATGAAACTATCAGATTTATTAAGATTTCCCCTCACATTTAATAAGATCTAAGATTACTGAAGGCTCTTTAGCTTAGAAAGAAAGGCACTAGCCACTGCAGGTGGAGTAGAAGACATACTACACTACAAATCAGAAATACAACATTCTAATTTCAGCTTGCTAATAACTTACTAAGAAAAGTTCTATTACCTTTCTGTGCAGTTTTCTCTGGGGAAAAAAAAGGACTGAACACATGTTTACCTCAGTTTCTTCTCCAAATCCCATTAAAATGACAAAAATGAGGTTTTATTTATTTATTTTGGGGGGGGGGAGGAAAATTAGCCCTGAACTAACTGCTGCCAATCCTCCTCTTTTCTTTTCTTTCTTTCTTCTTCTTCTTCTTTTTTTTTTTTTGCTGAGGAAGGCTGGCCCAAGCTAACATCTATGCCCATTGTCCTCTACTTTATATGTGGGACGCCTACCACAGCATGGCTTGCCAAGCGGTGCCACGTCCACACCCGGGATCTGAACCAGCAAAACCCGGGCCGCCCAAGCGGAATGTGCACACTTAACCGCTGCACCACTGGGCCAGCCCCAGAATGAGGTTTTAAAGAAAGCAAAAACTCTCAAGGACAAAGAAATTGAAAAAGGAGAAAAGGGCAATAAAACTTCTGAAAGAAGAAAGTAGATGAATGAGTGATAACAGACTTAGCAGGCCAAAAGAACTAAATCTAAGCCAGCAGTGGGGAAGCCAAGAAGCAAGGTACAGGACCCTAGAAAGGCTCAGGAAGTGGAAGCAACAATACCTATGAGGGTCAGGGCATGAGAGGGGCTGAAAAAGGAAGGACTGGTTGAAGTGTGAAAAGCAGCAGCCAGATCTACCCTGGCAGATAACCAGTTTCATTCTCTGGGGAGGATGACCCAGAACAGTCAGGCATGTCATGCACAACTGAGGGCAGGGGTACAACAGGAAGATAAATGAGTTTACACAGTGAACGCCCTCCCTAACCTCTTTCCCCACTCATCTACCAGAAAGGTTTCTACCCACAAGCTGGAGATCAGTCCCAGGGGAATGGCTAATTCAAAGAGAAAAAAACAAAAGATACTGATATCTGGGGATGCTTCAACTAAACAGGCTTGAATAATTACTCTACAGTGTACCCCAAAGTTTAAGAAGCAATGAGACCCCAAATCCCTCCCCAACTCCACATAGCAGGTAATTCCCCCTCCCTTACCCAAGCCTGGAAGTTTATCCTTCAGAAAGGGTAAAATAGAAGCTCTGCAGACAGGGCGATCCTAGGCACAGTTTAAAGATGGAATTATCTATTGAATATAAGACGCCCAACACTTTCCCACTCATCTCCCAGAACCCTGGCAGTCTGTCTTATCCATCTAAGCAGGAGACCGGGAGAATCTTCTCTGGAGAATCTGACTGGTCCACAAGAAAATACATAAATACAGACAGCCCCCTCACCCTCAAATGGCCCAGCATGGCCTGCAGTATACCTCAAAGTTGACAAGTCCCATCACATGCTCAGAATTTCCAAGCAATTTCTTAGTGGTCATTCTTTAAAATGACAGGATAACCAAGAATCACCAGACTTCTACGGATGAAAAACAGACCAAAACAAACAGATAAAACCAAACATTTATATAGCGAAGTCATCTTTAAAAGACCAAGTGGGGGAGGGAAGAGAAATTACTGTTTAATGGGTACAGTTTCAGTATGGGAAGATGAAAAAGGTTCTGGAGATGGATGGTGGTGACGGCCGCACAACAATGTGAATGTATTTAATGCCACTGAACTATACACCTAAAAATGATTAAAATGGTAAATTTTATGTTATGTTTATTTTACCTCAATTAAAAAAAAACAAGAGAGAAGGAAAAAAAACTAACACTATCCTCAAAGAAGTAAAAGAAAATATTACATCCACTGGGGGAAAAAAGAACAAGCTGTTATCTTTTTAAAAAAAGGAACAATCAAAAATAAAGGAGCCTTAGAAATAAAAAATAGCAGATTCTACACAGAAATCAAAATATAATGTACACCTGAAATTCACATAATGTTATAAATCAATGTTACTTCAACAAAAAAATAGCAGAAATGAAAAACTCAATAGAAAGTAAAGAGCTAATATCTCTAGCATAAAGAACTCTTAAGTTGAGGGATAAAGAACAAAAAGCCTGATGGAAAAATAAAAAAAGACATAAGGAAACAATTCACAAGTAAAGATTTTTAAATGGCCCTTAAACATAAGAAAAGATGTTCAATTTCATTCATTAAAAAAACAGGCATGGGGAAGGGGGTGAGCAAAATATGTGAAGGGGGTCAAAAGGTACAAACCTCCAGTTATAAAATAAACAAGTCTTCGGAATGTAATGTACAGGATGACAACTATAGTTAATAGTACTGTATTGCATATTTGAAAGTTGCTAAGTAAATCTTAAAAGTCCTCATCACAAGAAAAAAATTTTTAACTATGTATGGTGATAGATGACAACTAGACTTATTGTGGTGACCATTTCACGATGTATACACATACTAAATCATTATGTTGTACACCTGAAACTAGTATAATGTTACATGTCAAAAATATCTCGATTAAAAAAATGGAAAAAATTATGACAGCACATTTTGTTGGTGGGAGAAAAGGAGCTTTCACACTTTGCTGGTGGGAATACAAACTGATACAATCCTTTTGGAGAGGAATTTGGTAATACCTAACAAAAGTACGAAAGTACTTATCTTAATCCAGCAACTCCACTTTTAAGAATTTACCCTGAAGATA
This sequence comes from Equus quagga, assembly GCF_021613505.1. Classification (NCBI taxonomy): domain Eukaryota; kingdom Metazoa; phylum Chordata; class Mammalia; order Perissodactyla; family Equidae; genus Equus; species Equus quagga. Next base: position 27,255,471 of record NC_060270.1, on the reverse strand, counting down.
CACCTTCAATAATAATGAAAATACACAGTCTTATGTTATTCACTGGCAACATTTTTTGTAATCGCAAAATATTGGAAACAACCTAAATGCCTATACATCGGATAGTGGTTGAATAAACTATGGTCCATCCACACAGTGAATAAGGCTATAAAAGAATAAGGATGAGCTCTATGAACTAACATGGAGTGATTTCCAAGTTGAGTGAAAAAGCAAAGTTCAAATGAGTATAATAATATGCCACCGCTTAGTTTAGCCAAGTGTACAGTTAGAGAGAACAGTCTACACAAGATCATCCTCACTTCTGACACTAACTGCAAGTTCGAGGAGATACCAGAGCCACCCCCAGGTTGGATAATTTGCCAGGACTCACAAAGTCACTGAAAATCGTTAATATTCATAGTTATGATTTCCTACAGCTGAAGAATATGGATTAAAATCAGCCAAGTGAACAAGCACATAGGACAGGGTCCAGGAGAAGCAACAAATGCAGAGCTTCCAGTTGTTCTATTCCCATGGAGTGAGGACAGTGTTACTCTCCCAGCATCGATGTGCGACAATATGCAGAGTTTTGCCAGCCAGAAAAGCTCATCTAAGCCTTGATGCCCTGAGTTTTTATTGGGGTTCGTAGGCATAAGTGATTGCCCACATGACTGCACTCAGTCTTCAGCCCCTCTGGAGATTCACCAATACCAAAGTCATCACCCTAAATCACATCATTGGTCTTCTGGATGGCCAACTCCCATCCTAAACCATAGACTATCTGTGACCGAAGGCCCCCAGGCAAATAAAGACACTCCAATCTGGCATGACATTCCATGGGCTTAGAGATTATCTCCTAGAAGCTAAGGGTACAGGCTTTCTTTTTGGGTAAGGTTAATTTCTTTACTATTCAGCCACCTTTCATAAAAGAAAAAATGAAATATATATGTTATCTGCTTTTTTGTGCCCAAAAAGACAAAATAAAAACCAAAACATGGGGAGCCAGCCCTGCAGCCTAGTGGTTAAGTTTGGCACACTCCACTTCAGCGGCCTGTGTTCAGTTCCTGGGTACAGACCTACACCACTCATCAGCAGCCTTGCTGTGGTGGCAACCTACATACCAAACAGAGGAACATTGGCACAGATGTTAGCTCAGGGCGAATCTTCCTCGGCATAAAAAAAAAAACCTGAGAAGGATAAACGAGAAACTAATGAGAATGGTTACCTACATGACATGGTAAACGGAAGTGGGGTGAAAAGAATGAGGAATAGGTAAATGGTAGAAGGGATCACGGGAGTGACACTTCTCTGAATATGCCTTTATGTAAAGTTCTGACTTTTAGAACCACGTTAATGCTTCATATACTTTAAAAATATACAAATAATTAAAATCAACCAGAATGCAGGAGGAATCCAAAATGAAATAGAGATCTAGAAGTGTGCACACACATATATGTACATCCTAGCGCTGTCTGCTTAGAGGACCTAGAAGAAGTAACATCCTAGAAATAGTGCGCACCCCTAGACCTAGATCTTGGATTCTCAATATTCTTCTCAACTTAATGAAATGGCTGATTCCAGAGCTGGGGCAGAGGAAGGAGAAGACAAGCCTACAATGTCACCGTAGTGCTAGAAAGTAAGTGAGTGCTCAAAAAATAATGACGACATGTCAAAAGGACACAAGAACCAAACTGAAAGGACTCACAATGGCCAAAAAAACTAAGCAATTGAATATATAACGATAGTAATGGATTATAACTCAAGAATAAAACAAACATTCTGAGTCTATAGTGATATAAATAACTGATTAAATAAATAAACAGGGAGAAGGGACAGCTCTTCCTTACATAGAATTTCAAATAAATAAACACAGAAAGAATGATGGAAATAGAAAAGTTAGAATTTGCAACTCCTCTCAGAAATAACTGACTCAGGCAAGAATCATCAATGGATGCTAAAATTAGAGGGGGAAAGTACAATGAGAAACAACATATTTACATAGCCTCAAAGTATCTCCTACAAGACACTTAAAATTATAAGTGGAAAAACTGTGCCTTTCAATGGAAAAATGTGGCAAACACCTTTATCAGGTGATCAAGGTTAATACCACTAGCAATGAGACACATGGACAACATATGCCTCCTAATATGGCACAATGTCATGTGTGTAGTATTCTTGTCAAAAATGTATAACCTGAATTTGATCATAATGAAACAAGAGACAAACCCACACTGAAGGACACTACAGGATAACTGGCCAATACTCTTGAAAAGTGTCAATCAAGGTCATGAAAGACAAAAACAGACTGAGGAAGTGCCTCAGATTAAAGGACTAAAACTAAGGAGATGAGACAACTAATGCAACGTGTAATCCCGGATTGGGTCCTAGTCCAGTAAAACGAAACTGGTGGTACAACTGACAAAATCTGAACAAGGCATATGGATCAGTTAACAGTATTACCAATGTTAACTTCCTGGTTTCGATAATGTACCATAGTTACATAACACTGGGGAAAAGCTGGGTGAAATGTGTATGAAAATTTTTAGTTTTTTTTGTAAGTTTGGAGTTATTTCACAGTAAAAAGTTAAAATTTTTTTCTTAAACATTTAAAATTTTGAAGAAATCTCCCAGAAAGCACAAAATGACAGAGATTGAAAATAACAGAGAAAGACGAATGTTAAAGGATGAGGTCACGAGGTCAAATATCCAAATAAAAGTTTCATGAAGATAAACTAAGAAAGTATAGGAGGAGGGAGTCTCAAATACATAATTCAAGAAAATTCTCAGAGTTAAAGGATATAATTTTGTACATGGAAAGAACCTATCACTGACTGAAAACCATACCAAGGCCTATCAATTATGAAATTTCAGAACACCGGGGGCAAAAACAACCTTCTACAAGCTTTAGGAGGGGGAGGTAAATGACGACATATATATATACACACACACATATATATACACCTATACGTATATATACTATACACATAAAACATATAAAATATAAATATAAAATATATGTTTATATACTATAATAAAAATACATTTGTATAATTTTATATAAATTTACATAGTTTATATAAATATTTATGTATATACAATCAGGAATAAGAATGGCAATGGACTTCTTAATAGCAAGACTGGAAACTAGAAGAAAATGTACTAATGCTTTCAAAGTTCTGACAGAAAATTAATTTCAATGCAGAATTTTAGACCCAGCCAAATTATCAGTCAAAACTGAGGATAGAGGGGCCAGCCCAGTGGCGTTGTGGTTAAGTTCATGTGCTCCACTTCAGCAGCCCAGGGTTCCCGGGTTCAGATCCCAGGCACGGACCTAGCGCTGCTTGTCAAGGCATGCTGTGGTGGCATCCCACATAAAATAGAGGAAGACTGGCACAGATGTTAGCTCAGTGACAATCTTCCTCACACACACAAAAAAACACAACTAAGGATAGAAAAAAGGTTTTCAGAGATGTAAGTTATCAAAATATATACCTCCCATGCATCCTTTTCTCTGTGAGCCACAGGAGGAAGTACTCTGACAAATTGAGGGAATAAATCAAGAAAGACAAAAGAATCAGAAAATAAGATGCAAAACAAGAGACAGGCAAGAGGAATACCAAAGAGACTGGTAAAGAAAGATCACAGAGCGACAACTGTGCCTCAGGCCTAGAGAGCCACCAATCCAGAAGGAAGAGGTCAGAAGTCTCTGGGAGGGATGTCTCCAAAAATGTGAAATCGACAGAATTTCTAAAGCATCTGAATGCAAAGACAGAAGCTATAGACAACTGGAAGAGAGCTTGAAGATAAATTAGTAATAAGTACAAAGACCACTAAACAAAAAAGACAATTATTAGTTTCAGGGACCACAGAAAGTTGTACAAGAAAGGAAAATCAGTTGTTATAAATCACAGTATACTGCACAGCTTAGCTGTGACTACTATTTACATAATCGTAATAAGATAAACACTGATCTAACCCAAAGATTCTCAAACAGATATCCCATACCACACCCCAAGCCAACATTTGGACATGCATGGGAAATTCTTGGTTGTTGCAATGAATTCAGGTTGGTATTGATATTGAGTGCCTGGGGAACACTAAATATCATGTAATGGACAGGATAATGAAGAACTGTCTCATCCAAAATGACAATACTGCCCCTATTGAGAAAAATTCATTCTAGCCAAAATTATGGTATCATTCTACCAGGAGGATTGTTAGGAGGGTAGATAAGAAGTATACATGTATACAGAAGTGAGGAGTAGATGTGGAAGAGAACTAAACTAAACCTTCATCTGCCGTAGTCAACAGACAAAGCCTCAAACTAGGAAACCAAAAGTAACATTACAAAAAGGTAATTTAGAGACGTGCTGTTTATACCACAAGAACAGCTCAAAGACCTGAAAGAGGCTGCCTTTGGGGAATGAAAATGATGGAAAGGGGTGGGATTCTAGGAACTAAGTCGGGAAAGAAGGCTAGAGGTTGCTGCCTTCAATATATAAATTTCCATTTAGTCCCTTTATAAAGCACTGTACCCCACCCTCGACTATGCACGATATCTATCCCCGAGTCCAGAGACGGTTTTACCCTCTCCACTCCAGATACTAAACCTCTAGGTATCCTGTTTACATATATCAGGAGAAGAAAAGGTCAGTTCTAGGAGTACTTTTCTTAAACAGACTTTCAAACAATCACTCATATTTTTTGTCCCATCTTCCCCACCACTTCCACAATACATAACACCACTGATCCTGAAACTTTTAAAAGGTTCTGAAATACGAATATGACTACTTTTTGGCTTTCTCCATCAATCCTCCACTAAATCCTTGGTTTAGGATTCAGCTTTCTCAAGTCTGCTAATCAGTTACCACTAGTCTTTTCTGCTTTCCAGCTTCCAGAATTTTGTTGTTATTCTCACCACTCCTGTTCTTTGTCATTTGGGTTTAAAAAAAAAAACAAAAGACTTCACTGTTTTAATGGAGTTTTCAGGCCAAAGTGGAATGAAATGTGTATGTTCAATCCAGTATCTTTACCATAATATATTGCTGAGTGGAAAAAAAAATCAAGCTGTTAAACAATATGTATAAACCCATTTTTGTTAAAAGGAGAAAAATGTGTGTACATTTTGCATATATATAGGGAAAAAAATGTCTAAAACGATTTACACCAAACTATTAACAATTTAGGCCCACAGTTCCTAAACTGTGCATCGAGGCACCCTGGGGTTCTGCAGTGAATTCAGAGGGATGTCATAAGATATTCTAAATTAGAGAGAAAAGTAATATTCTATATCTGTCAAGCACCCCACAAACTACCAACTCAAAATAGGTCAGTTTCAAATTAGATCATGCTATATTCCTTTTGATGACATCATATCTTTGAAAAGCTGGATTTTTGTTGGTTGCTGTAATAAAAAATAAATAAATACTGTGCAAAAATAAATTTGGAACAAGAATTGTGGGTGGCAGTGTTTAATGATTCGAAGGTTTGACAAGTTTCGTAGTGCCCAACAAGTATATACAGTAATTGTGGTTATTTAAGAATGAAATAAAAATACTATTTTGCCTTTTGATTTACGTGTATTTTTTAAAAACAACTATTAGGTTGCTATTTATTAAGTTGTTTAGACTTAATTACTTAATAAAATAAACTGTCAAGCCTAAGGGGACCATGAAAAAGACATTAAAAGAGCTATGAACAGAGAAAGTTTGGGAACCTCTGGTTTAGGGTATTGTATTTTACCTTATTTCTTTATCAATGGAAAAAGGACTTTAAGATAAACAAACTTCTTAACATGAAGTTCAAGTACACCCTCATTGTGTACTACCAATATAAAAGATTTGGGGGCCAGCCCGGTGGTACAGTGGTTAAGTTTGAGTGCTCTGCTTCAGTAGCCCAGGGTTTGCGAGTCCAGATCCCAGTGTGGACCTGCACACTGCTCATCAAGCCATGCTGTGGTGGCATCCCACATACAAAATAGAGGAAGACTGGCACAGACGTTAGCTCAGTGACAATGTTCCTCAAGCAAAAAGAGGAGGATTAGCAACATATGTTAGCTCAGGGCCAATCTTCCTCAAAAAAAAAAAAAAAATTGCAATTTATTCTTCATAATACTTAAAGGTAACATAACTGCTGAGCAATCTTATCAATAAAATGTTTATTTTATTAAGAATACTACACAAAATGTACACAAAGCTGCATAATTATGAGTCTAATTCTGATTGACAAAGTGGGAAAAAAGCATGTAATTAAGTTCTTAAAAATCCTCCCTAAATTAGAGAAAACTATCTGTACTATGCCTTAAAAAGTTAAACTAATTTCACATATTTCTGGTGGTGGTTGTTATTAACAATGCTAAAATTGTAAAAATATACAAACATCTATCAAATTTCAATTTAATAAATATTGAGTTTCTACAAATATAATGGCACTGAGCTTTCAAAAAATTTATAGTCTAGTGGGAAGTCATTTGAATGAGTACTAACAAATGTGATGCATATAGAAAAGTAAAATTCAGTGTTATGGGAATATCTGGCAAGAGGGTCAGGGAAGACCTCTGAAGAAATTATGTTTGAGCTGAGATAAAGGATGAGAAACAGTTAGTAGACAAAGGGAAAGATAAACAAAAGCCCAGGAGAAGGAATGTAATATTCCAAGGAATTGAAAAAACTTCAGTGCCACTTAAACGAGGTGCTGGAGAGGTAGGCAAGGAATAGAAAAGCTAAATGAACGATCTGCTGTTTACCACTGTGAAGCCACTGAAAGACAAAGAGGGGTACAAGACCTGATGTGTATGCTTGAAAAGATCATTCTACTTGCAATGTGCAGAACCGCTGGGAGAAGCCCACAGCAAAGGAAACGTGATAGGAGGCAGTTACAGGTAAATGGAGGCAAGGTGCAATAGCCGCTTGGATTAAGTAAAACTGGGAGAAGCAGCAAAGTGAATCGACTTTGAGATTCTTCAGGACAGAAATGACAGGACTGTGGGAAAGCCTCTATGTGGAGGATAAGAGTTCTGGTATGAGCTACTGGGCAGATGGTGGTATAATTTACATGAACAAATAGAGAAAGACTGGAGGAAGGTTATACTTGCTATGCCTTTAGTTTTAGACATGTTAGATTTGAGGTAACTGTAAGAAATCCGGGTGGATGCATACTGTTGGATATGCAGGTCAGGAACTCTGAAAGAGGGCACCACAGGAGTCCCAGTTTAAGTCACCAGCTTATAATAACCAAGCCTCAGAAAATGTTAAGCTCACCTAGAGAAAATCTGTAAAAAGAGCATGCACCCTAGGACAGTGTCCTAAGGAACTCTAGGATGTAAGAGCAAGGTAAAGGAAGACTACTTAGCAAAGGCAAGTGAGAAGGAACGAGAAAAGAAAGAAAGCGAAAAATCAGGTAAGTGTGGTGTCAGGACAGCTAGAGAAAGTTTCTAGAAGGGGGGAAATGGTTAGTGAAAGGCTGTTGAGAGGTCAAGCAAGATAAAGTGTCCACCTGATTCTCATCACATTTCCAAGGGACATTTTACTAGAACAAAGAGGGCAAAAACCAAGATGGAGTGAAGAAGTCAAAAATAAAACTGCTCAAGGGCTGGCCCATGGCCTAGCGGTTAAGCTGGGTGCAGGCCACTTTGGTGGCCCACGTTCACAGGTCAAATCCCGGGCTCAGACCCATACCACTCATCAGCCATGCTGTGGCAGTGACCCACATATAAAATAACAGGAAGACTGGCACAGATGTTAGCTCAGGGCTAATCTTCCTTAGCAAAATAAATAAATAAAACTGTTCAAGACACCTGAGTAAATGAGAGAGATGGCAGACTTTTTTTTAGTGGAGACCGTTGTACATGTTTAAATGCTGATAAGAGTATTTCACTTATGGACAAAGATGGCAGACTGAACCGACACATTTTAGTTTCACTCTCTCCTAAAACCTCATAAAGATGAGAATAAAGAATTTTTCTAGCTATTTTTTTAAGATATAATCTATATACAGTGAAATACCTAGATCTTAAGGGTTTGTTGGGTGTTTTTTTAAAGCAGATGTACATAAAATAGAAGAGAGAACAACAAAAGCTTTTGGAAGCTGGAATGCGCACTGTCTTAAAAACCTAGAAAGTTAAATCTCAAGCTCACAATGAGGAAAGCAATCTGATTTATACAACAGTGCCTCAAAACAGGTCAGGAATTGGTGGCAGCAGGTTCTGTAAGTGGGGTGTGAACATGGTGCTACAAACAAGAGGATTGGTCAAATCATTTAAAAGCCTTCCTGCTCTCCACAAAACCAGCCAACTGTCCCTCCCTCATCCCTGCAGAAGCTTGGAGCATTATTTTCTAGATTAGAACAGAGCTGTCCAATAAAACCTTTGCAATGACAGAAATACTCTGTCTAATATGGTAGCCTCTGGACACAGGTGGTTACTGACCACTTGAAATGCATCTACAAGTGGGGAATGAAATCTTTAATTTTATTTAATTTTAATTATTTAAAGTTAAGGTGCTACGTGTGGCTAGTGGCTACCATATTGATCAGTACAGTTCTAGAGAGTAAAACAAAGGATTTCAGGACTGAAAAACATATGGCCCAGTTGAGAATGAGGGTAACATACCGAAAATAGTTGACTTATATGAACATAAGTGAACATTTACATACCGAATGCTAAGACCCCTTCCTTTCCCTCAATTTAGCCACCAGATTGCTGGCAGCCCAGCTAGCTTATAAGCTCCAAGCAGGAGATGTGAAGATTCTTCTTTGGGGAATCTAACTGGCTCAAGAGAAAAGACAAAGATACTGGTGTTGAAGGTTCTCCAATAAACAAGTCCACCCAGCGCACCCTAAAATTGACAAATCCCAAGCATGCACTCAGAGCACATACAAATTAAAATTAAAAGCAACCTCCACATGGGGTTCCTTTACATTCCTGCCCCTGTATTCTCGGCCATGCTGTTGTATGTTCATGGTCACCAAACACCAACATTCCTTCAAAGATAAAACACACATACAAGGGAAAAAGAAATGAGCTTTCAACTCTTATCAGATACTGACTGACCCTAGGACAGCCCAAAGTCTGAACAATCCTTAAGGGACCCAATATTTGGGTAAATGTTTACAGTAGAGCCACTGTACAGGTTAACTCAAGCATCACTAGGAAAAAGTTCTTTCTCCTGGAGGTAATAAGACAGTAATGAGAATAGCTGTTATGTAGCAAATAAACAGGGGTGGGATTATCTACCCCAGAAAAATGAGACAGAATGAATGATTTATACTATGAAACGATTAAAAACAAAGCAAAAAATAAAAAAATACTCCCCATTGGCATCACAGGGCATGAAAAGGTCAAGATTGAGAAGTGGAGATCTATACATTTATGGTACCTACTGCTGATACTTTCATCACATTCGGCCACCAGATATAAAGTGGATTAAGTATCCAATTTTGGTCTCAAGTCCTTATAGATACAGAAAATTGCCTCAAAGACTAGCAAGTGACTTCTAAACTCTGCTTTTCACTGGGTCTCCAAGCTATTACCACCCCCACTCTGCCTTTGTTTCTATGTTAAACCTGTAATACCAGTTTAGATTAAAATTGCGACCCTGGGTTCATATTTATCCTTTCTAAATATCTCTACCTGAAAAGTTTGCACTGTCAGAATCTGAAATTCAACAACAACTTTTAAAACTTCAAAACTGAGGTATGTTAGACACAAAAATAAAAAATCTAGAGACTCAGAGACTTGGTTTTTCATCTCAGACACATACCACATGTCTCTCTAGACTCTGAATTCAGACTAGCTATCTGTTAACATGGCTTTTTCAATTAGTGAATTTAGAATGCCCTTTGTCATCTGGTTGTAGGAAGTTAACACACTATAAACAGGGTCATTTTTAGAAAGAAAATAATTCAGCATCTTCCATTAGAGGATTTGGACGTAGGGTTCATTTCTGGCTCTACTACTAACATAGAACAGGAAATACTGAAGCAATGAGAAGGCTATCAAAGAATAACTTGAGAATGAACATATCTCCCTAAAAGAGAGTGTTCAATTCTGCCTGATGGCCTATTATCTTAATAATTCTGAAAATATTACCAAAAGAAAAGTCATGTGGTTTTCACTATAATGGGTAAAAAAAAAAACACACATGAGGCACTGTTACCACCTCATCATGTGATCCTTTTTAAGTGTCTATCAAATTGTTTAAATCGGTAGCATGTACAATTTAACCAAAAAGAGAAAAACATAGTAAAAATTCACGGATAAGCTTAAAACAAATACAAGAGCCTGTAGTTAAATCAGGTGTTTATAGGGCAATTAGAGATGTATAGAGCCCAATTCTCAAACTGAATCCCACAGGAAGTTGGCTAATAATACAAAGTAAGTGGTCATTCATACCAGGATGGAGGAGGGGGAGTGTACAGAGCGCTGGGTTTATGATAAGCCAGAGCAAACACAAAATATTCTTAAATTGGAATTTTTCTGTGGTTTATGAAGGCTTGGCATAAAAAATCTACTAAAAAAACTGATTTATAAAGTGATATAATCTTTATATAATTCTGCCAACAAACAAACCTAAGCAACATTTAGTAAGAACTTATACTGTAAAATCTAAAACTTTGATCAAAGAGTATAAAGGAGTCTAACTGAATAGGAAACTATAAAAATAGAATTACACAGAGCTACTGACTTAAAGGACCTTTTTTTCCTTCTGGGCTCAAGGCACTACAAAACCTGAAATAGTACTATTGATTCAAGTAAGATCACTTGTTAAAGAAAGGAAAAGAAAAAAATTAAGATGGCAACAAACTAATTGGCCATGACACTTCATCTCTCTGAGCCTGTTTATAAACTAAATTGTGAAACCTGATCTACATGTGTTTTCAAGCCATGAGTATCACCTGAGAAGCTTTTTAAAAGCCACAAATACCCAGTTCCCACTTCGGATCTACTGAGGCAGTGTCCAGGCCTCTGGGTTTTTGTTTTGTTTAATTCCCCAACTGATTCTGATGCCCAGCCAGGTTTTGGAACCACTGGATTAGATGACCCTCAAAGTCCCTTCCATATCCATGACTTAAAATTCCAAATTAATAATTTCTGTGTCAAAGGACTTGCGAAGATTGCACTTGCACAGCAGCCATCATCATGCTCCACTGAGCAAAGGCAAGCATCCTTCATTTGTCTGACCAAGCAACTGTAACGACAGGCACTCCTCACTCAAGTCACTGACTGCATCTCCCTTCCCTCCTCCCCAAACACTTCTCTAACTTGGAGTCTATTAAACTTCAGAGTGTCTGTTCTCTCCAATGCAGAGAAAGGAATCTCCTCAGATTTACTTAGAACTGTAATGTCCAGCACTCAAAGGATTCAAGTTCCTGTTATTTATTCTCTGCACAATTTCAATTAACATGAAATGTTTTAAAGGCAGAGTGAGGGGTCCTGAGAAATACGTGCAAAGAATTCCTTCTAAAGTGGGCCAAGGTGTAAATGAAGCCCCTCCCAGCTTTCTTCTAGAAAGAGCCCACTGTGCAAACTATCTTGAGTAAGGAACACAACTGATTTGGGTCATCCCTCATACACCAATAACGTTTTATCAATAAGCATGAGACATCCGATTTCCTCTTAATGCTGCCCAACTCAAAGCAGAGACTGCAGTTAGGTTCTAACCACCTATCCTAGTGTGGATCCCTGGCACCTTCTCCATATCAAGCTTAGTTACTCTGGGTAAAAAACATAATTAGGAACCTACCATTAAATGTCCTGGATAGTCTTAAGCCGAGTTTAACTTGATTCTCAAAACACTTCATGATTAACGTCTTGCTTTCTTCACTTCATTCAATTCTCCCAATTAATTTACATAGGTATAAGAAAGCTCCACTTCACATGCGGTTAAAAATGTTGAAGTGTCTAGCATGAGTTTAAAACCACTACCAAATGGCAGGTTAGGATTTCAACTCAGTTCTTCTGACTCTAAGTCTAAAACTCTTCCCTCCCACATCCTCTCCGCACCCCTCCTCCCCCAAAAGAGTGGCCATACAGCGAAATGGGGGTTGATACTGCCTAGCATAGACAGAATAGAAAAACAGACTTCCCACCACCCTAACGTTCAATTGTGCCATACCGGTTCACTAGAACAGGGTCCCAAGAGTGTGGGGGAAGGAACCAAAGGCAGAAACGAAGCACAACTGACCGAACAAATAAAAACCCTTGACTTCAAAGACGGCAGGAGCTGGAGGACCTCTATGAGCCGCTCTTCCTCTCAAATCTGTCCCCAGCTTCAAGAGGTGCAGCCGGGGGCGCTAGCTTTCTCGGCTTCTGCGTTGTACAGCTCAGACTGGAGAGAAAGGGAAGAGGACAGCGGTCCCTCGGGACGAGCTCCCTCCCCGCCCCCAGAAAAGCACAGTAGCGCTGGGGAAGAAATCTGCTGCCACCGGTTCGGGCGTGGGGGGAGGGCAGTGCTCGAGGCCTCCAGGCCGGGGTGCTGAGCTGGCGCGCACTGGCGCGGGAATGGCCAGCGAGCCCGGTCCGTAAGCCATTCGGCGGATCTGACACCCAGGCTCCCGCTTACCTACGGTCCTCGCTGCCGGCACCTGCCCCGCTGCGGGTCCAGACACTGCGGCCGCAGGGACAGCGGCCCCGCCTTGGCCAGCACTAAGGGAAGCCCCGTCTGCGAGGCGGTACTCGGCCTGCTCGCAGCAGCCACGGCCGCCCAGCTTCCCTTGGAGCCGCGGCCGCAACGCCGGCGCTCACTTATAACGTCATCTCCTTCCGAGCCCTTCGGCCCCAGCCCCGCCCACGCGGCCGGGGGCGGAAGAGGGAGCGACGGTCGGGCGCTGGGGGCGGGGTTCTACCTTCCCTCCGCTTCCGGCGGCGCGCGTTTCCCCGCCTCCCGTGACGTCAGCCAGACGCGCGGCGCCATGCCGTCAGTACTCGCGCTGCGTCTCCCACCGGGCGCTTCCCTCCGAGTGCGGACGCAGCTGTAGGGACTGTGTCCTGGGAATTGTAGGGACTTTGCAAAGCGTGTTTGAAGCTTCTGTTTGGCTTCCTCTCAAGTTTTTAACCCCGAAAGGACCGCAGCTATTATATAGCCCCTCCCTCCACTGATCCCTTTTCCCTTTTGCCAAAAGCGAAGGACCATTCTTGCTCTGGATGCACTTTTGAGGCCTGGCCTTACTTTTCTTTGGTTTTCCCATGGGGGTGCTCTAAGCCTTTGGTATTGTATTGTGCCTCTCCATTTGTGCCCCGCCTCTCCTCAGCTGGGAACACTTACTTCCTTAGAAGGGCAGAGACGAGTCTTATTTAACTTCGTAGCCCCAGCTCCAAATAGTGACTGGCCTACAAGTGCTTAGTAAGTCTGTGCAGTAGATCTGTTACTATGTTTCTGGTGAGAGAGGAAAGTGACCGCAACCTGATTAATTGAAGTATTAGTCATTCAACAAACATTTTTTAAATGTGAAGGTGAATTAGCCTTGCTCTTGCAAGCCCTCAGTCTAATTCTGGGGAAGGAGTCATAAATAGATAATTATAATACAATATCATGACAGGCAGAAACATAATAATAGCAGATTTATGGTAGAAGGTGAATTCACTTTTAGACATACTGGATTTGGAATAGTGTGGAGATGGATACGATAGAAGATCAAGGGTGGGATGCTGGGAGCCTTGTGCCCCAGGTGCAGGCAATAAGGGTGTGCATTGACTGTAGAGACGATAAAAACAGTAATAAAACCGACTACGAGGTAGTTTGCTTTTAATTATCACGTGTCAGCAAATTCTAAACAATGTCAGTGATAAAGTATTCCTTCTCAAACAAAAGCTCTCGTTAATCTTAGTTCTAAACAATTGCTGTAGTTACCATTGAGTTTTAATAATGTGTGTGTCAGCTTTAGATTGGTGTATTTCCTCAGTTTAAAAGTAAATCCTTTGGGGCTGGCCGGATGCAGTAGTGGTTAATATCGTGGGCTCTGCCTTGCTGGCCAGTTTGCTGGTTAGGATCCCAGGGCAAGCCTACACACTGCTCACCAAGCCATGCTGTGGTTGCATCCCCCATACAGATAGAGGAAGATTGGCACAGATGTTAGCCCAGGACCAATCTTCCTCACCAAAAAAAAAAAAGTAAATTTTTTGAGATTTCCACTTCCAGCCAAGGTGGAATAACAGAGATCAGATTTACCCTCCCAACTGAAACAACTAAAAAAACAGACAAAAAATGTGAAGCAACAGTTTTCAAGACATTTGATATAAGGCAAAGAAGAATGGTGATCCCTGAGAGTTGGGCAATAAATTAGGTGAGTCCCCCAAATGCCCCAGTTTACTGCCTGGAAAGAGTCTCTAGAATATTCCACAGGTAGGGGAAACCAGGAGGAGCCTGTGGCCTCCTTGAGTTGAGGGGAATAAGCTGGGAGACTGGGAAGGCCAAAGCAGCTAAAGTTCACAGGAAGGAGTCCCAGCAAAGAGAGAGCTACACAAAGAGAAAACTCTGGCTGCTTTTTGGTATTTTCTCTGTTGTTGATTTTCAGCCCTTTGACTATTTTGTGCCCTACTGTGGTTTTCTTTTTATTTATCTGGCTTGGGTTTCACTGAGTTTCCCTAATTTGTGTGTTGATATCATTCATCAATTTTGGGAAATTCTCAGCCATTGTCTCTTCATCTATTGTTTTTGCTCCATTCTTTATTTCCTTTCCTCTAGGATTCCAATTACATACGTAAGATTATTTGACCTTTTTCACCATGTGCTTTACACTTTGTACCATCTTTTTTTTCTCTTGATGCTTCAGTTCGAATGTTTTCTATTAACTTGTCTTTGAGTTTACTAATTCTCTCTTCTGTGATCTCCAGCCTGCTGTCAAATCTATGCATTGAGTTCTTAATTTTTAATATTGTATTTTCAGTTTTATGATTTCATTTGTTTTTATAAATTTTTGTACAGATTCTAGTTATCCATTGAAAGCCTCTCTTTTCATCCATTTTGTTCATCTTTTCCTCTATTTTTTAAAATCTTCTTGATAGTAGGTTTTTTTTTTCAGTCGTCATCTGCTAACTTCAACATTTTTTTTTTTAAGATTTTATTTTTCCTTTTTCTCCCCAAAGCCCCTTGGTACATAGTTGTATATTTTTTTTTAGTTGTGGGTCCTTCTAGTTATTGCATGCATGACGCCACCTCAGCACGGCTTGATGAGTGGTGCCATATCCACACCCAGTATCCAAACTGGTGAAACCCTGGGCCACCGAAGTGGAGCGCGAGAACTTAACCCCTCAGCCGGGGGCTGGCCCCTCACTTCAACTTTTGATGATCTATTGGTCTGGTCCAATGGCTCATTTTTCTCTGTTGATTATCAATCACATTTTCTTGCTTCCTCACATGTTTAGTAATGTTTTATTGTGTGCTAGACAGTGTGTATAAAAGAATTGTCACGCCACCACATGATGTAATCTCCCAGTGAGGGTTCCTCCTTCCCTCTTAGGTTGATAGAGTGAGGGGCTGATGATCATAATTTAATCAGAGATTGAGCCGGGTCTTGGCAAGTTTGCCCTTTTACTTAGATTCGTTCCACCTCTGGTTCATCTCATTCCTCAGGTGTAGCCCAGGTTTTTGATAGAAAACCTCTGTCTCCTCACCCCTGAAAGGTTACAGGACTTTCAGTTCCTTCCTTTAGAGACTTTGAAGTGGGCTGCCTCCAGCCTAATAAGCTTCAAAATATGAGGGAGAAATTAGCCATGTGTTTGAGGAGCCCATGTTCCTGTAATGGAATGTGGTTTCCTAAGCACCATGACTTTTTAAAAGTTTTGGCCCGGTCCCACAGACTCCCAAACAGGTCTTGGACTCAGCAAATGCCTCGCACAGAAAACCAGCCATGCACTGGGGCTCTTCTGACTTCCAATCAATCAGTCCCAGTAGCTCCACACGATCACCAAAAGTTCTTCTGGGTTTTCTTTGCCCCAACAGCCTAGGTTAAGGCTGACCCTCAGTCTGCACCCAGAATCAGCAAATGTTGCCAGAAAAGAAAACAGCTGGTGATTCTCACTTCACCCTGGAAAGGCTCTCCCCTCTCTGGAATTTTAGTTCACCTAAAATTGGGTAACAAAGCCTTGTTACTTCACAGCTCTCCAATATATTTCAAAATATATTTTTAACTTACTCTGCATTTTTTTAGGCTGCTGTAGCTGGAGCATTGTCCTGCTGCAACATACAACATCCTATTTGGAGGCAAAAGTCACTTGTAAAATGCAGTTATATCAAGTCTATAATGCCAAAGTGTGTAAATGAAACTTTCTACTTCTAACGATAATTCTCACATTTCTTTAGACCTAAACATTTATATAGATTCATTGCTCACTGCAAAACCTTTTTCCCACGGTTTTCCCAGCTATTATTTGGTTGCTCTAAGTTTTTCCTTGCGTTTTTTTAAAATAAAAAATCATTAATTAAGCTCTTACCATGCACTAAACATTTTATGAGCATCATAGCATTTAACTTTCACCACAAACCACCAAGGGGGGGATTTTTCTATTTTTATAAATGAGAAGACAGAAATTAGATTTAGTCAAATGCCTAGAGCCATACAGCTAGATCCATCCGATTTCTAAGCCCCTAAAAAATATGCTATTTTGCCTTCCTCTCAGTGTGAAATACTCTACCATTGTGCTATAAAAAATATTAGCCACCAGCCACTTGTAGCTATTTTAAATTACTAAAATTAAAAATGCAGGTCCTCAGATGCACTAGCAACATTTCATGTGCTCAATAACTACATGTAGTTGAAAGTTACCATAATGGAGGGCAAGGATATAGATAATTTCCATTGTGAAAGTTAATAAACAGAAACCTCATTTAAAATGGAGTTGGGGGCCAGCCCTGGTGGCCAAGTGGTTAAGTTCAGCACACTCCAATTCAGCGGCCCAGGTTTGATTCCCAGGTGCAGACCTACAGCACTGTTAGTGGCCATGCTGTGCTTGTGGCCCACATACTAAAATAATAGAGGAAGATTAGCACTGATGCTAGCTCAGGGTGAATCTTCCTCAGCAAAAAAAAAAAAAAAAAAAAAAGGAGTTAGGAGGCCAGAAGGGGGAGCTCTCATGCCTTACCACTCCACATCAATTACAGACGTAACAGGAAGAAACCTGTTTTGCTACTCCAGCAAGAAGAAGGAAGATTTTCCCGTTGCAACAGCCCAGCCAGTGAGAGACTATCAGAGCTCAGCCAATGAAAAGCTGCTACACTTCAAACTCCCAGTTTCCTCCAATGGACTTGTTGGAACAGCCCCCCCCCCAAGTCCTCCTTCTCCTCTATAAAAGAATGTTCCTCTCCTTTATTCTCCAGACTTGCCTATGGTTCACCTTAGATTGTGTCTCAAATCACAATTCTTTGCTGTTTCTTGCAGGTAAAATAACTGACTATTTTATTTTTAAGGTCAACAACATTATACTGGACAGTGCTGCTCCTGGAAGATTTTTAAGGAAGGGTCCTTGAGAGCAATATACTCTGAGTTCTTGCATATTTTTAAAATGTTGGTGGCATGCCTGCCTTTATATTCAAACAATGATTTTCCTGGGTGTATACCTGGGTATAGGGTGACATTTTCTTTCACTGAGGATTTCAGAGGCATCAACAAAACCTTCTACTGTTGAATGTTCTTGGGAAGAGGTCCGAATCCAACCTTGTTTTTTTTCCAATAACTTTATTGAAATACATATTCTGGATACAAATACCTTATCAGATATATGATTTGCAAGTATTTTTTCCCATTCTGTGGGTTGTCTTTTCACCTTAATGGTATCGTTTGAGCATAAGAATTTTCAATTTTGAATAGTGAAATTTATCTATTTTTTTCTTTTGTCCCTTTTGCGTTTGGCATCATATCTAAGAAACCATTGCCTCACTGAAGGTCATAAAGATTTGTTCTTATGGGTTCTTCTAAGAGTTTTATAGTTTTATCTCTTATATATACCTGTATGATCCACTTGGAATTAATATTCGCATATGATGTAAGGAAGGATCCAACTTCATTCTTTTGCGTATGGATATTCAGTTGTCCCGGTACCATATATTGAAAGACTATCTTTCCCCCTTTGAATTGTCTTGACACTCCTGTCAAAAATCAATTGACCGTAAATGTGAAGGTTTACTTCTGGCTTCTAAATTTTATCCTGTCTTTCTATTTTTATGCCATTACCACACTCTATTGATTACTGTCACTTTTTATATATTGAGCTTATATCCTGAAACTTTGCTGAACTAATTTATTAGTTTTTTTGTGTGTGTGTGTGAGGAAGATTGGCCCTGAGCTAACATCTGTGCCAATCTTCCTCTATTTTATATGTGGGACACCACCACAGCATGGCTTGATGAATGATGTGTGGGTCTGCACCCAGGATCTGAACCCACGAACCCTGGGCCATCAAAGTGGAGCGTGCAAACTTAACCACTACACCACTGGGCCGGCCCCACATTTATTAGTTCTAATAGTTTTGTATGTATGTGGGTTCCTTAGGATTTTCTTTTTATAAGATCATGTTATCTGTGAATAGATATAGTTTTAGTTCTTTCTCTTCAACATGGACACTTGTTTTTTTTTGAGGAAGATTAGCCCTGAGCTAACATCCGCTGCCAATCCTCCTCTTTTTGCTAAGAAAGACTGGCCCTGAGCTAACATCTGTGCTCATCTTCCTCTACTTTATATGTGGGATGCCTACCACAGCATGGCTTGACAAGCAGTGCATACGTCTGCACATGGGATTTGAACTGGCGAACCCTGGGCCACTGAAGTGGAATGTGCAAACTTAAGCGCTGCACCACCCAATATGGACACTTTTTTGAATTAAAGTAAATTCAAATTTGCTGAATTTACTTTATCAAATAAATCTTTAATTTCAGTTGTTGGGTCCCCCACTCTTTTTTCTTTGTTCTTGGAAGTTATTATACTTTCAACTCCAGAATTTCTATTTGGTTCTTTTTATATTTTCTCTATATTGATATTCTTTATTTGGTGAGACATCCTTCTCATAATTCTCCTTGATTCTCTAACTTTGTCTCTTTTAGCTTTTTGAACATACTTAAAATAGCTGATAGTCTAATGTCTAGACTTCCTCAGGGATAGTTTCTATTATTTGCTTTTTTCCCTGTGTATGGGCCATATTTTCCTGTGGGTTTTTTTTTTTTTTTTTTTCGGCATGTCTTGTAATTTTTTGTTGGAAACTGAACACTTTTTTTTTTTTAAAGATTTTATTTTATCCTTTTTCTCCCCAAAGCCCCCCGGTACATAGTTGTATATTCTTCGTTGTGGGTCCTTCTAGTTGTGGCATGTGGGATGCTACCTCAGCGTGGTCTGATGAGCAGTGCCATGTCCGCGCCCAGGATTCAAACCAACGAAACACTGGGCCGCCTGCAGCGGAGGGCACGAACTTAACCACTCAGCCACGGGGCCAGCCCCGGAAACTGAACACTTTATATAATATAATGTGATAATTCTGGAAATCAAACTTTCTCCTTCACAAGACTTATTGTTACTGTTACTTGGTCTAGCAGTAGTTGTTTGCTTAGAGACTTTTCTGAGCTAATTCTGTAAATCTATGTTCTTTCTTGTGTGTGGCCACTGAAGTCTCTATTCAGTTAGCCTAGAGCGGTGGTCAGCTAATGACTGGACAGAGATTTCCTTAAATGCTTAGAACCAATAAGTCTCCCGGTCTTTACCAAGGGGTATGCCTTCAACTCTCCACCATGCAGTTTACAACTCTGCCTTACCCTTCACTTCCTGCTTGCTCAGAGCCTTGAAGTCAGCAAGAGGAGAAAGCTTAGGGCCTTCTCAGGTCTTTCTTGAGCATGGGCACGCATGCACAGCTCTGGGCATGCAGGTGGATTTCCAGGTTCTCAGGAATATGTCAGAGCTTTTTAAAGCCCTTACAGATACATCATTTCTCAGATTGTCCTTTTAAGCCTTTTGGTTAGTCTGTTGTTCTCCAGCCCTGATCTGCCCCCTCCATTAGCTGCCAAGCTAATTTTCACTACTAACGCAGGCTGTTATTTTTGAAAGCCACTGCAGAGCTGGAGAGTGGAGGATGGAACCAGAGCAAGTTACAACATCACAAAGCAAGCCAGCCCTCATGGCCTAGTGGTTAAAGTTTGGCACACTCTGCTTCAGTGGCCCAGGTTCAGTTCCCAGGTGTGGAACCACAACACTAATCTGTCAGAAGCCGTGCTGTGGCAGCAGCTCACATAGAAGAACTAGAAGGACCTACATCTGGAATATCCAGCTATGTACTGGGGCTTTGGGGAGAAAAAAAAGAGAGAGGAAGATTGGCAACAGATGTTAGCTCAGAGCAAATCTTTGCCAGCAAAACACACACACACACACACACACACACACACACACACACACACAGCTCTCTGTTCTTACCAAGATTCAGCCATTTTTCCTTGAATAAATGCTACCAGCTTGCTGCAAGCCTTTGGTTAATTTTCAGTTCTAAGAAATCGAACCTACTAATTTTTGCTAGTTTTCTCTTTACTTTTATGGAGGAGAAATTTTTCAGAAGTCCTTATCCCACATACCATTGCTAACACCCTGTAACTGCCTTTTCAAAGTGTCTCCATTTTATTCTCAAAGAAATAGGACAGGGAGAGTCTTCAGATGAGTTTTCTTAGTAGGATCAATATACAGAACTCCCTGCCTACCTATCTGTCTATCTGTCTATCTATCTGTCTCTCATCTATGCATCTTTTAATATGCAGATCTGAAATGAACCTCTCTTCTCTGCTGGTGTGAAACTCTGCAAACTCCTTAGTCCCATGAGTATGTATGACAGCACCTATTGCCAACTGATGACCAACATATGCATAATACTTTTCAGCTGGGCTCCTACTCTTAGCCATTCCAAAACTAATCTTTTTTTTTTAAGATTTTTATTATTTCTTTTTTCTCCCCAAAGCCCCCCGGTACCTAGTTGTATATTCTTCGTTGTGGGTCCTTCTAGTTGTGGCATGTGGGACGCTGCCGCAGCGTGGTCTGATGAGCAGTGCCATGTCCGCGCCCAGGATTCGAACCAACGAAACACTGGGCCGCCTGCAGCGGAGCGCGCGAACTTAACCGCTCCGCCACGGGGCCAGCCCCCCAAAACTAATTTTTTTTAAAACAAATTTTCCCTGGAAGCCTCTCCCATTGTTACTTCTCTTAGCTAAATTGGGCAGCTCCAGAATTTGGCCCTGTTCTAGTGCCTTCCCACACTGAGTCCTCACAGTAAACATAATGCAATCAACACTGGAATCTACTTCCTTTCTTCTGCACATCATGAGGCTCCTACAATCCACCTCCTCACCTCCAAGGCCACTTTACCTCTTTTTTAGTTCCCCCTTCACCCTCACCACAGTGAGGCTTCTTGAACCCAACATGTGGGGGATGGCCAGCAGTTTAAGATAGAGTAAAAGAACAATTTTGATTCACACTTCTTTATTGAACTATCCCTGAGATTTTCAGGGTTCTAGGTGCTCCCCTCACTAAAGTGGTTCTCAATGCCTTAGTGAAGAGAATGTCTTCTGGGCCTTCTTGGGAGATATAGTTAGCAGTTGGTCTGCAGGATGTATATAAATCCACTTCACATATCTTCCTAAGCCTTTGGATTCCTTCCCTTCACATAATGCCAGTGAAGCAATGGCGTCTCAGCCTTATTAAATATAGGTCACCACTGAATCCAAGTTTTAGCAAACTAGCTAATTCAGTTGTTAAAGCCACTTCCAGCCGCACAAGCTAACACGTTAAACCTTGAATCTCTAAAAAGTGCATCCATATCAATTACTTTGGGCTGATCTAGTGTTGTTGCCTTCTTCCTTGGGGTCTAACACTCCTAGGATCCACTCCCACACACGTCCCCTAAGGTTTAAGCTGATACATGTTAGCAAAATATTACAGTCCTTTGGTGCATAAGCTCTTTTCTCCTGAGTCATGCTGCGTACCTGAGGCATGCTGAGATTTGACTCTAATTATAGGTCTAGTGGCAACAACTAGTGACTGTAGTGGGTCTTGAGGAAAATGAGCATTTTCCTACTTTTTGCAAGGTCGCTGCTCCATGTGAGATGATTGGAGGATTTTCAAGCAAAGAAAATCTCCTCAGCCATAGGAGAGAAAGCTACTTCCACAGGTAAGGGAGGCTCAGAATGTCATGTGGTGGTGGTGGGGGGGTGGGGGGTGTCTAAGATTGTTTCATCACCTGGGTTCAACAGAATTCTCGCATTCTATGTTTTGGGATGCCATTCTTTCCTAGAGAACGTCCCAACTTTCACATAAGAAACTTAGTGAGATTGTGAATTCAACTGATGTTGTAATTCTGAAATCCACACAATTAAATTTTGCGTTTGATTTTCAGGAGTATCAGTACTGTGGCTATAAGAAAGCAGAAATTCCTTTAGGGCTGCTGTTGAATCTCTGTGATTCTCAGTGAGTTGAGCTGAGACCTAAAGGGCCTGAGCATGTCATTTCATTTCTGTAACCTCTCCAATGCACTCAGGAAAATTGTCCTAGACCACACTGCTTGTGGTCATTATTACAGCAGCCACTGGGCTCCCGAAACGCTTGCTTGGGTTAGCACCTCATCACAATCAACCACAAATGGTAGCTTGGTTAATTGTTATGCTACTGCATGCCATGGATTACTTGCATCCCATTTACCACTGGCAAGGAGCTCAGCACTACACTCAAACCCAAAGGCACAACTAAACCAATCTATAAATCCCATCTTTGAGTGACTATCCCCTGAGACCACTGCTGGTACCAATTTTTATCAGTCAAGGTCCAGGTAGAAGACAGAATTTGAATTTGAAAAATTTTTAATAGCTTTATTAAGATATAATTCACATACCATAAAATCCACCCCTTTAAATCCACCCCAGTAGTTCTCAGTATATTCATGGAGTTGTGCAACATCACTACTATCTAATTTCGGAACGTTTTTATCACCCCCAAAAGAAACGCTATACCTATCAGTAATCATTCCCTCTTCTCCCTTCGTCCCAGCGCCAGGCAACCACTAATTTACTTTTTGGCTCTATGGATTTGTCTATTCTGAACATTTTGTACAAACAGAATCATACAATATTTGGCCTCTTTTGATAAGGCTTGTGTTGAATCTGTAGACCAGTCTGAAGAGTACTGGCATCTTAATATTAAGATCCATGAACGTGGGATGTCTTTCCATTTACTTAGGTGATCTTTAATTTTTTTCAACAACGTTTTGTACAAACAGGGAAATTTTAATAAAGGAATTACTAACAATTAAGGATGTTTGTTAAAAGTAATAAAAGAGGATACTAAGGAATACAGAAAAAGCAAATTTAGGAAGCAGCTACTAGCTCTAGGGTTGAGACAGAGTACATAAGGTAGGACTTAAGAACATGAAAGAGTAACTCCTCCCGAAGGCTGAGATGCAGTGCTCCTCAGAGACTGTGTGGGTCCCAGAGGAGTAACAATCTACCAGTGTTGAAGAAACTTGCCAGAAGGTGTGGGCTGCAGCTGGTCTGTAGTAACAACCAGCTGAGTTTTCAAGACATTCACTAGAGGGCCAGATGAATGAGCTGGAGGTGGTTCTATAAGAACCGTCTGCCAGGTGGACAAGACATTCTCTGGAGAGTGCTGCTAGGCCAGAGACGGAACTCAGGAAGCAACTTTCTGGGTGGCAGAAAAGTTCACTGGTGAGCCAGAACTGATCCACAGGAAGTGGTCCACAGAGATACAAGAGAAACTGACTGGAGAGCAAACATCGTTGGACCTCCTGAGTGCTTCTGGCAGCCACACCATAGGAGCAAAAAGAAATAAACAGGGTCTAGGAAGAGAGGCCTACCTCTGCTATGCCCTGCAGTGTCCCTCCAGCATCCCTTTCACAAAGCCTAACAATGCACCGGCTGGCAAAAGAGAAACTTTTATAGGGTCCGGTTCCATGATTCCAAAGTAGGACGAAGAAGGTTAGATTTGGAGCTGAGAGGCAATATATTGTTTAGGGGGCACACTCCCTAAATTTCCTGTTGTTCTGTCAGTCCCAAGATCTATTCCATGGTTACAGGCACCATTACTCCATGAACAAACAGCTACTCTCCCCAGCCCCCAGCCCAATTTCTGGGATTCTGCCCCTACCCAAACCTCAGCTCACTCAGCATCTGAGACTACCTCCTAAAAGGCCCTCAAGAATCAAAGTGAGGGCCTGGCCCAGTGGCGCAGTGATTAAGTTCTCACGTTCCGCTTTGGCAGCCCAGGGTTCACTGGTTCGGATCCCGGGTGCAGACCTACACACTGCTTACAAAGCCATGCTGTGGCAGGTGTCCCACATACAAAGCGGAGGAAAATGGGCATGGATGTTAGCTCAGGGCCAGTCTTCCTCAGCAAAAAAGAGGAGGATTGGTGGCAGATTTAGCTCAGGGCTAATCTTCCTAAAAATAAAAAAGAGGAATCAAAGTGAATAAAACAATTCCTCAGATCTACCCAGCCTGTTTGGCTGGAAGAGTTACATTATATGGATGAAGGCCCAAAGGAAGTGCCAGAAAATTAAGGAGAACATCTCCAACACTTCCTAGGGGCCTCACGGTGTCACAGTGCTGAACACCTGGGATTGATGATAGGCCAAGAGAATCAGATTCTCTTTCTTAAAAATGTAATAATATTGGGGCTGGCCCCGTGGCCGAGTGGTTAAGTTCGCGCGCTCCGCAGCAGGCGGCCCAGTGTTTCGTTAGTTCGAATCCTGGGCGCGGACATGGCACTGCTCATCAGACCACGCTGAGGCAGCGTCCCACATGCCACAACTAGAAGAACCCACAACGAAGAATACACAACTATGTACCGGGGGGCTTTGGGGAGAAAAAGGAAAAAATAAAATCTTTAAAAAAAAAAAAAAAAATGTAATAATATTGAATGCAACGTGATATTCTGGATTGGATGCTGGAACATAAAAAGGACAGTAATGGAAAAACTGGTGAAACCGAATAAATTCTGTAGTGTAGTTAACATTATTGTACCAATTTTTTGGTTTTGATAATCATACCAGGGTTAGTAATATGAAAGATGACATGAGTGGAACCATATTAAAATAGAGCTGGAGCAGCCATTTCAGAGGAATTGTCCTGCCCATCTTGTTTACTTTATTTCCAAACGGGACCAAACTGCCAAAATTCCAAGAAGTCAGTAAGGCCGAGAATATCTTGTTTGTAAGGACTGATGAAATTGGACTTTGCTGATGACTGAATCACTAATCAATCAGTGAAGTGAAATTTGCCTGAGGACTGAATCTCAAGCCAATCTATGATATACAAACCTAGCCTTATCCAGCACCGATGAACTCTTCTTTAATACAACTTACCTCATCTTCCTCTACTTTTTCCCCTAAAAACCCTGAGCCCCTGTCCTATATTTGGGTTTCTACCTAAATCTGTGCTCCTTGAATCCCAAATAAGTGCTTTGCCTCTTAAACTGGTTTTCTGTTTTTGAAGGTTGGCATATCTATAGGAAGTGGGGCCTGAAGCAATCTCACCTTTGCAGGCCAGAGTCCTCTGGAAATGGGTTCAGTACCAACAGAAATCCCCTTTTGTGCTCACCA
Organism: Equus quagga; assembly: GCF_021613505.1. Classification (NCBI taxonomy): domain Eukaryota; kingdom Metazoa; phylum Chordata; class Mammalia; order Perissodactyla; family Equidae; genus Equus; species Equus quagga. The sequence goes on along the minus strand of NC_060270.1, from coordinate 27,229,931 downwards.
CTTCCATGGACTTCCAGTTCCTCCAACTGTAAGTCCCCTCAGGTTCTGACCTCCCTCCCTTTTAGTGGAGGTCTTTGCCTTTCTTTGGGATTCTAGGGGCAATAGCCCAATCTGAGATCGATCAACCAGGAGACAGTTGTCTTCCGAGTCACAGTTTTTGCTGTCTGGAGGAGTTTCCCTGTTTGGGCCACCTTACAGCAGCTCACAGCTATTGTGGTCTGGAAGGGTTTCTCTGTTTGAGCCAGCTATGGCTGTCTGAGGCTTTATTCCCTGTCTGGTGAGTACTCAAATTCTGGCTTTTGTGTTGTTCGTCCAAACAGCTGTAGCCAGTGGGTCAGAAGCACAGGTAACAACCTGGGCCTGCAAATGAAATGTCTTTGTGTCTTTGTTTGGCCATGCTTTAACATGGGAATTTCATCTCCTAAAAGTTCCTGAGAAGTTCTCCCCTCAGGAATTCCAGCTGGTTTTATGTTTAAGAGCTATGGTCCTTCCTCTTGTAAGTTATTGTCCTGGGGACTGATAGTACAAAAGTTGGTTTAAAATTACAGTGGCCACTTTGGAGCTCCTTTGAGCTTCCAAAATTTGCCTTTTTGCACACTACATTTGAGAACCATGGACCGGACAAATTGAATGTAATCTTCAATTTCTAAAGAATCAAGTGTGCCACCTTCTGGCACACTGGCTTAAAAACTTATCCCAGAAGCTGTAAATAGTTACAAAAACAGCAAGATCTTACTAAGCCTGTTTCATGTCCTGCAAGCTTGGCTTGACATGTTGGGGGCCCAAAATACGGTTGGACAGAAAAGTGGGTTATACCCCATTTGCAGCCAGATGTGTGGGTTGAACTCTGTTTGCAGCTACAGTCCTATCAAACTTCTCCCAGCCCTCAGGAGAATTACCTTGGCCATTAGATCAGGTAAGATCATTTAAGAGGCGCAGTTAGAAGCAAAGCCTTCAAAATTCCAAGATAGCCTTATTGAAAGTTTCATTGCAAAAAACTGATGAAAAATTAAGATATAACAGGTACCTAAAGGAAGAGACTATACAAAAGTCTGTTAAGTTAATGGCTCTGCAGACAGTCCCAACCTACCTTCAAAGGAGGGCCCCATAGGGGCCCCTTCCAAAGGTAACAAAACTCGGAGAGATTTTCTGGTAAACTGCTACATTATTCCATTAAACAGCCAAGGGGAAACTAAAATTAAAAATTAATGAAGTTTTTTAATACTTCCAGAAATATTTAATGTCTGTCCTGGCTGAAACCTGACAAGATATTTGAAATGATTTAATAACATATGGTCAGAAATTTGGCCAATTGGAAGCTGATATTCAGAGCCTGATAGGAACTTTTTTATAGAACTTCTTCCTTAAATTGAAATAAAACTATGTACCCAGAGGAAAACAAGCAAATTAGAAATGATGTAGTTGGATGGGTAGATCAACTTATGATATCACTTAAGTTACAACTCAATTTCTGAGGAATTGAGAGCAACTGTCCTTATCTTATAAATCTCTGTAAAACTGAAAATGCAGCTCTAGAGGCAGTTCAGGTTTTACCAATTCCAAAACCTCCCCTGTTTATCTCAAAAGGCTTGTAAACTCTCTGAGAACTTACCTAGACCATCCCCAATTCCTAATACTGGAGGAAAAACGAGGCACATGGCTAGAGAAGTGCCATTATATGAAATTTAGCACCTTAAGTGCCTCTCCACAAATATTAGTTAAAAAGCTTTAGCCACTTGAGCAGGTAACCTTAATTTATTCCATGTACCAGAAGAACAGTTTGAATCAAACTGTTCTTTTATAAACTAGTGAGTTTTGCATTACTATACCTGCCTCATAGCTAAAATTTTAAAGTGAAAAAAAAAGTCTCTGCTTGCATCTGTCTATGTATCTATGTATATCTATGGATGGGTGTTATATATATGTGATATTTTTCTACCACCAGATGGTATAACTTCTAAAAGAGCTCTATTTAATTGGCTTAAAGTCAGGAGTTATATAATTATTTATAAATGTAATAGAAACTAACCCAAATGTTTTTCAAGTTAAGGTGATATAAAACTTTTGTTCTACCTAGGTTTACTAAAAGTCAAAGAAATTCAAATTATCTCTGTAACAAAATTTGGCAACAAAAAAAATTGATGGCTGACTTTGTCTAATGTCTCAAGAAGGTTTTGTAGGTAACCTAAACTTGTATTATTGAAAACAAGTAAACTAAATAGACGTAAGTAAGATAAGAAGATTTTTAGGTGAACTTTTTTTTTTAAAGATTTTATTTTTTCCTTTTTCTCCCCAAAGCCCCCCGGTACATAGTTGCATATTCTTCATTGTGGGTCCTTCTAGTTGTGGCATGTGGGACGCTGCCTCAGCGTGGTTTGATGAGCAGTGCCATGTCTGCGCCCAGGATTCGAACCAATGAAACACCGGGCCACCTGCAGCGGAGCGTGCAAACTTAACCACTCGGCCACGGGGCCAGCCCCTAGGTGAACTTTTTAACAATAATTATGTGTTATGGCATATGTACTTAAAAGCAACTGCAAAATCTTTTTGGTAACTTGAAACCTTAGAGTTTTGCTAAGTTAAATGATGGCAATTCAATGAATGTCTAGATCACTTCCAAATAAGATAAAATACTGAAACATCAATTTCTAAACAAATCTAAGTTTACCTATTTTTGGCTTCTTATTACATAAAAACTAAAAGATGTTGGGGTCTATTAGTAAACATGTCTTGTGCCACGTTAAAAAATTTTATGCTATGAGAAAATGTATATTTTCAGTAAAAGAAGATATAAGGAATGGAGATATTTTTCTCAAGAAAGAAATTTGTCCTAAACTAAGACTGGTTATGGAAAAAAGGAAAGGACAAGTTCTGAATGTAAAAAAAAAAAAGTTATAGAAGGTTTGTAGAGGAACTCTGAGAAAATAGTTTTATGCATAGTCAAGCTGGCTAAGATTAGAATGAATTTAATTAAGTAAATGAGTTTTAACATCAAAAGTAAGCTGGTGAAAAATTAGAGTTTGGTTTTCTTTCTATTATAGGGACAGTTTTCTTGGACTGTTGGGCTGCTCTTGATAGAGATTATGGGAGTGACATCAGCATCATGGCAGAATGAGTTGTTTCCTTTGTCTCTCTCCTCTCAGTTACAACTAAATAGGTATTCATTAACCAACAGAGGAGTCCCTACACAGCACAACAGGATATCTGAGAGATCCACACAGCCATACATCTGAAGAGGGGGTGGCACTGGATCCCTGGAAGCAGTGGAACTAAGTGAGTAGATCCTTCCCCATCTCCATCGGCAGTGATCCAGGTCACAGGTCCTCATACAGCAGCCAGGGAAACTGTAAGAGGAGGCAGGGGCAGCCCAGCCTGCATAAAAACACTTTGAGTGGTAGCCCAGCCTGCAGGAGTGCCCACCATGCCACAGTAGCCTCACCCATAAGAACACTCCCCATTTAGTGGCTCGGCTCAACCCCCAGAAAGGAACTCCTACAAAGCACAGCAGCTCAGCCCAGCTTCCCGTGAGCAAAGAGCTGGCCCATGTGTGAATGAAGGTGCCCCCTCCTTTCCCACCTATCACAGTAGCTTGGCCAGTCTTCTGCTGAGTGTAGTGGTCCTGCATGAGTGTGACCCACTGGCAGAGCACAGAGGCCCCATCTGCATGTGTGTTCATGACCTGCCAAGCAGATATGGTCAGCACAAAAATGCAGAGGAGCCTACTGGCACAACTTCCAGCAGATGGGGTGGTATCAGAAAACAGAGCTCCTGCCCCCCTCCACTAGTGGTGACAGAACCTGTGACCTGATAAAACTACAAATCTGTGGGCAAAGGATCAATTTATCTAACACCATGAAGAACTATGTTAACAGTTCAGAGGGGGAGGAAAATGACAAGTCTCCAGAAACCAACCCTGAAGTCACAGAAATTTATGATGTAAATGACAGAATTCAAAATAGTTGTCATAAAGAAACTCAGTGAGTTACAAGAAAACTCAGAAAGACAGTTAAATGAGGTCAAGAATAAAATTAATGAGCAGAAGGAATACTTCACCAAAGAGATTGAAACCAAACAGAAATTCTGGATATGAACACAATTAGTTAAATAAAAAAGAATCTAGAATTCATAAAATATAGAACTGACAGTATGGGCGACAGAATTAGTGATTTAGAGGATAGAATTATAGAAATGGTTCACATGGAGAAGGAGAGAGAACAAAAATTAAAAAAAAGAACAAACAAACAGGGGCTGGCCCCGTGGCCGAGTGATTAAGTTCGCGCGCTCCGCTGCAGGCGGCCCGGTGTTTCGTTGGTTCGGGTCCTGGGTGTGGACATGGCGCTGCTCATCGGGCCACGCTGAGGCGGCGTCCCACATGCCATGACTAGAAGGACCCACAATGAAGAATGTACAGCTATGTACTGGGGGGCTTTGGGGAGAAAAAGGAAAAAAATAAAATCTTTAAAAACAAACAAACAAACAAACAAACAAATACTCTGAGAAATATCCAACTCAATTAGCAAAAGCAATATAAGTGTTATAGATATTCCAGAGAAGAGAGGGAGAAAGGAGCAGAGAGCTTGTTCAAAGAAAAATTAGCTGAGAACTTCCCAAACCTGGGGAAAGAACTGGACTTACAAGTACATTAAGCCAATAGAACTCCTAATTACATCAATGCAAAAAGACCTTCTACAAGGCATATAATAGTAAAACTGGCAAAAGTTAATGCCAAAGAAAAAGTATTAAGATCGGCAAGGGAAAAGAAAATAGCCTACAAAGGAACAACTATCAGGCTTTCAGCAGACTTCTTAGCAGAAAACTTACAGGCTAGGAGAGAATGGAATATATACTCAAAATACTGAAAGACAAAATCTTTCAGCCAAGAATACTCTGTCCAGCAAAACCATCCTTCAGATACAATGGAGAAATAAAAGCTTTCCCAGATAAACAAAAGAAGAGGGAGTTCATCACCACTAGGCCTGCCTTACAAGAAATGTTGAAAGGAGCCCTCTCATCTGAAACTAAAAAGCAAACATTTGCAAAACCTTGAGCAAGGAGATAAATAGACAGATAGAATCAGAAAATTACAGCTTTATATCAGAATAAGTTAGTAAACACTTAATTGTAACATAGAAGAAAAGGAAGGAAAGTATCAAAAATAACTATAAACACTTCAATTTAGTCACAAACTCACAACACAGAAAAGAACAATTTGTGACATCAATAACTTAGAAGGGAAAGAGGAAAGGGAAAGATCTTGCTTAGACTAATGGAGATAAGAAGCTATCAGAAAATGGACTATCTCATCTATGAGATCTGTTACATAAACCTCATGGTAACCACTAAACAAAAAATCAGAGCAGAGCCGCAAATCATAAATAAAGAGAAAACTGAGAAAAACATCACAGAAAACCACCAAACTGAAATGGCAGTCAGCAATAAAAGGGAAAATAGACAATGGAAAGATAGAACAACCAGAAAACAAGAGATAAAATGGCAGTATTAAGCCCTCATATATCAGTAGGCACTCTAAATGTAAATGGATTGAATTCTCCAATCAAAAGACATGGAGTGGATGGATGGATTAGAAAACAAGAGCCAACAACATGCTGCCTCCAGGAAACACATCTCAGCTCTAAAGACAAACATAGACTCAGAGTGAAGGGATGGAAGACAACACTCCAAGCAAATGACAAGCAAAAGAAAGGAGGTGTTGCCATACTTATATTAGACAAAACAGACTTCAAGATAAAAAAGACAATGAGAGACAAAGAGGGGCAGTATTTAATGATAAAAGGGACATTCCACCAAGAGGACATAACACTTATGAATATACATGCACCTAACACAGGAGCACCAAAGTATATAAAACAACTATTAACAGATCTAAAGGTAGAAATTGACAGCAGCAAAATAATAGTAGGGGATCTCAACACCAAACTTACATCAATGGATGGATCATCCAGACAGAAAGTCGAAAAGGAAACAGTTACCTTAAATGAAATACTAGACCAGATGGACTTAATAGAATCATATATATAAAACACTCCATCTAAAAACGACAGAATACACATTCTTCTCAAGTGCATATGGGACATTCTCAAAGATAAACCATATGTTGGGAAATAAGGCAAGCTTCAATAAATTTAAGAAGATTGAAATCACAGCAAGCATCTTTTCCAATCACAATGCTGTGAAACTAGAAATCAACTACAAGAAAAAGGCTGGGAAGGTCATAAATATGTGGAGACTAAACAACATTTGGATCAATGAAGAAATCAAAAGAGAAATAAAAAAATCTGGAAACAAATGAAAATGAAAACATAACATACCGACTCTTACGGAATACAGCAAAAGTGGTGCTATGAGGGAAATTTATAACAATACAGGCCTACTTCAATAAACAAGAAAAATCTCAAATGAGTAATCTCATACTACACCTAATGGAACTAGAAAAAGAAGAACAAACAAAGCCAAAGTCAGCAGAAGGAGGGAAATAATAAAAATCCTAGCAGAAATAAATGCTATTGAAACAAAAAAGGCAGTAGAAAGGATCAATGAGACAAAGAGCTGGTTCTCTGAGAAGATAAATAAAATTGACAAACCACCAGCCAGACTTACAAAGAAAAAAACAGAAAGCTCAAATAAACAAAATCAGAAATGAAAGAGGAGAAATAACAATAGACTCCACAGAAATACAACAGATTATAAGAGAATACTATGAAAAACAATATGCCAACAAGATGAATAACCTAGAGGAAATGGATAAATTCTTAGACTCTTACAACCTCCCAAAGCTGAGTCAAGAAGAAACAGACAATCTGAATGGACCAATCACAAGGAAAGAGATTGAAACAGCAATCAAAAGCATCCCAAAGAATAAAACCCCAGGACCAGATGGCTTCCCTGGGGAATTATACCAAACTTTCAGAGAGGATTTAATACCTATACTTTTCAAGCTATTCCAAAAAATTAGGGAGGATGGAACACTTCCTAACACACTCTATGAGGCCAACATCATTCTGATACCAAAGCCTGACAAGGACAGCACAAAAAAAGAGAACTACATGCCAATATTGCTGATGAACATAGATGCAAAAATTCTCAACAAAATTTTGGCAACACAAATTCAGCAATACCTCAAAAGGATCATACATCACGATCAAGTGGGATTCTTACCAGGGACACAGGGATGGTTCAACATCTGAAAATCAATCAACTTGATACACCACGTCAACAAATTGAGGAATAAAAACCACATCATCATCTCAATAGATGCAGAAAAAGCATTTGACAAGATGCAACAGCCATTTATGATAAAAACTCTTAACAAAATGGGGATAGAAGGAAATTACCTCAACATAATAAAGGCCGTATATGACAAACCCACATCCAACCTCATACTCAACGGGCAAAAACTGAGCACCATCCCCCTGAGAAAGTAACAAGACAAGGGTGCCCACTATCACCACTCTCATTCACCATAGTACTGGAGGTTTTGGCCAGAGCAATTAGGCAACAGAAAGGGATAAAAGGAATCCAAATAGGGAGTGAAGAAGTGAAACTCTCACTGTTTGCAGATGACATGATCTTATATATAGAAAACCCCAAAGAATACATTGGAAAACTATTAGAAATAATCAACAACTACAGCAAAGTTGCAGGATATAAAATCAACTTACATAAATCAGTAGCGTTTCTATGCTCTAATAATGAACTAACAGATAAAGAACTCAAGAACACAATACCATTCACAATCACAACAAAAAGAATAAAATACCTTGGGGTGAATTTAACCAAGGAAGTGAAAGACCTATACAATGAAAACTACAAGACTTTCCTGAAAGAAATTGATGACAACATAAAGAGATGGAAAGACATTTCATGCACATGGATTGGAAGAATAAACGTAGTTAAAATGTCCATACTACCTAAAGCAATCTCCAGATTCAATGCGACCCCAATCAGAATCCCAATTTCATTCTTTACAGAAATAGAACACAGAATCCTAAAATTCATATGGGGCAACAAAAGACCCTGAATTGCTAAAGCAATCCTGAGAAAAAAGAACAAAGCTGGAGGCATCACAATCCCTGACTTCAAAACATACTACAAAGCTACAGTAATCAAAACAGCATGGTACTGGTAAAAAACAGGTGCACAGATCAATGGAACAGAATTGAAAGCCCAGAAATAAAACCACACATCTATGAACGGCTAATCTTCAACAAAGGAGCTGAGGGCATACAATGGAGAAAAGAAAGTCTCTTCAACAAATGGTGCTGGGAAAACTGGACAGCCACATGTAAAAGAATGAAAATTGACCATTCTTTTTTACCATTCACAAAAATAAACTCAAAATGGATCAAAGACCTAAAGGTAAGACCTGAAACCATAAGGCTTCTAGAAGAAAATATAGGCAGTATACTCTTTGACATCAGTATTAAAAGGATCTTTTCAGACACCATGTCTTCTCAGACAAGGGAAACATAGAAAGAATAAACAAATACGACTTCATCAGACTAAAGAGTTTATTCAAGGCAAGGGAAAATAGGATTGAAACAAAAAAGCAACCCCCCAATTGGGAAAAAATATTTGCAAGTCATATATCTGACAAAGGGTTAATATCCATAATATATAAAGAACTCACACAACTCAACAACAAAAAAATCAAACAACCTGATAAAAAAAATGGACAGGGGACATGAACACAAATTTCTCCAAAGAAGATATATGGATGGCCAATAGGCATATGAAAAGATGCTCGTCATCACTGATCATCAGGGAAATGCAAATCAGAACTGCACTAAGATATCACCTTACACCTGTTAGAATGGCAAAAATAACCAAAACAAAAAGTAACAAATGTTGGAGAGGTTTGCTGGGGGGAATGCAAACTGTGCAGCCACTATGGAAAACAGTATGGACATTTCTCAAAAAATTAAAAATAGAAATACCATATGAGCCAGCCATCCCACTACTGGGTATCTATCCAAAGAGCTTGAAATCAGCAATTCCAAAAGTCCCATGCACCCCTATGTTCATCGCAGCATCATTTACAATAGCCAAGACGTGGAAACAACCTAAGTGCCCATCAACTGATGATTGGATAAAGAAGATATGGTATATATATGCAATGGAATACTACTCAGCCATAAAAAAGGATAAAATTGTCCCATTCACAACAACATGGATGGACCTTGAGGGTATTATGTTAAATGAAATAAGCCAGATAGAGAAAGACAGTCTCTGTATGACTCCACTCATATTTGGAAGTTAAACATGTGGACAAAAAGAACAGATTAGTGGTTACCAGGGGAAAGGGGGTTTGGGGGTTGGGCACAAAGGGTGAAGTGGTGCACCTACAAGACGACTGACAAACAATAATATACAACTGAAATTTCACAAGGTTGTAAACTATCATAATCTCAATAAAAAGTTAAAAAAATAAACTGTTACAGATATAGCTGAAAAAAATTTATTAAAAGAAAGAGATTATAGAAGTTTTTTTCTTTACCTTTGAGTAGTCTACCAAAAAGGGAGGGATTTTATGTTTTATCAAAATAATTTCAAGTATTGTTTTCATCAGGTCTTTAATCATAAGAACTAAGGTTTTCTTACAATCATTTAACTTCCTGTATTTGTGTGGAAGTCTTTAATTGTCACCATGGTTAAGTGGATAACTAAGCTTTGTTTCACAGTGAGCTATGATCCTATTTGAGCAAGTGTTTTAAAACATTTTGACATTTTTGACAAACTTCCCAAAATCAAATTCTAAATGAAGTATTTTTAACCTGGAAATAACTTTGAGGCTTTCCAGAGGGCCCCTGGAAAAACTGACCGCCAAAGATTTGTTTTTTCTCCTTATGAAAAGAGAGAGATTAAACTAATTAGGGTTGGGCTGGCCCCGTGGCCGAGTGGTTAATTTCGCGCACTCTGCTGCAGGCGGCCCAGTGTTTCGTTGGTTTGAATCCTGGGTGCGGACATGGCACTGCTCATCAAACCACGCTGAGGCAGCGTCCTACATGCCACAACTAGAAGGACCCACAACGAAGAATATACAACTATGTACTGGGGGGCTTTGGAGAGAAAAAGGAAAAAAATAAAATCTTAAAAAAAAAATAAAAAAAACTAATTAGTGTTATTTGGTATGTTTAACGTCATGGGAAGCATTGTCAAATAAGTGGTGATAAGCTTTCTTAGGTTATATTGTATGGGTGAAAATTATTAATATAAGTGTTCTAGAAATTACATGAAAATTTTTATTTTTTATTTTTTATTTTTATTTTTGAGGAAGAATAACCCTGAGCTAACATCTGCCACCAATCCTCCTCTTTTTGCCAAGGAAGACTGGCCCTGAGCTAACATTCATGCCCATCTTCCTCTACTTTATATGTGGGATGCCTACCACAGCATGGCTTGCCAAGCAGTGCCATGTCCAGACCCGGGATCTGAACCTGGGATCTGACCCTGGGCCGCTGAAGCATAATGTGCGAACTTAACCAGTGTGCCACTGGGCCGGCCCCATGAAAATTTTTTTTTCTGCTTTTTTCTTCCCAAATCTCCCCAGCACATGGTTGTGTATTTTAGTTGTGGGTCCTTCTAGTTGTGGCATGTGGGACGCCACCTCAATGTGGCCTGATGAGCAGTGCCATGTCCACACCCAGGATCCAAACCAGTGAAACCCTGGGCTGACGTAGCGGAGCCCATGAGCTTAACCACTCGGCCACAGGGCCGGCCCCGCCCCATGAAAATTTTTAAAAATCTGTTATGTCCTGCTATAGTGTTATCACTTGTAATTCTGGTTATTATCTTAAAATGTTGTATGTCATAGAAATAACCAAGTTTCTTTGTCAGTTGCATTATAATGTTTAGTCTGTTGTTATCTATAGATAGTTATTGTTTTACTCTGATGCTTTTACGAAAATGTTTCATCTCCAGATAGACTCATGGAAAGAACTCTGACACTTACTCTAGAATACAGATTTCTGATAAACTTTCAGATCATAAAACTGAACTGGGTAAGAAATTACAGAACTCTAATGAAGAAACTGTTGGCTTCATAATACTGCTAACAAAAGATAAAGAACAAATATTATTAATTTTTAATTATTTAAAATTTTTAATTTTAATTATTTGATTTTCATTATTATTTAATTATTAATTATTAAAGAACAAAATGTATTAATTACAGGGACCTCATGAACCAATGAGGATGATCTCATGTTTTGTTTCTCTCGATTCAAAGAAATCTTTTCTCTTAAGCTACCAAGAATTTGGTAAGATATACCTTCGTGAACAAAGATAAAACATTTTCTTTTTCTCCCTACCTTATCCTTCCAGAATTTGGATATGCTCATTGAGTATTATTATTTTCACTTATATTAATAATCAGGCCAAATTTTTAATATAAGCAAATTAGTTTTACTGTGATTATCTTTGGGGGAAAAATGAGGGTAATTGTGGAGAGAAAAAGTATGTTTGCACCTTTGTAGATGCTGGATTCTAGTCCTGTTAATTGTCTTTGAGGTTTTGTTATATACCTATGGACTGGACTCCCCGGCCTAGGGTATTACTTTTGGTCTTGCTGACGGTTCGCAGTGCCCTCACTGGAAACATGAACTGACTCCATATGGGATGGTCACTGGTAGATCAGTGTCTGTTGGTTTACAACCTTCCGTTGATCCTTTGTTGTCTTATGCTAGTGTGGCATGCCACTGTAAGTCTCTAATGTCTTATACTCAGGCCTATCATCAACAGATGAAAGCAATGTTCTTGGATCCCAAATTAAATGATCCTGTTGGTCATAGTTTACAGCCTGGTGACCGGGTGTTGTGGAAGCATCATCAGAGGAAGACAGCTCTTGAGCGCCACTGGAAAGGACCTTACCAAGTGCTCCTAACCACTGACGCTACTGGAGAACTAGAAGGCACTGAACCTTGCAGATACATCTCACGGCTAAAGAAGTCTCCACCTGACATCCAGTCCTGTACAAGCACTGGAGACCTCCAAATAAAATTGACTAGGAAGAGAAGCTGCTGACATCTGAGGCAGACAGCTTTCCCAAGATGGGGGGACCAGGCCTGTATACCTTTTGCTCGCTGTTGCTTCCTACTGTATATTCTCCCTTTCCTTCTTGGAAAGACAATACTCTTAACTGCATCTCCCAACCTATGACAAAGGGGGAATCTTTCTGAATACTGAATTCGTCATCAGAAGCCTCATTCTATATATGGATCTGGGACATCCCTTAGTATATTTAACCGCCACTCTCTCCACCATTCCTCACCTAATTCCTTGTGCTAGGTGTCTAGAACTTCTTGCCTAACCAATCAAACCTCTAGAGATTAAGAGGTAACATTTGTATCTGTTGTAAATACCTCGTCTTACTTGAGTAAACACCTCTGGCAAGGTAGAGACAGACTAGACAGAATTTGAGCACAAATGGGTGAATGCAGTGCCCACTGACATCCCATGGTTAGTTGATCTCTTTAGCTGGCTGCCCTCAGGTCTATTCAGGTCTATTCTCCAATTTGGACTTAGAATTTTGTGTGTTATTGTGGGAATTCTCATTGTTATAAAACTTTGTCTCCTCTGCATAGTTCGATGTTTTAAAAACACCACTTGGATAATGACTGCTCAGTGCTTTGAAATAATTACTCAAGTTTATGAAATTTCACATGAGAAACTTCAAGGAACTGTAGAAGATGTTTACCCTTAAAAGAACTTCACAGTAGAGCCTTCCTCTGCTCTGGTGCTCTTGTCACTCAAATGTGGCCTAAAGGCTCCTAAAGAAACCTCTTTCCCCCCCTACATGGGACATGACATAGCAGGAATGAGCCTTCCTGGCAATGAGGGACCAATATGGTCTGATGGCTGATCAGCACTGCTTTCCAATAGTCTACCAGCAATGCTTTCCAGTGTTTGATTAGTAAATACTTTTAGAAAAATATCTTGATCAAAAGTGGAAAATGTATGGGGCAGGCCAGGTGGTGTAGTGGTTAAGTTCGTGTGCTCCACTTTGGCGGCCCAGGGTTTGCAGGTTCAGATCTCTGGCATGGATCTACAAACTGCTCATCAAGCCATGCTATGGTGGCATCCCATATACAAAATAGAGGAAGATGGGCACAGATGTCAGCTCAGGGCTAATCTTCAGCAAAAAGAGGAAGATTCACAATGGGTGTTAGCTCAGGGCCAATCTTGGTTAATAAAAAAAAAAAAAAATGACTGGAGGGAAACGTGAACGTTGACTTGAGTGGAGCCATATTAAAATACAGTTGGATGGGGGCTGGCCCAGTGGTGCAGCGGTTAAGTTCTCATGTTCCTCTTCTCAGCGGCCTCGGGTTCGCCGGTTCGGATCCCAGGTGCGGACATAGCACCGCTTGGCAAAAGCCATGCTGTGGTAGGCGTCCCACATATAAAGTAGAGGAAGAAGGGCACGGATGTGAGCTCAGGGCCAGTCTTCCTCAGCAAAAAGAGGAGGATTGGCAGTAGTTAGCTCAGGGCTGATCTTCCTCAAAAAAATAAAAATAAAAAATAAAATAAAATAAAACACAGTCGGAGCATCCATTTCAGAGGAATTGCCTTGCATGTCTTGTTTTCTTTATCTTCCAAACTGGACCAAACTACCAACATTCCAAGTCAGTAAGGACAAGAATATGCTGATTGTAAGGACTGATGAAATTGGACTTTGCTGATGACTGAATCACTAACCAATCAATGAAGTATAAGTCGAGCCTTTTGCCTGATGCCTGAATCTCATGCCAATCTATGATATACAAACCTAGCCTTATCTCATCCAGCACCGATGAACTCTTCTTTAACACAACTTACCTCCTCTTCCTCCCTTTTTCCCATAAAAACTCTGAGCCCTTCTCTTGTAATCAGGACACTATTTGTCTTTCTACCTGCATCTGTGTTCCCTGAATTGGAATTCTTTGATCCCAAATAAATGCTTTGCCTCTTAAACAGGTTTTCTGTTTTGAAGGTTGACAGTAAGATGCTATTAGGGGAAGCTAAGTGAAGCGTAGATGAGATCTCTTTGTATTATCTTTGCAACTCTTCTGTAAATTTAAAGTTATCTCAAAATAAAGTTAAAAATAGTAATTAACATGTACTGCGGAATTTCTATGTGCCAGGCACTGTTAACTGCAAGTTAAACATTTCAAATGGTCTGCACAACCATCCATGAGGTGAGATCTATGAACCCCATTTTACAGGTTTAGGAAGGAGTCTTAGGCCATTTGCATCAGAACACTGTAAGTAAGCAGTAAAAGACCTGGGGTGGGGAGACAGTTTCTGGTGAAGCCCTTCCCCTACCCCCTGCAGAAAGTAGATGTTAGATGCTTAGTAAGAAAAGGAAAGAGAAGGTGGGGAATCTCTTTTCCCCACATTCTATCAGATGTAAGACTGGTGTGTAGGCAAAAGCGGATAGATGCTATCTGGGGCATCCCAAGCATGAACTTGAGAGGTGACATAACTAGGACATAACGACGGCAGAACTAAAAATCCCCTAAAGACTGAACCAGGTCCGTTTTTGCCCGTCGCCCAGAAAGCCAAACACCAAGGTGATGAGACTGCAGCAGAGAGAGGGTTTTATTATAAGGCAGCCAAGTGAGGAAAGGGGAGAACGAGCCTCACATCCACCTCCCCGAGAGCGAGGACTCAGGGATGTTTATGGGATAGGAGGCAAGGTGGTCTGAAATGCGGAGATAGATGACGGGAGGTGAGGAGAGGTGAGGTCACTGATGATCCGCACACGCCTAGTCAAACTTCATGCCTCTTCATAGGACGCATGCTCACAAAATGGTGGTGTTAGCATGACCTGAAGGTGGAGTTTTTAGCCTCTTGATGTCAAAAGATCATTTACCGGGCATCTGTGTGGGTTCAGTTGATGGGTAGGTGGTCTCAACCAGCCTGAACTGGACAAGGGGTCCTAATTCCTGAAAAACAGCTCAAACATCCATTACTGTGGTGACCCGGGGCCATGTTTTCTATAGGAACCTAGTGTTCCTAGTAGTGACCTAGTGGGAGTCAACTAGCATGTTGCCTAAATAGCATGGTTAACAATTAGTTAACAACTAAAAGCTATAATCAGTAATTGTAAAAAAGAAAAAAAATCCTAATCATCAATGGCTGTTGACCGGTTTCAAGACTCTAGTTGTTAGAATATTCTGCCTTGTGGAACTGTTTTTTTAAAGATTTTATTTTTCCTTTTTCTCCCCAAAGGCCCTGGGTACATAGTTGTATATTTTAGTTGTGGGTCCCTTTAGTTGTGGCATGTAGGACGCCACCTCAGTGTGGCCTGATGAGCCGAGCCATGTCCGTGCCCAGGATCTGAACTGGCGAAACCCTGGGCTGCTGAAGCAGAGCGCGTGAACCCAACCACTTGGCCACCGGGCCAGCCCCACCTTGTGGAACTTTTAATTGGGTTGCATTCCAAGCCTCCAAGACAGGGCCGGCCCAGTGGCACAGCAGTTCAGTTCGCATGTTCCACTTCTCAGCAGCCCGGGGTTTGCCGGTTTGAATCCCGGGTGCGGACATGGCACCGCTTGGCATGCCATGCTGTGGTAGGCGTCCCACATATAAAGTAGAGGAAGATGGGCATGGATGTTAGCTCAGGGCGAGTCTTCCTCAGCAAAAAGAGGAGGATTGGCAGTAGCTAGCTCAGGGCTAATCTTCCTCAAAAAAAAAAAACAAAACAAAACCCCAAGCTTCCAATAACTATGTGTAAACATCTAAGGATCCTGAGATACGGACTATTTAGATTTAGCCACACTGAACTGGAATTTCAGACAGTAGAAAAGACACCTGACTTGATTTCTGGGACTAAGACTGGATGCACAATCTGCCATAGGCAAAATTATATGTCACAGTGAACTCTGACATACTTATGCCATTGTAAATTCCCAAACAGATCTAAACAACATAATATCCCTCACAAAAAACACTTAAGTATAACTGCAAATTTAAATGGGCCCTTTTAGCCATTAGTGAGAGCTGGTACTTACATGCCAAGAAGAAAATTTGAATAAAGATGACCCCTAATTCATTTATTAGCCAAGTGACCCTCTTTCCTGTGCATCAGTCTTCCAGGTCATTTTACCTTAGTGAAATGTAAGCAGCTACAGATTACTAATAAGCAGTCAAATCACAAACATTAAACTGTAAATGTCAAGGACTAACATCATTTGTATTACAAAGTCTGTAATTTAAAGTGTTTTAGCAAGGACAGTGTGTGTTTTTCTAACAGAAAATTCACACACTAGGAGCGGTCAGCTCCTAGTCAGAAAGGTCATACTCTAGGCTGCCCTTATAAGCACTTCTATTATCTATATCTCAATCAATTCCTGAGGCTCTGCTAACAAGCAAAGTGAGTATCAGAAATGGGTGCTTTATGAAACTAGTTGCTTGTGAGTCAGCAATAAGCTTTTATCAGTGAAATTAAAGGTGTTCAAATAATTTGGATTGGCTAAAGTGATTTGAGAGGCACTGCAGCCTTGCTTGAAGGGCTGTAAGAATCCAGTTAGGCCTGCAACCTGGCCCCTTAAAGGATGGCCCCAACGCTCCCTTCCTGCACGAACACTAGTTAGGAGGATGTCTGGTTCCATGATGCCATCTTTGAGGGCAACAGAATCCTGGCCTCTGGAGTGTTTCCTTCTCTGCCTCAAGTGACCCTTTCACGCAGGTTGTGGACAGAGCACTTAGGACAGAGTCAGAATTATGAGGAGCTGTCAAGCAGGCTGAATGAATGCTTTTGCTAATAAATGTTTACTTAATTAACTTCAAGATATGTAGTAGAGTTTGCTCTGAGACTTGCTCATAATTTGGCAGCGAGCTTGTCAGAGGTTAGTTAACCCTCATCACTTCAAACTTCTTGGGTAGCCGGCTTTACTGAAAGAACCTAAGAGCAGGGCATGAACAAATTGGCTTAAGTCAGTTTCCAACAAGCTGCAAATCAAGCTTTTCTTTATCCTCTTCTACTTTTTCTCTCTCCCAAAGTCCAGAGTCTACTCAGTCACAAAAGCTCCCCATTATGAAAGTCCACTGTACTCTCCAACTCCGAACAGGGCCAGTCTTCAAAATTGCCTTTTGCGCTATCTTTCCCCACCCACTAATCCAGGCTAACCCAATACCCACTGGAGTATTGCAACAGACCCTCCCACATTTAGGAGTTACGTTACTAATGATCATCGGAATGGTGAAGCCAGGTACCTGAGGGTTACTGTAAATATCCAATAAGAACAGGGTTACACCTTGACCTTGTTCTCAACACAGACACAGATGAAAAGAAGTTAATCTTGTTAATTTTCTGTTTTCTCATTTAACCTGAGGAGTGACTCAAGGATCACAAGAAACAAGACTTTCTCTTTGTTTCTCCGAAACTCCTCCTCCTGAGCCCCTTAGCTCTATAAAGACCCCCTGGTTACTTCTTTGGTTAAGGCAGATCTGAGAACCTATCCTCCCACCTTCTCATTCTGGCCAATTCGAATGAACTTTTCTCCACCTCCAAGCAGTGGATTGGCTTATCCCCTCAGCGATTGGCTTATTGCACTTCAGGCACTAGAACTTGAGCTTAAGAGGTTCGAGTATGCAGGGAATACTAAAGCTTGCACTAAATCATCCTAAAAAAGAGGGGGGAGTGGATTACACAACATCTTTTTCATCTCTGTTTGACTCCTCTTTATTTTTCTCTTTCTCTGGGAAATAGTATGACAGGGCTTATATTTGGATAGGCTGAAATTTACAACCTTCCAAAGTATTGATACCGATCCTGATATCAGTTTCCCTACATTAAACCCAGCATATATGGGGTTAAAACCAAAACACACATTCCCTGCTTACTCCCTGGCTTCTTGGCTCCAGAATCCACTATCCTCCATGGAGACTGACACCACCAAGGACAAGCACCTGGATTCACTATCTCCTCCCTGCAAAGAGATACAGGCTGGTGGGAAAGTTGCTGACCAGCAAGGTCACGGGCTCCCTCCTCTCTGCAAGTAGTCTCAAGGCCAAAGACAGGCTGGTGGGAAAACTCTGCCCAGCAAGGCCATATGCTCCCCTTCCCCTACCTAAAACCCCAAATAAAAACCCTTCCTTTTAGCTTTCAGGGAGTTTGGGATTTTAGCCTTAGCTACCCTTTCTCCTTGCTCAGCGCTGTGCAATAATAGAATTCCTACCTTCTTCCACTACACCCGGTGTCAGAGATTGGCTTGCTGCGCAATGGGTGAGCGAACTCACTTCAGGTTTGATATCAGTATTCCTATTTTTTAATACCATTGACACGAAGGTCCTGCCTAAGCAAACTTGAGAAGCTGGCAAGATTTCTTTTTCAATGCTCTATCACCTCTTTCAAAAATATTGCCCCATGTTCGTCTTCCAACTTACACCTAGTGCTGTCGAGGTCCTCTTTACCATCATGGCCCTTCACACTCCACAATTCTCCTCCCATCCATTCTCTGAAAGATTAACGAAGGCTCAACTGGGATTTAGATTAATGGATTAGTGAAATTTACACCAAGAGGAGGGAGGGGCAGTGTCTAAATCCCTCAGGGAATATTTGAACAAAGAGAAGCTCTTAGTTCAAACAAATCTCTTACTGGTAGAAGGTACTAGGACATAATTTCAACACTCATTTGCCAGAGGAAAATATCTAGAATTGTTTTTCTATCATCAACCATTCCTTCATCTCTCTTTAGCCAAAGGAGATCTCAGGGCTTCCAATTACAAGTGAGAAGAGGCTTCTAGAATTTAATCTTTTTTGACTGGTAGGATGATTAGAAGCCAACAAGGAGATGTGACTCTGTAGAAACCAGGCCCCCCAAAGAACTGAGAATAGCAAATTGGCAGGTACATTCCTTGTTGGCTGAATGGCACATACAGAAACTACTACCCAAAGGAGCTAAACTAGCACACAAGCCACTTCATGGCCTCCAGGAAGTGCCTCCTTCTACCAAACTTCAGGGGACTATATATTTCTGGCTTTGAACCAATGTTTCATTCATCTGGGTTAAATTGAATTGTTTCACACTTTTAATTTTCTTTTCAATATGCATAACGATTGAAACTGTTCTATCCATAAAGCAATTTCCGATCCAAGAGTTAAAATCTTTCAATAAAATCTTCACATTTTCTTTATAAAGTTCTTATACTTTTTTTGGTATTACTTATTTCTAGGTACTTCACATTTTTGGTCTATTATAAGTGGTAAATTTTTAAGGTTACATTTTGTATTTGTTGCTAGTGTTTAGCAATATAATTGACTTTTGCACATTGGTTTTGTATCCAGCAAACTTGCTAAACTTCTCATTAATTCTAACTTATCATATATATTCTTTTGGGTTTCTTGTGTTCTCAACTTTACCTGCAAATAACAGTTTTTCATCTTACTTCCCGATTATTATATATTTTCTTTTTCTTAGTGCGCTAAGTAGGATCTTCAACTCCAAATCTACATCAAAGTGGTGAAAATGGGCACCCTTGTCTTGTTCTGATCCTGAAAAGAATGCTTTCAATGCTTCACCACTGAGTATGATTTCTTGCTGCTCGTCTTTTGTACATACACTTTATCAGGTTAAAGAAGTTCACTCCTAATTTGCTAAAATGTATTTCTTAAAATTATGAGTTGATATTTTTGTTAAATTCTCTTTATCTACTGAGATGCTCACTTAATATACTAGTATGGTAAGTTATATTGATTTTAAATTATGCTAACCTTGCATAATGCTATTGGATTGGGATGTGCTATCTTTTTTATACATTGCTAGATTTGGTTTTTCAGGAATGAGACTGCCCTGTAATTTTCCCTTTCACATACTGTTTTGATATCACGGTTACGCTAACTTCATAATAGAATTTGGGGAGTGTTTTCTACATTCTGGAATAGTTTGTGCAGGATTGGAATTATTTTTCTTTGAGTATTTGTAGAACTTGCTGATAAAACTGCTTGGGTCTTAGCTTTAAATTTCATCCAGGGAACTGAGAAAAACTAGCTTCATAATATGGGTTAGAAGAGAGGGCAACAAAAATAAATTCTTTGATTTCACCCTTCAAGAACAGCTTGGTCTGCATCACTGTACAATCTAGATGTGATGCACAGAGAAAGGTCTTGAAAAGGCAGAAACTGTTAAGTTTTCCTTTGGGAAAGAGACTCGGCTTGGGGAGCCTTTCTTTTATCTGAATTACTGGAATTTGAAACATGAGACTGTGTGCCTTTATTACTTAGGTACTTAAAACATTTTCAAGAATAAGAATGATTACAGGAACATGGGCTGTCTGGAGCACTGGGGAAGTTGGGGAGTTCCCTAGGCTTGTTTTCTCCCCAAGAGAATGTGGCTTTGCTGATATTGAGTTTGACTCAAGAGCCAAAAGAGTCCCGTGCTTCTAAACAGTCGGATTGTTACATCTAACTTCTTCCAGAATGATGGTGTAAACCTGAGTAAAGCAGGGCAGCGAGGAGAATGCGGTTTCTTTTTCATCTTTGTCACCATCTGTCGTGGAGATTGTCAGTGGCAGCAGCGCCCTCTAGAGGGAACTCAGGGGCAAGGAAAACCTAGGAAGAGCATTTGCTCCCGGTGGGTCACCAAAGCTCCGGCTCTCGCCTCCCTCAGTTAAGCTAAATCACTCACTCACTGCACCAGGAGTTTATAGTGGGACTTGTGGTCTCTTCCCAATGAAGGCCTAAATGTGCAACACTGCAAGTATATTTTAATTGCGTTTATGCTTTCATAAGCTATGTAAGCAATTACATTCCTTGAAAATCAGTTATACAGCTGAGGTGAGGCCTAGAGAGCTGAAAACTGTTTCCAGTTAACTCAGAGTTGATGGGTAACGGAAAGGGTGAAATTATAGCTGGGTAATATTGAGCATTTAACCTTTCTGGCCCTTTTTCTCATATCTAAACATGAGCATATTAACTAATCCCTAGCAGCTATGCAGTATCAAAGGAGACGACAGATGTGAAAGTGCCCTATAGAAATATTAGGGGATGCTACACACTGAATGTTTGTCTCTCCTAAAATTCGTGTGCTGAGGTCTAATCCCCAATGTGATGGTAGGAAGAGGTTGGGCCTTTGGGAGATGATTAGATTGTGAGGATGCTATGAAAGAGCTCCTTTGCCACTTCCACCATGTAAGGACATGGTGAGAAGACAGGTGTCTATGAGCCAGGAAGTGGGCCCTCAATCAGACGCCAAATCTGCTGGTGCCTTCATCTTGGATTTCCCACTCTCCACATTGTGAAAAATAAATTTCTGCTGGGGCTGGCCCCGTGGCCGAGTGGTTAAGTTCGCGCGCTCCACTGCAGGCAGCCCAGTGTTTCGTTGGTTCGAATCCTGGGTGCAGACATGGCACTGCTCATCAAGCCACGCTGAGGTGGCCTCCCACATACCACAACTAGAAGGACCCACAACGAAGAATATACAACTATGGGCCGGAGGAGCTTTGGGGAGAAAAAGGAAAAAATAAAATCTTAAAAAAAAAAAAATTTCTGTGGTTTATAAGGCGCCCAGTCTATAGTATTGTTTTAGCAGTGCAAACTGACAGGGAGAGCTATAAAAAATTGAAATTGTGCAGTTTTCATATGCAAGCTATGGTGGCCAAGGCTATATGCTATATCCATCCCTTTTACTAACAAGTCTGATTTTGTCTGGGAAGGCAATGTGCCTTGCTTTTAAAAACACTCTTTGCCAGGATCTCTTGCAGGTATGAGATGTCAAATGACAGTTCTGGCTAGCCGGGCAGAAGTTGAGGGCTTCTGGGAAAGCTTGTACTTTGTTGATATAGGCACTCCTCCTTCCTGCTTTCCTCTTTGCCTTTTGCCCATCGTCTCTTCTTCCTGCCTGACACCTGGACACGAGACTGGAGGTGGAGCTGCCACCTTGCATCTGTGTGGCAACAGGCCTACATGCTAAGAATGCAGGAGTGAACATACACGCAAAACCCGAGCTCCTGGTGTCCTCACTGGACTGACCACCCCTGGACTTCTTTTTGTGTGACATAAAGTCCTGTTTGTTTACAATCACTCTTGGGTACCTGTTATTTACAGTCAAACTTATTCATAATAGGTATATAAACCAATCCCTAAAGTATATTTTTCTTTTTAAATCCCCCTCAGGAAAATGATTTTCCAAACTATAACGCAGAGTGTCTCATATTGCAAGTTATGCAAGATATGCAATACGGTAAAATTAAATATGCAATTTCATAGTACATTACCAAACAAGGATGTATTGAGACCTTCTTGGTATAATAGTTGAAATATAATTCCTTCACATATATTATGGATACATTTTTTAAAAGATGAGAGGTAGGGAAAAGGGCAAAGAGCTCTGTCGAGTATCCTCAGTTCATTAGCTCTCCATCTGCTACTGCATTATCACAAAGGGCTGTCCAATAGTTAAAAAGAAAAGTAATGATAGCAGATTACACTTATCGAATGCTTACTGTGTGCGAGGCACCATTCTAAACATTTTATGTGGAACTAACTCATTGACCCTAGAAAACCCCCGATGATGTAGGTAGGCACTTTCCAAATAAAACAAAGCAACAAAAAAAGCCCAATTCACAGTAACAATTTTTAGTGCACATTCTACTAAAATAGTAGTGTTACTAACTAAAAGCATAAGTGGTCCTCCCACAGGCAGCAAAATTTTCAAGTATACTCTATTTTTGTTCAGAGTATAATTTAGTCATCAAACATGACTGTATGATGAAACCAAGCAAAAATCAGCTTTAATACAGCTGTCTTGCAATGCTTAGTGAAGGAAGAGGAAATGTGCAGCAAGAAGCACTCAAGTACTCAGACTTCCTGTGGTAATACTTTAGCCAGCTGTGCTTTGTCATTAAAAAAAAAAAGAAACAAATACTGAAACAGGACACAGTAGGCAGACAGTGGAGTAGATCAGTAGTAATATATGCATGGATGAAAGCAAGTGGGAAAGTATCTGCTGGCTGACAATGCAGGTTGCATGAAAGTGGCTGATCCATGGACCCAACAGTCCATGACCTAAACTTATTACTCCATGGGGCCGGCCTAGTGGCGCAGCGGTTAAGTTCACATGTTCCGCTTCTCAGTGGCCCGGGGCTCCCCGGTTCCAATCTCGGGTGTGGACATGGCACCGCTTGTCAAGCCATGCTGTGGTGGGCGTCCCACATATAAAGTAGAGGAAGATGGGCACGGATGTTAGCTCAGGGACATTCTTCTCAGCAAAAAGAGGAAGACTGGTGGCAGAAGTTAGCTCAGGGCTAATCTTCCAAAACAAAACCAAACCCAAAAAACCCTTATTACTCTATGATTCCATGATGCCCTGGTCTTGGAACATACTCCAAAAGATCTATAGATGAACAAAAGGCATGGTAAAAGATTTAAACACTTATGTCACCAAGAAGAAGAGTGTGATAAAAACAGTGACAATGTTTATAGTGAAAACTCAAACGGCTAAGGTTTTTTGTAGAGTTTACTGAAAAATAAAGCTCTTCAACAAAGTTACTAGCAGCAAAACTGAAAGTATCCTAAAGTGTAAGGAATAGTGAATGTGATTAAGATGTCTTCTAGTTTCAACTACAAAACTCCTTAAAGATTTTAATGACAATACATTAAAGCATTCAGAATCACATTGTACTGTTGGACATTCCTTAATCTTCTGGCTCAAAACAATAGTTTCTGAAAATGGTGCATTTCTGTTTTTAAATACAAGAGGTGTCAATGTGAAGTAATTCATTAATAGAGAAAAACATTTTTTGGCAATGCATTCCTAATACTGTAGAGGCCTACAGATCTGAGAATGAAAGACAAGGAATGCATGTGGCACTATCTATCAATCTATCCTGATTGTTTTTAAAAAAGGCAGTGCAACCAGGCTGAGATGTTTCCACCTGTTACAGAACACAAACTGGGATCGGTGGGTACAAAGTAATGTGACAGGTGTCTTTTAATAAGTATACCAGAAACTATATTATCTATGAATGTTGTTCCTTTCAAAATAATCAACCCCTTGGGTTACAAATTTACATAAAGGCTGTCACTACTTACTGAATGTTTTGTTTTCTAGAAATGCAGTATTTTTAGTCTTTTTCCCTAACCCAAAACTACGATGTATAGTAAAACAGGTATAATCAGGATTATTGACGCTATAAAAATCTCTTTATAAAAACCTAAGTACTCATCAACTCCTAATTTCTGACCAAGACCCACAACTGGTTTTCAAGGCTGGGCTGGCTTTTCCTCTGCCACTTGGCACATTCCTAGATGGGCCCTGCTCCTTTGGTACCTATATTCATATGCTCAAGGAATGAAAACACATTTTAAGGCTAAACAAAATTATTAGGAAAGTAAATCTGTTATTCAAGTAATGCACATTACAAATTAAGTTGCGAATTTTTAAGAATTTGCTCTTTTTATCTTCACCACTCTTCCTTCTCCGATTGCTAAGTTCAGCAAGAGCTGCCTGCATTACTGTATACTCAACGATGAAAACAGGATCCCACTGACTAAAAGCTTACCAAATCCATGCTTACATCATATTCTGGACCCTAATCCCAAATCAATAAATGTCTGGTCATAGAATTTTCAACAAGCTAGTAATAGAAGTCCTCAATTTTCCAACAACAAAGTGTGGCAACAGATAGAATCTTAGGAATTCTCAAAAACACCAGTGAGCACACTAGCTAACAGTTGAGCGGGTCATCTTTTTGACGTTTTGAGAATCTCTTGGAAATTCAGTGGTCCTTGGTGATGTTGGTAAGGATAGTTTCAATGACACGTTGAGGGCAGGTGCAAAATGATAACAAAGAGAAAAACAGTAAGTTTGGTCTCCTCTTTCTGGAAGTTTAACTGAATAAAGTCAAAGGAAATTTATTTTACAAGGAAGATATGTAAGCATGCTTATTTTGCTGAGGATTAGAGAGCAGAGGGACAGGTTGTAGGTACAGGAGGGCGAGGATAAATCCGAGTGGCCTGAGGACCTGGAGGCGGGAGAACATGGAGAACAGCTCCTCAGTGGGGTCAGCTGCTAAGATGAAGAACTTTTCCCACTGAGACCAAAAGGAAGAAGGCAAAGATAGAAACCCAGAAAATTCTGGCAGTAGGGCAGAAGAAAGAAAGTGTTGATATGGTGAGATGAAGGGGTTGGGAGTCATGAGACAGTCTGGAGAAAAAGAGAGGAAAAAAAAGATCTAGGGGTAAAATGAATGATTGGTGGACATCACCAAGAGCCCAGGTGAAAACTGAGAAAAATCAACATGTATATGAGTCAGTATTTGTTTCGTGCCAGACAGTGCAAAAAACAGTGTTACAGAAACAGCATTAATAACATCTTTATGTGACAGAGCTAATAAATAAAAAAAGAATCCAGAAAAAATACACATCTCCAGAGATAACAGAAAAAACCTCAACTTATTATGGCTTGACTGTTTGTGTCCCCCTAAAATTCCTATGTTAAAGCCCTAAGCCCCCCACTGTATTGGGATTTGGAGATGGGGCCTTTGGGAGTTAATTAGTTAGATGAGGCCATGAGGATGGGGCCTCACAATGGGATTAGAGTCCAGAGAAGAGAAGACACTAGAGAGACTGCTCTCTCCCCCAACATGCACATACACAGAAGGCACCCGGTGAGCGCAAAGCAAGATGGTGGCCGCCGACAAGCCAAGAGGCCTCAGAATGAAACCTACCTTGCCGGTATCTTGATTTTACTTCTGAGCCTCTGGAACTATAAGAAATAATTTCTACTGTTTAAACCACTTAGTCTATGGTATTTTGTTATGGCAGCCTGAGCTAACAAAAACTCCTATAATTAATACTTCAGGAAAGATATTGAACTTACGAAATAAGAACAGAAGGCTATAAAAAGGGAGATCAGAAAAGAAGAATGAGCTTTCGGAAATTAAAAATGTGATAGTGGACATACGTTCAAAATGGTCAGAGATAAAAATCAAGGAAAATCTTGCAGAAAGCTAAAAAGGCAAAGAGATGGAAAGCAGGAGAGAAAGATAAGACAAAAAGAAGATTAATGCTGGAATTCCAGAAATAAATAAGAGAAAAAAAATAAGTGGCAATCATTAAAGAAATAATACAAGAATTTCCTAGAACTGAAGGAAATGGGTCTGTTATCAAGAGGGCCTGCCAAATGCCCAAAACTAATGAGAACATACACACCCTGACCAAGGCACTGCATGGTAAATTTTCAGAACAAAAGCTCCAGAGGGGCAGAGAAATGGATTACATATAAAGATGTTATCAGAAATGGCAGGTTATAAGACAACGAAACAGTGACTTCAAAATTCTCAAGGGGCTGGCCCTGTGACCGAGTGGTTAAGTTCGTGCGCTCCACTTCGGCGGCCCAGGGGTTTGCCGGTTCGAATCCTGGGCATGGACATGGCACCGCTCCTCAGGCCACGCTGAGGCAGCGTCCGACATGCCACAGCTGGAAGGACCCACAAATAAAAATGTACAACTATGTACCGGGGGCTTTGGAGAGAAACAGGAAAAGTAAAATCTTAAAAAAAAATTCTGAAGGAAGATAATTTCCAATCTAAAATCCCATACGATCAATTAAATATGAGACATTTTCAGACATGCAAGTTCTTAAAAAATCTTACCTCTATGTACCCTTTCTCAGGACACTAGCAAAAGAGGTACTTCTCCAAAATCAGGGGATAAATGAAGCCAGAAGATGATATGGTGTTCAGGAAGCAAAGGATCTAACTCAGGAGAAAAGCGAGCTTGAGTTCAGACGCTAGAGGGGCAGGAGGCCTGGAGAGCAACAGTCCAAACTGGAGCCCCAGCAAAGTTTCAGGAAAGAAAAAGGAACTGTCATTATCTGAGACCAGAAAATAGTCTTCAAAGGGCCTTTTTAATTTGGCAGCAAATTTAGGAACATAAAAACTTTCAAAGGAAACAAAAAGACAAAAATTAACAGGAAAAGCAAAGAGTTGTAAAGAAATGACATGTAATGATAATAAATTACTTGACTCAAGTGAACAACACTCCCAAGTAGTCATAAGGTAAAACTGACTGCTAATTGAATAAAAAAGTACCTTAATTGGCAGTCTAGAGGGAGTCGAAATGGGAGAATGGGATGGTATGACAGTACTCAAATTCTCAACTGTCATAATAGGAAGTTATTAGATAAAGTAAAATATAGAACTGTCAAGAAATAGTTGTGTAAATATATAACTTAGATGTGAAGATTAATGCATGCTAAAAACAGCTCAGAGCTGAAACAGATGCCTCTGTGGAGCAAGACTTGATTGTGGGAAAGTTCAGATTTTTTTTTTTTTGAGGAAGATTAGCTCGAGCTGACTACTGCCAATCCTCCTCTTTTTGCTGAGGAAGACTGGCCCTGAGCTAACATCCATACCCATCTTCCTCTACTTTATACGTGGGACGCCTACCACAGCATGGCGTGCCAAGCAGTGCCATGTCCACACCCGGGATCCGAAGCAGCGAACCCCGGGCTGCCCAGAAGCAGAACATGCGTGCTTAACAGCTGAGCCACCAAGCCGGCCCCATTGATTGTGGGAAAGTTTAAAGCTGGGGACTGGCATTGTTTGTTATCACAGCTTCTTTAAGATTATTCCAGTTTTTAATCTATGTACATTACTTTGTTCAAAACCTAAAATAACCAGGCCCAGAAAGACCTTTCCCTTCATTGTTCTCCTCCTCCTCAAAAGACAAAACCTGCTAAATATTTTAGCATAAAAAATAATTCCCTAATTTAAAAAAAGCCACAAGTACAAAGTAGTAAAGTATACACTAAGCTCTTACAAAAAGTGCTTTTCAAATCAATCATCCAGTCATTTTTTTAACTTTTTTTAGGCAAATATGTTGAGCATTTGCTATAGTTTACAGACATACAAATGTTCGAATAGCACTGACAGGTTTATAGTCTAACAAATCTTTTTTCTCTTTTGCTGAGAAAGATTAGCCCTGAGCTAACATCTGTGCCAATCTTCCTCCACTTTATATGTGGGTTGCCGCCACCACACGGCCAACGAGTGAGGTAGGTCCACACTCGGGATCCGAACCTGCAAACCTGGGCCACCGAAGCACAGCACACCGTACTTAACCACTACACCACTTGGCCGGCCCTGTCAAAAATACGTTTAAGCAGTCACTGCCTACACCCTCGATTCCAGGCTAACTACATGTCTAGTTTTGTCTTTTTGATGGTGAACTCTCTATATTACAGCTGTTCTCCATGCCAGGGTATCCAACATTGCTAATGAAATGCATAAAATGAAGAGACGCCCTGCAGTACTGCACTTTTAAAGATCTCTTGGTGCATTTAACACAGAAACTCTGGTAAGATTCTTATTCCACCTGCCAGGAAAGC
The DNA here is from genome assembly GCF_021613505.1 of Equus quagga. NCBI lineage: Eukaryota > Metazoa > Chordata > Mammalia > Perissodactyla > Equidae > Equus > Equus quagga. The sequence goes on along the minus strand of NC_060270.1, from coordinate 27,201,603 downwards.
ACTAGAATTGCAGGCCAAGTTATTGGAAACATTCAAACAGATCAAAGTGTTTCCCTGGGTCTGATCAAAGCCGGAACATTTGTAAGAAATTTATTCTTAACATGGTTTAAAAGAGGGGAGGCTCATGCTTACTAGCCATAAATTTATGGAAACCTTTCTAATTTGGAGCTTTGCAATGCATTCAAAATAGCGCCATGACATGTTCAAAAAACATTTACCCTTAAAAATACTAGAATGCTCTTTGAAAACCTATTATGCTTATTCTTTTAAGCGACTCTGACCTAAAGAAAGAATTAAAGTTTAGGAAAGGGAGAAGTGAACATAAAAAAAAGTTTATTTCTAGCCCTGAAAGAACAAAATTATTGAACAAGGTCATCAAATACAGCAGTTAATGTCAATGTAACAATTAAATAATTGAATGGGATTAAATTAAAAATAAAAGTCAATATAAAATTTGAAGACAAAACAGTAGAGACAAGTTACTTTCTCTTAATTCCATTTCTATCTACCAGGAAAAAAAAAAGCAACACATTCTACCCACGATGTTCAATTTCAAATATATTCCTCTGCTTTTCTTAATACAGAATGAAAATTTGTTTGACAGAATTATCATACATTTCTTTCTCCCTCTCATTTGGCAACATTCTAGAATGGTGAATGAGAAAGACTTCAGTTCTCTCAAGGCCAGGCCAGTGCTGGATTTCTCCTTTGTAATTTCCACAGTGTCCACCACAGTGTCTTTGCCAAAGTGGTCAATAAGTGTGTTGTCGAGTGAGACCAAAAAAAGGTGTGTGTGTGTGCATATATTTTTCCTTTCTTATACACACACATATACGCGCACTGTGGAAAACGGATTTTAATTGTTTAAATATCTTTTGTGGGAGCAGTGGAAACAAGGAAGATGATCTGCTTTTTATATTACTATGAAATTCCATTATAAAAAACACAAAATGAGTATTAATCTAGATTTTAGCTATAATCTATATGATTTATTTCACCGGATATGGATCTCAGTATACCTTAAAACTTTTAGATTAAAAAACTGATGCAAATTCTTCAAGCATCCACTTTTTCTAACTATAGCTACTGCCTGATCGGATCTAAACTTCTTCTGGCTAGAATACAGTATATATAAACAAACATGTATTTATGTGAGCCCTACAAAGAAATACTCATAGGTAGTTTTAAATTGCTTATTAAAGGCACAGGTTCGTTTAGGACTGGTGGTAACTAGATACATTTTAAGCAGCTTAATATTTATATGTTGAAGGGAAGAGAGTTGATACTATGTGCCAGGCACTCAACACAGGAAGATGGAGTTGTGTTAGCCTTGGTTTCTTATGCCATCACACTCACACTACTCCTTTACTACTCTAGGTAGGATAAAATATTCATTATTTTCAGTTTCCCAGTTTTAACTGTACCTAAAAGCAGCAAAAGGAACAAGAGGAGGAGAAAACTTTAAGACCGTCAGAGAGTCTGAAATATAATAAATAAGTACTATAGCAATATTGTCCTAGAACACAAGAGGACTACTAAGGTAACTTTTAGATTTAAATGGGAATTTTCATTCTAAAGTGATGACAAAGAGGGTGATTACAAAAAGCAGCTATTAACAAAACATGAATCTTGATTCAGATATAATTTTTCTTTCAACAAGATCTGAACATTTTAATTTAAAATTAACTAATAAATCACAATTCCGTATTGCTTTTAAGATTATTTTAAGATTATTTAAAAATGACACATTTCAGAATTAACCAAAGTATATTTCTATTACAAGTTAGTTTATCCAAGTAAGTAAAGAATAAACCACAGTGTAGCTCCCTTAACCTAGGAGTCAGGTTTCAATGACAAAGTCCGTTGCCAGCAATGGACGTGCAGGTAACCATCAAAGAAGTTGTAAATACAAATCCCAAACTGCTTCTATAAACTGAAAAGATCTCTGTTGAGTCACAGGCATAAAAATGGGGCATTGGCACTGTATTCAGTGAATATGGTCTTTATGACTCATGTATGGAAGTGCCTTCGAGAGTGGTTATGACGATCACAGTCTTGGCATCTAGTTGGCTTTCTATTTCATCGATAGCATCTTCTTTATCATAATCCATCCAGAAAACTATTTACAATGTTCAAATCTGGAACTCAAGAGACACTGTAGCTTTCCACCAGAAATAAACAAGCTTGTTTCTGTAATTTAGTAATGGCTGTAGAAGGCCAATATAATCCAGAGAAAAATGAAATCAAGAATCAAATTGAAAACAGAGGTCAGTAAGTGCTCTAGATGTAAGTTTCATTAATTATTTTACTCCTTTTTGTAAAAACCTTCCTGCATTATCAATAAACAGCCATTTCTATCCTTATACCTGTATCTTAACACAGATGTGATGGGAATGATAGGAAATCAAACTCTCCTAGTTCCCCTAATGTACTACAAAACATCAAAATTATTTTTATTCATGATTTGTACTATTGCAGGATGGTGAGTAGATGTGAAGTTAATTAGGAGCAAACGGTGGGAACAAAATGCCGGAACCAAACCACAGAATCTTCTCCTTTATGTGGCTTTTGGCATGTCAGAAGGGACCATACTACCTCCAGAGGCAAAACAAAAAAAAAAAACATAAGGAGAGAAGAAGAGAGAAAGAAGAGAAGGGGATGGAAAGGGAGGAGAAAAGGACTCTAATAATTAATGCTACAGGTCACAGACCTTTTTTAAATCTTTAAAATAAAAAAAGTATTGCTATCAACAAGCACATTTCACTTTTCTTCCTTCCTCCAGTTTTTTTTTTTACATATTATTTATTTATTTGAAAAACATCTCAAATAATCCATAAATTTATCAAGAAGGACTTTGTCATTTAAGTACTCATAGACAGTATAATGTTGGTAATGGGTTGGGAACAATGTTTATAACAAATCTCTACATTTTATTGGTCAGAAGCTGCATCTCGATGTAACTGACATTTCTCTTTCATGAATATAATCTCATCTAATTATTTTACAGCTCACCAAGGTTCAAGTCGGCCACTCTGTCTCTGCTAGCTCCAAATATTTCTCTCCTTTAAATGGGGAAAAAAGTTAACTTTTAAATTCTGAAAATTCAATGGTTATTACATTATTTACCACGGGGGGAGGGAAGGAGCCGGGTGAGAGTTAATTAAAAAACAAACAAACTAACTAAAATTACAACATATACAGAAACTTATTTCCAAAATCAAGGGAGAAAATGGGGAAGGAGAAAGTAGTGGCCCCAGCCCAAGTTGGAACAAGGACAAACCACTTCGGTTCCTGAAGCCAAATCTGAAGAGGAAACAGTCAGAAAGGAAAATGAAATTGTAAGGATGTAGAGTCAATGGGATTCTTTTTCTGTCTCAATGATTTAGTCATAAATATAGATCATTAGTCTTCTCTCTTTATACATGTAACAAATGGCAACCAACTCACTACCATGAAATTTCTAAAACTGACTCTTTCACATTTGTTAAAAAAGGTAAAAATCACATACTTTTCTTCCCTTCCTTTAAGTTCAAATTCTGAACTATTACATGTAACAACAGCTGGTCCTAACTTCTATACAAAGTTAAACCATATTGAGCTCCTTTGCCAATATAAGGAGCCACATAATTTCTCTCACATTTGCCCCGAATTTAGGCATAAGAAAAATTTCTCAAAGCAACTCAAAAGAGCAAGGTCAAGGAAAAAGAAAGCTATGAAGGAGAGAGAAAAGAAGAGTAGCAGATGAAACAAATACTCTGAAAAACTCAAATCTGCCATTCAAGTACTGAAAATACTCCGGAAGGGACAATGAATGGGATCTACTACAATGAAATCAGCAAAATAAAATGCAAATCTCAAGCATGATAAATGGCCCTGCTGGGCTGTCTGCTGAGAGAAGTAAGGCTCGTGAGTCAGTCTACAATTCCTCTTGGACCCTACAGAAGGGATTCAATAGAAAGTTGTCATTCTGTTTTAGAATTTTCTCTTGGTTGTCTTCAGGAAGTAATAGCTTGCTTTTTTCCTCCATGTTATGCAGACCATTTCTTTAAACCCCGAAAGAGTAATAATTTTCATATATTAAAAGACTTCTTTTAGAAAATGGAAAAAACATGAGGCCACGGCAGTGATGCTAACGGTTACTCTTCATCGCTTCTTTGGCTGCCATGATCAGCGGCGTCAAGCTAGACAATGGTTTGGCCAGTTTCAGGAAGGGATGCTGTCAGAAAGAGGGGGAAAAACAAATGCATGAACGTTACCAGTCTAGAAGCTCAACATTTCCTTTCAACTAGGCCCCAAAGACTACTTTATGGATAATTTATTTAATAAAAACATATTTAAATATCTATACAAAATCAACATAATCAATCTATCACTTTTACAGTTGAAAGCACAGTCTTTTTAGTTTTTCAAATATTATAAAATCTCAGTTAAATGACCAAGGTATCCATGCCAGCAATGAACTGGTCTGAGAATTTATACTGTACAAAAATTCATATACTTATTATAATATTATGGGTAGTTTATTTCCAGCAGATGAAATCCTAAACTTCAGCAGCTGACCTGCTGATAGTGATGAATGAATAGTGAATTGTATTTATTAACCCTACATAACCAACTTTCTGTTGGTTACTCAAAAAAGTCAACTTTTTCTCAAAATAGTATAATTTCTAAATTTACCTGTAACAATTCTTTGGCTGAACCTCTTTTCTCCACATCCATCTCCAAACATCGATTTAAGAAATCCCGAAATATTGGAGAAAGCTTCTCTGGATTCTGAAGTTCTGGGGTTCCATTAGTTGCTATCAGGTACAACGCCTAAAAGCAGAAGAACATCTGTGACATACTGAAGGTAGCTCAACAAAGTGGGAGAGCGCTCCATAAAGTGTAGGGATGTTTAACTTCTTATTTACTTATTTATTTTATTGAGGTAACACTGGTTTATAACGTTATATAGATTTCAGGTGTATATCATTATATTTCGATTTCTGTGTTGGATCTTTAACTTCTTTACAGACAATCACCATAAATACTAAAGTGAGGTTATTAGTGTTTCTACCCGTTTGGATTAGAAATTTCTCCTTTATTTTTAGATGTTACATTGCCCTAATTTCTTTTTCAAAAATTAGCTTCATCTTTTTTTTGGATTATAAATGCAATACATATTGGTAAAAGAACTATAATACATAAAGGTGTAAAGAAAAATGACAATTCTACCATCAACATATAATATCCCTTTTACCTTTCTTAACCTTTTTTCAAGTCACACCACATTTCAAAACAATGGGATTTGTTGAAACCTTCTTTACAAAACTAGCTGCATCTATATAGCTATAGATGAAGAGGTGGAGCACAGAGGATTTTTAGGACAGTGAAAATACTTGCATGATACTGTAATGATGGACACATGTTATTCATTATACATTTGTTCAAACCTGCAGAATGTACAGCACCAAGAGTAAACTCTAATGTAAACTCTGGACTCTGGGTGACCACGATACGTCAATGTAGTTCACTGATTGTTAAGAAATGTACCTTCTGGCGAGGGATGTTGATAATGTGAGAGGCTATGCGTGTGTGGGGGAAGGGGGTATATGGGAAATCTCTGCACCTTCCTCTCAATTTTGCTGTGAACCTAAAACTGCTCTAAAAAATAAAGTCTTAAAAACAAAAACAAAAACAAACAGACAGAGGCTGGCTGTGTGGCTGAGTGGTTAAGTTCGCACACTCTGCTTCGGCAGCCCAGGGTTTCGCCAGTTTGAATCCCGGGCGCGGCCATGGCAGCACTCATCTAAGCCATGCTGAGGCGGCATCCCACATGCCACAACTAGAAGGATCCACAACTTAAAATACACAACTATGTACTGGGGAGCTTTGGGGAGAAAAAGGAAAACTAAAATCTTTAAAAAAAAAAAACAAACCCATCTATATCCTGGCCTAATAAAAGATTAGATCTGCAAAATTATTTTAGTGGCTGAATTGAATGGTGCCTTATTATATGGATGTTTCATAATTTAGTTAATCCCCTTTGGAAAATTCTTGTATTCTTTATGTAGTTCGCTGATTATTTTCTTTAAATTCCTAGAAATGGAAGTTAAAACACTTTATTTTTCAGAAGTTTTGGATTTACAGAAAATTGAGCAGATAGCACAGAAAGTTTCCATATAACTCCCTCCCACAGATTCCCCTATTATTAATACCTTACGTTAGTATGGTACGTTTATTACAAGTGATGAACCAATATTGATACACTGTCATTAAACAAAAGTCTATAGTTTACACTGGGGTTCACTCTTTGTATCGTATAGTTCTATGGGTTTTAACAAATGCACATTGTCATGTATCCACCATTCCAGTATCATACAAATACTTTCACTGCCCTAAAAATCCTCTCGCTCCACCTATTCATCTTCTCCACCTCCCTAAACGCCTGGCAACCACTGATCTTTTTCACACATTATTTGGAATTATATAGTATCTGGACTGGATTCTTTCACTAAACAATATGCATTTAAGATTCTACTGGGGCCGGTCCCATGGCCGAGTGGTTAAGTTCGTGCGCTCTGCTTTGGCCGCCCAGGGTTTCACTGGTTTGAATCCTGGACACGGACATGGCACTGCTCATCAAGCCATGCTGAGGCAGCATCCCGCATGCCACAACTAGAAGGACCCACAACCAAAAATATACAACTATGAAGGAGACCTGGCATGGAATGTGGTTGTTCTTGCACGCGAGGCATCCACAAGACTGACTGGACTTTTCTGCAAACAGAATGTTCTGCCTGGTGAACTCACAAGGCCCCAGGAAAAACATTGCTTGCAAACAAGAATGTTTTATCAGCTCCTCAAAAGGAGCAAGCCTGGGACCTTGGGAGTTTGAAACATTATGAAGGAACCTGTTATGAACAGATGTGTAGGGGAAAGGTCATTATTGTGGGACGCTTGCGCAGGTTTAGGTCGCTGACTCACTGCTTTGGCAAAAGGCCGGCTTTGTTTAGGGGCTATAAGAATAAAGAGTCCGGCTAGCTCGGGGTATAGTATAGAATAGAGAGAAGACTACTGCACAGCAACCGGTGTTCGTGTATTCATTTCGTCGGCAGCACAACTATGTACCCGGGGGCTTTGGAGAGAAAAAGGAAAAACAAAATCTTTAAAAAAAAAAAAAAGATTCTTCCATGTCTTTTTATAGTTTGATAGTTCATTTCTTTTTATCCTTTTAATGTTACGGAATAACATTGCATTGTATGGATGTACCACAGTCTATTTATACATTCATTTTTTTTTTTAAGATTTTATTTTTTCCTTTTTCTCCCCAAAGCCCCCCGGTACATAGTTGTATATTCTTTGTTGTGGGTCCTTCTAGTTGTGGCATGTGGGACGCCGCCTCAGCGTGGTTTGATGAGCAGTGCCATGTCCGCATCCAGGATTCGAACCAACGAAACACTGGGCCGCCTGCAGCGGAGCACAAGAACTTAACCGCACGGCCACGGGGCCAGCCCCTACATTCATATTTTTTATACAGCATCTTAGCTGCTTCCAATTTGGGTCAATTATGAATAAAAATGCTATAAACATTTGTATATAGGTTTTTGTGTGAATGTAAGTTTTCAATTCATTTGGGTAAACAGTGGGCACAATCTGTAACTGTCTTCCAAAGTGGTTGTACCATTTTGCACTCCCAGCAGCAATGAATGAGAGTTCCTGTTGCTCCATATCCTCACAGGCACTTGGTATTGTCAGCTTTTTGGATTTTAGGCCATTCTAACAGGTGTGTAGAGGTACCTCGTTGTTTTAATTGAGCAATTCCCTAATGACATGATGTTGAACATCTTTTTATATGCTTATTTGCCATCTGTGTATCTTCTTTGCTGAGTTGCCTGTTCAGATCTTGTGCCCATTTTTAAATTAGGTTGTTTGTTTTCTTATTGTTGAGTTTTAAGAGTTCTTTGGATGTTGGGTAACATTCCTTTATCATATAGGTGTTTTGCAAATATTTTCTCTGTGACTTGTCTTTTCATTTTCTTAATTGTATTTTTCTCAGAGAAGATTCTAATTTTAATGCTTTTGATGTTGTTTCTAAAAATTACCAAACCCAAGGTCTAGATTTTATACTGAATTATTAGAAGTTTCTGCTGTGTTGCCAAAATGCCATCAAAAAAGCATATCAATTGGCACTCAAACCATCAGGATATGAGTGTGCCCATTTCCTTGTCACCTAAGTTCACTTCTCTTTACATGACATTTCTCCTCAAATTTTCATTTAAAAATTCCATCCTAAAAAAATTATCTGAGATGGCAATTAATTTCAAGTTAAGATCATAAGATTGTTCTGAGCCTCCACACTTCCGCCAGAAGGGATTAAGAGGGAAGCCCACAAAAACAAGCACTCTTGTCAAGTACTCCTCTCCAAACACTTAGCAGTCTTTCCCCTGCTTTGGGATACATCTTATTACACTCATTCTATTATGTTAGTGATTCTAAGCAGCCATTCCCTCAGCTTCTCCATTCTGATGCCCGTGTGGCTCTGCACATTACCCTCTCTGGACTTAGTTTTTTCATACATGGCTTCCCCTCCCCATCTCAAATATTCTCCTTATCTACTGAGGCCTGACTCTCCCAAGAGGATTCTCATGGGCCTCATCTGCAGTGCTCTCTAGAGGTAGCTTTATCTCTCCCCTACCTTTGTATCGCTGGGCCCGAAGATGGAGTGTCCTTTCAGCTCGTCATTGCTACTTTGAGATCTCCTTCTCTATAACTCCTGGGCTTTCAAACTCATATTGACCTTTCCTTGTCTCAAACATCTACCAAACACTGTTATCATCTCTAACATACTCATAATTCACAGTGATTTCAATAGCTACAAAGGTGCCTGTTAACGTTCCTTGACCTCCTCTTCTCTGATGTTCTTGTCCCTTAGGCTTCCTCAGCCACACACACCCATGGTCATGTCCTACACCTTATCAGTACCAATAAGTGCAACTCTTAAATCTCAGCTGCTCTCCACACCTCCTATGTTTTTCACTCCTAGTACCCCAATGCCAGCAATCCTTTGACTATCCTGGACCCAAATAAATCCCATTGATCTTCCAGTGTCCATCATTTCTTTCACATAATCACTTCTTTGACCCCCTCGCACTTCACAGCATTCACTTGACTAGATGGGGTTAAAACTCTGCCTACTCCTTGCCTGTACCTATGCAGCTAAGGACGGTGGAAAAAGCAGCTAAATCCCTGGTGACTGGCGTCACTAACCTCACATGAGCCTGTCGTCTGCAGCACTCCTACTGGATTCCCCTATTTCACTCGCTCTCCCACTCTCCTCTTTCTGTCTCAGGATACTAGACATCACATTTAGTTGTCATGTCTCCTTAGGCTCCTCTTGCCTATGACAATTTCTCAGACTTCCTTTCCTTTAGATGACCTTAACAGTATAGAGGAGCACTAGTCAGGTGTTACACTGTAGGATGCCCCTCTGTTGCAGTCTGTCTGATGTTTTTCTCATGATTAGACTCAGATTATGGGTTTTAGGGAGGAAGATCAGAGTCAGAGTGCCATTTTCATCACATCCTACCAAGGGTAGATGATTTATCACTACTGATGTTGCCCTTATCACCTGGCGGAAGCAGTGTTTGCCAGGTTACTCCACTGTAAAGTTACTCTTCCCCCCCCTTTCCACACCATGCTCTTTGGAAGGAAGTCACTATGTGCAGCCGACACTCAAGGAGTGAGAAGTTAACGCTCCATCTCCTTTAGGGTGGAAAAAGTACATAAATTATCTGGAATTATTCTGCATGGGAGATTTGTCTCTTCTGCCCTATTTATTTATTCAATCATTTACTTGTCTAATTACAGACTCATAAATATTATTTTACACTTTGGGATATAATTCCATACTACTTTATTTTGTTCAAATTGTTGCATCTTTAGCCACTGGCACTCTTTCAATTGGCCTCTGTGCCCCTTAGACATACCCCCCCATCAGTGTGGGCTTTTTTCTTTAACTCAGCATTATCTACGATTCCATTTTATCTCCTTAGTTGAGTTTTATTAGGTAAAACTCCTTCTTTCATGATTTAGTGTTTCCTTAAGGGTTTTATAGCATACATCTTTCAACTTTCACAATCATCATAATATTATATCACTTCACAGAGTGTATAAGAATATCACAGTTCTCTCCCTCAGCCCTAGGCTTTTGTTGTCATTTTACTTATATATAAGTTCTTTTCCTCCCTCCATTGCTATTATTTTTATTTAAACTTTTATCATTTAAAGATATTTATATTTTTAAAAATCTGGTATATTTACCCAATAGTTTCTATTTCTCATGCTCTTCCTTTCGTGTGGAGCCATATTACCACTTTCTTTCTGCTTGAAAGACTTACGTTACCATTTCCTGTAGTGTAGATTCGCTAGTGATAAATACTGTAAACTTCTGTATGTTTGAGAAATCTTTATTTCACCTTAGTTTTTAAAAGAAATTTGTTGGCTGCAGAATTCTCAGTTGACTGATTTTTTCTTTCAAAACTTGGTTACACATATATTAGAACATTTGAAGTTGTCTCACAGTTCACTGACGCTATTACATTTTTCAAAAAACTCATTTTAGTCCCTATGTTTCATTTTTGATAGTTTCTGTTACTGTGTCTATGATTATTAAATCATTAATTGTTTTTTCTGCAATGTATAACCTGCCACTAATCTAATCTCAAACACTATAGCTTCTATCTATAAATTTAATTTGGGTTTTTAAAAATATATATACTTTCCAAATATCTCTACTTAACTCTTTTAACCTCTGGAATGAAGTCATAAAAACTCTTTTAATGACCCTGTGTGCTAATTCTTTACCTGTATCAGTTCTGGGTGAGTTTCAATTGATTGATTTTCCTCCTCATTACGGGTTGTGTTTTCCTGCTCTTTAGCCTGCCCGGTAAACTTCGACAGGATATTTGGGTGCTTGTTGGGTGCTAGAAATATCTGTATTCCTATAAATATTCTTGAGCTTTGTTCTGGGACACAGTTATTTGGGAACATGACCTGTTGGGTCTTGTTTTAAGATCTGCTAGGTGGGACCACAGCAGCATGCGGTCTAGGGGTAATTATTTCCCATCACTGAGGCAAGACTCTCTTGAGCCTTCTATTCAATATCCTGAGAATTACAAGGTTTTCCACTGTGGCTGACAGAAGCAGGCACTGTTCCCAGACTGTGTGAGCACCAGGCACTGTTCTCTGCAATCTTATCAGATGGTTACATCCTCAGCCTTGGGTAGATTCCTCACACAGGTGCGCCAATCTCTGTTAAATGCTCAAAGGGGACTCTCTGTAGATCTCCAGAGCCTTCTCTGAGAAGCTTTCTCCTCTCCCGTACTCTGTCTTGTGAACTCCAGCTGCCTTGGTCTCCCCACATTCTCAACTCCATCTCCTCAACTCAAGGAGTCTATTGTGCCCCATCTGGGTTCTCCCTCCCTGTACATGTCCGGGAAACTCTCAAAACATTAAGTTGGGGCAATCACAGGGCTCACTTCATGCCTTTTTGGCCTCTGAGATCACAGTTCTTGTTTCATGTCTAGTGTCTTGAAAACCATAAACTCTGGTTTCATATGCTTTAGTGTGGGTTTTTTTTCTTTTTCTGCTTTTTCTCCCCCAATTCCCCCAGGATATAGTTGCATATTTTAGTTGTGGGTCCTTCTAGTTGTGGCATGTGGGACACCGTCTCAGCATGGCCTGATGAGTGGTGCCATGTCCATGCCCAGGATGTGAACTGGTGAAACCTTTGCCGCCAAAGCGGAGCAGGAGGACTTAACCACTCGGCCACAGGGCCGGCCCAAGTGTGGGGTTTTTCGTTTTTTCAAGATTGGCACCTGAGTTAATATCTATCTGTTGCCAATCTTCTTTTTTTCCCCCTTCTTCTCCTGGAAGCCTCCCAGTACACAGCTGTACACTGTAGTTGTGGGTCCTTCTGGTTGTGCTATGTGGGACGCTGCCTCAGCATGGCCTGATGAGTGGTGCCATGTCCACGCCCAGGATCCACACTGGCAAAATCCTGGGCTGCCAAGCAGAGCGTGCAAACTTAACCACTTGGCCACAGGGCTGACCCCCTTTTTTTTGTTATTTCAGGCAAGGAGGGTTAATCTAGTCCCTGTTATTCCATCTTGACAGGAAGCAGAAGTTCCCGCTTGTCAAGTTTTCACCAATTTCCTCCACATTGCCAACTCCAGCGATCAAGTCTCAGTCCTCATATCTTGGTGACATAACTGTAATTTCTGACAAGCTGATCTCTCCCTCACTTTTGGCATGTACATTCCAGGGCATGTGTTTATTTGGTTTTATCTACCTCTCTGGCCCTTCTTTTTCAGTCTATTTTCCTGGTCTGCCACACCAACTCTCAGCTATGGACTGCCTCAGGGAGCAAGCTGAATCTCTTCTCTTGTCTGTCCATGCCCACTTAACCTGGTGATTTTGTCTAGTCTCATAACTTTAAGTAATGTCTATAGTTTACAAGTCTCAATTTATATCTCTAGTCTGGATCCCAGACTTGCATACCCAACAGCCTATTCCACATATCCACTTTGATGTCTTAACAGGCACTGCAAACTTAACATGTCTAAAACATGTTAAAATGTTATCTCCTGATCTCCCACCTGCTACCCTACTCCACCTGCAGTCTTCCCCATTTCAGTTAAGACAAACTTCAATTTCATCATTCTAGCTACTTAGGCCAAACTCTTGGAGTCACCTCTCCCTCTCTCAAAATATATCCTTTCAAAATACATCCAGAATCCAACTCCTTTTTCCCACCTCACCGATACCATCCTGGTCTAAGCTACTATCATTTCTGGCCTGGATTATCGCACCAGCCTCCTAACTGGACTTCCTGCCTCTGCCTTTGCCTCCCTCAAGAATCTCTTCTCAACAAAGCAGCCAGAGTGATCTGCTGAAATGCAAGACCACTTTGCTTCTCTGTTCAAACTCTGCAATAGTTTCCTCATCTTACCTGTGTAGAAGCCAGAATCCTTACAAAGGCCTAATAAGGCACGACAGTCGGGCCTCATTTCTTCACTGATCTACCTGTTTTCTCCAGCTGTGTGCTCACTACATGCTAGCCTTAACGATCTTTGAATGTATCAGCAATGCTCCCGCTGGAGGGTCTCTGCATGTGCTGTTCTTTCCGAGAAATATTCTTCCCTTAGGTAACCTAATATCACTTTCTTACCTCCTGTGTTCACAAGTCACCTCAGTGAAGCCTCTCCCAAGCTCTCTTGAAATGGAACACTCTTGACTCCCTCCCCACCAGTCTCAGCACTCAGAGTCCATCATTTAATATGTTACATATTATTCTTATTTATTTTGTTTACTGTCTCTCTCCTCCTTCTATGAGGGCAGGAATTCTGGTTGGTTCTTTTAGACAGCGCCTTGAACAGTGCCTCACACAGAGCAGGTACTCAAATCAATGTTTGCTGAACAAATAAATGAAACTAGAGGGTTTTAAAAATTATTCTGAACAGTGTTCTAAAATTAATCATCACTATACAAGTACTTTAATTGCTCACTTGAACTGGAATCTTTGCAAGGGGATGAAGAGCATCAGGAAAATCCAATGCCATGCAGACAGAGCATCTCCTGCACATACTCACTACCTTGGCATTCTCTAGCCCATTTTATAGCATGTCCAAGCTATTTTGAATAAAAATTTTAAAAAATTTCTGACAATAGTCAAATATGGTTATATGCAGTCAAATATGGTAATTTAAAAACTTTCTTTCAAATAACTGCTTGAGATATAATTCATATAGTATAAAAATCATCCTTTTAAAGTGCACAATTCAGTGTTTTTAGTATATTCACAGGTTATACAACCATCATCACTAAGTCCAGAGCATTCTTATCCCTCCAAAAGAACGCCAATGCACATTATTAGTTACTCCCCATGCCCTCCTCTCCTCAGTACCTGCAAACCCTTAATCTTCTGTCTCCATGTATTTACCTGTTCTAGAGATTTCATATGCAGTCGATCTTCATTATTTGCAGATTCCATTTTTGCAACTTCGCCTACTCGCTAAAATTTGTAACCCCCAAATCAGTACTCTCAGAGCTTTTGTGGTCGTTTGTGGATATGTGCCGAGAGGTGAAAAGCAGAGCACTGAAGTGCTGTCTAGTGTTCCTAAGTGCAAGAAGGCAGTGATGTGCCTTACGGAGAAAATACACGTGTGTGATAAGCTTCTTTCAAAAGGCATGAGTTATAGTGCTGCTGGCTGTGAGTTCAATAACACTGAATCAACAATATATATTCAATAGTCTCTAAACAAACACACATAAAGCAAGGTTATGTACTGGTCAGTTGACACAGGCTTGCAGGAATCTAACCCTATATTTCCTCTAGAAGCAATGATTCAGTATTAATTCAGTGTATGTGGCTTTACAGAACCTAACTACCATGAACAACAGAACTGACCCTAAATAGAATCATACAATATATGATCTTGTGTGTCTGACTCAGCATGTTTTCAAGGTTCAACGTTATATGAATCTGTACTTCATTCCTTTATTATGGCTAAATAATACTCCATGGTACAGATGTACCACTTTTATTCACTTATTCATCAAGTGACAGACATTTGGGTTGTTTCCACTGTTGGCTATTACGAATAAGGCTACTGTGAACATCTGTGCACAAGTTTTTGTGTGGATGTGTGCTTTTAATTCTCTTGGGTAAATACCTAGCAGTGGAATTGCTAGGTTATAGGGTAACACAATGTTAACTTTTAGAAACTGCCAAGTTGTTTTCCGAAGTGCTGCGCCACTTTACATTTCCACATGTATGAGGGTTCCAATTCCTCCACATTCCCATCAGCACTTACCATTGTCCATCTTTTTGACTATAGCCATTCTTATAGGTGTGAAGTGGTATCTTGTTGGGGTTTTAATTTGCATTTCCTTAATAACTAATGATATTGAGCTATCTATGGTAACTTAAAAGTAGGAGTTTCAGAGAAGAAATGAACAAAAAACAAAACAACAAGAGACAGACAGACAGGGGCTGGCCCAGTGGCGCAGTGGTTAAGTTCACGCACTCTCCTTCAGAGGCCTGGGTTCATGGGTTTGGATCCTGGGTGTGGACCTAGACCACTCATCAAGCCATGCTGGGGCAGAAATCCACGTACAAAATAGAGGAAGATGGGCAACAGGTGTTAGCTCAGGGCCAACCTTCCTCAGCAAAAAAAAAAAAAAAAAAGACAGACAGAAAGTACAGACCCCAAACTCTCCACCTCAACTAAGGGCGTATTTAATGGTTCAAAGTCTACTGACCTCCTCTGTATCTCAGGACCCTGTCTTTTGAGTGAATCTGGGCTTTAACACTGTTATCTATACAGCTTTCTCACAGATGTGATCTTGTTTTCCCCTTCTCTGTACCTGGGGGTACAGAGGCCAAGGTTCAAGTTGATAACCTGAAGGGTATATCTAGGGACTCTTCACTCTGTAGAAAAGTGAGCAAATTCTTACTTAGGCACACGATTAGAAACCATATATCTTACTGAAGATCTATAGACTCTTTACCTAACACACTTAACTGAACAACCCAGAAGCAAATGATTTTAGATGCAGAGTGAGGGCAGAGATTAGGTTTTATCAACTTTGTATCCTAAATTCTTGGCCAGTGCCTGGCATAAGCAGGTTCTAAATGTTTTAAATGAAAGTATTTTTCTTAAAATAAGGCTTGTGTCTAATTGGTCTTACCCTCAAGGGATTTTCGTTGAGGTAAGGAGGCTCTCCTTCCACCATCTCAATAGCCATGATACCCAGAGACCATATGTCCACTTTAGGGCCATAAGCCTTCCGTGTGACCACCTCTGGTGCCATCCAGTATGGCGTTCCAACCATGGTACTTCGCTTGCTCTGCTCAGGGGTGATCTGGGCGCAGAAACCAAAGTCAGCTGTAAAACAAAACACCTAGAGTTAATGGTGTCCACAGATGGTTTTATCTAAGAGCTCACTTTGTATGACTTAATTAATTACATTTGACTATTCAGTCTCTTGTTTCTTAAGACTGTATTAATACAGCAGAACCAGAATGTGTTTACATACGTTTTGATGATGTTACATACTCTCACTGGTTTATTTTCACTTCCCACAAGCAGACAGTAAATTATCAGGACGTTTTTTCTTCTGAATAATTAATTCTATCCTAAAAATTGTAATACAAGGAGGCTGGCCCTGTGGCCGAGTGGTTAAGTTGGTGCGCTCTGCCGCAGGAGGCCCAGTGTTTCGTTGGTTCGAATCCTGGGCGCGGACATGTCACTGCTCATCAAACCACGCTAAGGCAGCGTCCCACATGCCACAACTAGAAGGACTCACAACCAAGAATATAGAACTATGTACTGGGGGGCTTTGGGGAGAAAAAGGAAAAAAATAAAATCTAAAAAAAAAAAAAAAAAAATTGTAACACAGTTGAAAAAGATCTAAAAGAAAAAGTTGACCAAAGGTGGACACCAAAACTAAAAGCTATGAATCAGGCAAAGGCCAGCAAGTGGTAACTACTTTTGAAGAAAATAAACAGAAACTAGAATTACAAAGCATCTAACTTAGCAGACAGCAGAGAAAAAGAACACATTTAACTCCAACTGTACCTACGAGGTGGTTAACAGCATCACTCTGCTCCAACCACCTCACTGTGTAACCGAGGAGCAGAAGACCCAGCTGAGCAGACAGCATTAATTTAGTGGGAAACTCAGGATGAGAATCTAGAGTTTCTTCCTCCATTCTACTGTTAAAATTCATTCTACTCCACATGTAACTAGTGTTAACATTTAGGTTTGTAAGCCTCAGACTTGTTGTTACACATTTATATACATATATATAAGATTAATGAACCGCTTGGTCTACCTTACCTAATTAGGATATTTTGTAGACTGTTTTTTAAAATAACTTATTTTTAGAGATCTTTCCATATTAGTACATTGTTCTCTTTCATTATTATAATTATACATTACAGAATATTAAAATATCCTAACACTCAACCATTCCCATAGTGCTGGACATTAAATTTAAGAACTTTTTAATTTTTCTTCAGAATGTTGGAGAGAAAAATCTTTGTACTTATTGTTGTGCATATGCTCAGTAATACTATAAGAGAGAATCCTAAAAGAGCAATTGTTAGGTCAAATAATAATATTTATAGCTAAAATGGGTGGTTAGAATAAACCAGGCACTGTTCCAAGTACCTTATAAGAATTAACATACCTAATCCTCATCATAACTCTATGAGATAGGGTCATTATTACTACTCACATTTTACAAATGGGGAAACTGAGGCATACATATTTTTAGACAACTTACCCAAGATCATTCATCTAGTAAGTGGCAGAGCCAGGATAAAACATTATCCCCAAAAGTCTAATTCAGTTTACATGTGTATCCACCAAAAATGTATGAGAATACCCATTTCTAACTTGCTCATTAAGATTAGTAATCTTATATTTTGTGATCATCTGATAGAACCTAAACCCCCTTTCTTATGGTTGGATAACCTTTGGAAGATGTATCTTAAAAAAGAGATGCTGAAAAAGGAGCCCAACTCTCCAGCAGAACAGAAAAAAAGTTTTCGGTATCTTGATCCAAGAAATGCTTTGAATTTTCCATAGTTGGAGAAACCTCAGTAGAAGTTCTTCTTGAATCCTCCAGGGGGCAGGGTTGGAACTGACAGACTACAGCTGGCAGAGGAAAAGGAAGCTTAGGATTTTTTCCCCCATGACTTTACCATGTCTGATTCAGAAGATAATTAGTGAAAAAAGTTTACACGGGTTTTTTTTCCCTTGTCGTCTCTGAAGTCAGGGTCATACAGCCCTCCCCCAATCAGGCCATGCTCTACCAAATCCAAAGAAAGTTGAATAGCACAAGGAGAAGAATCTAACCTAACAGATGGCAGAGGCAAATTCAAGTTTATCTTTGGAAGACAGCACACACATTATGACAGTCCCAGGCACCGTTTCTCAGTGCTTTACATTTTTAATCCTCAGAAGAATTCTCTGAGACAGGTACTATTATTTTCCTTATCACACGAATGAGAAAATAGACACAAAGAGATTAAGTAACTTGCCCCAAATTATCAAGCAACTAGTAGCAGATCTGCTATTTACACTCAAGCTGTCCAGTTAAGAGTCCATACTCTTTATCACTCTTCTCCCTCCCCCTCCATATATGAAGTCATAAAAATATTAATAGCAGAAGAGATTATTTTACTTAAACAAAAGGCAGGAAGTTATAATAAACAACAATAAATGGTATTTGTTCATTTGTTACTCACTAAGTTTAACTGATCCTTCCATCCCCAATAGCACATTGTCACTTTTTATGTCTCTGTGGATCACTTGATTAGCATGTAAAAACTCCAATGCCTGTAAACACTGAACAGAAGAAAAACACCGATCAATGAAACAGTCCCTGAAAAGTCTAAAGGAGGCTCACATACAGTACTTCGGACCCGAGCACCGCCTCTGGTATCCAGAAGACATTCCAATACTTAGGTTTCAAAAGAAAAAACACCCTCTCATGTGCAAAGTTACGAAAATACGATACCTTAATTAATTAGCTGCCCCTCCTCCCACCCTTTGGTCTTTCCCAGAGACAATTATTAAATGATGTCTTATCTAGTCCTATCTCTGGCCAAGGATTATTTAAAATCCCACGAATATCACTCTGTCTTCAATGATCTCATCTATAAAATGATGGGTGGGTCTACACAATTTCCAGGCCTTTTCAGGTTTAAGTGCCTGGAGGTACACAGCACTCAGTAAACATGCACAAGGCTCTTTAGAAATGATTTCAACAGTAAAGGATAAACTTGTGATCATTCCCGCTTGAATCTGAGACACTCAGAAGTCTAATCAACGCAAACCACTGAAAAGTGGGTAAGATCCTGGGTGTTTGGCTCCACTCAGCTGTTTGTCAATGTGACATAAGGTATTTTCTTCATTTCTTCTATGGTGGATTTCTCATAAAGCTATAGCTATGACCCAGACACCACTGATGAAAGATTAACTTTACTCTTATGCCATGTTTCAGAAAGGACTGAGTTAAAAGTGAGAAAAGACTCTTCCCTTTTCCTGAAATACAAGAACGAGATCAGATTTTTAAAATCTGCTTGCCTCTATGTTTTTTAACATAAACTGAGCATAAATTGTAAACATGGAAAAAGCTGTTTTTATTTCTTACCCTGATCAGAGAAGAACAACAAATACAGTCTGTATATCATTAATAACAACTAAAAATCTCATTTAAAATATTCTACTATTCATTCAAGGAATAAACCTATGTATTACTGCACTACATTTACCAAAAATTTAAGCCGATGATTGAAAAAAACAAATCCCAGGAAAATACTTGTACAAATAAATAGAAACAAAGTTTTCACAATTAGAAGAACTCCTAAAATAATTTTTACATCAATTATGAAAAAAATTAGAAAAACAAAGTAAGTGTAAATTCTTAAGTTTTTATCAGCTTTTAAGCCATCAAACACTCTCTGATAAGGGCTGTCACATTATTAACCTATCGTATTCATAACTGTTAAGGAGTTCTTAGTTCCGTCTCTCCTCAAACGACCAAGGGCTCTCTCTTTAGGGGGAGCATTATTAACTCAGAACTAAAATTTTCAAAGAATATTTTGTTAACACCTTAATTAAAGCAGAAAAAGGAAAACATCAATGTACTATCTTTATATGAACAAAGTTTATAATTCACTTTTGTATCACTGTAAAAATGCTGAAAGCCAAACCATAGGAAACACAATAGTCTCAAGAATTTTTACAATTTTGCCCTTTGTGACAAAGATTCCTAGGAAAGTATCTCACACAACAAAAATTACGCAAAAATCTTCCCTCCTCTTTACCTCCTGCTAACCAGACATCACCGTAACTTACCAAAAAGGGAGCCAACTCACCTCTCTGCATACGGCAGCGATCTGTGCTTCATCCATGCAGGTTTCTGTTACAACATCAGTAAGTGATCCCCCAGCAAGGTATTCCATCACCACAAACAATTCATCTCCCATCAGGTAACTAAACAAAGAACAGGCAAGAGACACTCGCGTTTTTACTTTTTTTAAACACATGGCCTCTGTGTTGAAGAATTCAAATGTTAGGCGCCCTAATAACAAAACAAGAAAGCTGGCAGCTTTGAGA
Source organism: Equus quagga (assembly GCF_021613505.1). Lineage (NCBI taxonomy): Eukaryota > Metazoa > Chordata > Mammalia > Perissodactyla > Equidae > Equus > Equus quagga. The sequence goes on along the minus strand of NC_060270.1, from coordinate 27,181,429 downwards.
GCTAGGAAGAAAGTTGCTACATAACAGCACAGAAAAGTAACTGAGGATCACATTATGATTCTCCTGGATCACTCGTAACTTGAGTGTGTACACAGATTATTCCACTTAAAATAACCCTGCGAGGCAGGAATTACTCGTCCTGTTTTACAGATGAAGAGAGAGGCTTGAAGAGGTTAAGTAACTCATCCAAAGTGACATAGCTGGTAAGTGACAGAACCAGAACCTGAAGCCAAGTACAACCGATTCCAAAGTGTATGGCTTAACCACCATGCTATAGCAACTTGAAATACTATTTTAAAAAGTAGGGAAATGTACCTGGAAAGTTTATTTCTATGAACATGGTCCCTATAACTAGGGCTAAAGTCTAAAAATGTGTTATCTTTTTCCCATTCTAAACAAATTGAAATACGGAAGTAAGAAAATCGCCTATAGTCCTCTCTCTCTGAAACAATCACTATTACCATTTTCATTTATTTTTCCACTATTCTTCTTTCATTCACATAAATGTAATTACTTTAAAAAACCCACATACTTGTAAGATACAAAATTTTCTATTCTGCTTTTTATTCTATTTAACATCAATTTCTAAATTAAAATAAGGTTTTGATAGACATACTATTTGCCCGTGAAAAACAGCATCTGAAATAAAAATTAATCCAAAAGTTTAAAAACCGTGTGGCCAGTAACCTCTATCATTCAAGACACGAATCACAGCCAACCTTTCCCTCATGTTTCTGCTTCTGATCATTTGTAACTAATAAGAGCACCAGCAGCAATGTCCTTCATTTAACTGCCTTCTCTCACTTGCCAAGTGATATCTACGTAGAAAAAGGGCCCGCTAAACTGTAATGTGCTATTTTTCTCTCTCCTCCTCCTGCAAGCTTCCATTTCAGCACTGACATTCTACTCTAGTCTAAGTAAAGCGGCTACCCCCAAAACCACGAGACTTAAAATTTCCACATCTGTCCCAGTGTTTACGAAATATTCATATTTACCTGTCCAAGAAGTTAACTATGTTGGGATTCTTTAATTCTTTCATTACCAGAATCTCATTAATGATCAATTCCTTCTTTGGCTGTTTCTGTAAATTAATTTGTTTGATAGCAACCTATGATGGAAACAGAATTAAAAAAAAATCAAAACAAGTTTCCTAATTCTCTTAGAAAATTACAAACACTAGTTAGTCATTTAATTTACTGCATATATATCACATATACAATGAGATAACCTACTCATAGGGAGTACTTTTACTTCCACGTGGCCTATGCACAATGCTGTGTAATACACAGAGCCTAATTATTTTTAGATTTCTCTTGAAGCTGACTAACCAACCCAAGGTCAGTCCAGTGCCAGGAATTAATCCTCTTTTCATTTCAAGCTGTGAAAATACTTTTTAAAATATTTGCTTATTTATGAAACAACACAAAGTTCCGTTCCTCCAGTTAATAAGAAAAGTGCTAGGACATTATGCAGAGTAATTCTTTTGACATGTTCCATTGAAAAAGAGATTTCTATTGATTATTCACAGGTTTATCTAGTTTGTCCTATACTAAAATCTAATGGTAACACCCAGAAGTATGAAAAAGTAGCTACCTCCTGCCCCAATGCCACATCGGTAGCAGTGAAAACTGTACCAGAAGCCCTGGGGGGAAAAAGACACAACAAGATTTAAGGTTTATAAATCACTATCATTTAAAACATCCAAACACTTTATACTTAGAACTACTGAAAAAGAACTAAAGAACATTTAAGACCTAACATCTTTAACAGCAGTAAAAGTAAAAACAAGAGAGAAAAAAAATAAGAAAAAGAGGCAATTCTTGTGGCCAAAATTTAGGTTAGAAATGTCATAAATTTCCTTCCTAAAAAAGTAGGAAAAAGATAAAGGAAAGAAAAAAGTAACATATATTTATGGATCCACCTCCCTGCTCAAGAAACAAAGAACTGCAAATACATTCGAAGGTTCTTACGTGCCCTTTCCAAGGGCATCCTCCCTCCTCCCCAAAGTAAGCTGTATTTGGTGTTTATTCTGCATTTGATGCGCACTATTTCCATGTAGTTCTCCATACTTTAACTACAAGGGACACAGCTGTGTATCACTATAGAATATATTCAACATACTTTTTAAACTTCATATAAACTGTTTCATTTTACATATTTTTCTTTTCTTTTCTTTTTTTTTTTTGAGGAAGATTAGCCTTGAGCTAACTACTGCCCATCCTCCTCTTTTTGTTGAGGAAGACTGGCTCTGAGCTAACATCCATGCCCATCTTCCTCTACTGTATATGTGGGATGCCTACTATAGCATGGTTTTTGCCAAGTGGTGCCATGTCCGTACCCGGGATCTGAACCGGCAAACCCCGGGCCGCCGAGAAGCAGAACGTGCGAACTTAACCAATGCGCCACTGGGCCGGCCCCAATTTTATGTATTTTTCTGCAATTTGCTTTTTTTTTTTTGGCACCTGGGCTAACAACTGTTGCCAATCTTCGTTTTTTTTTTTTTTAAGGATTGGAACCTAGGCTAATAACTGTTGCCAATCTTTTTTTCTTCTTTTCTGCTTTATCTCCCCAAACCCTCCCTGTACACAGTTGTATATCTTAGTTGCACGTCCTCCTAGTTGTGGGATGTGGGACACCGCCTCAACGTGGCCTGACGAGTGGTGCCATGTCCGCGCCCAGGATCCGAACCCTGGGCCGCTGCAGCAGAGCACGTGAACTTAACTTCTCGGCCACGGAGCTGGCCCCCAATTTGCTTTTTTAATTCAACATTGGATTTTGGAAGGTTATCCATATGGATAGGTGTTATTCATTCATAACTATTATAATAATATATATTATTCAACATATTACAATTTATCCATTTCAAGTTCAAGACTATTAAGAAGATTTTCAATTTTTCGTTATTAAAAACCAGTGCTGCAACTGAATTTAGTTTTTAAAAAGAAAGAAAGTTTTCAAAAGAGACTTAAGCTCTCTTTCTAAATTCACGGAACACTTTCCAGAGATTAACAACATTAAAAACTCAAGATTTTCATTTGCTCCCAAGCAACAGAAAAAAAAGTTTAGTTAGTTTAAAAATACAAATTAGTGGATAAAAACAGAAGATCAGTAGATTCAGAGATCAATACTCAATCATATGACTAAAATGCATGTTTTTATTGCCTATAATCTTATAGTAAAAGTGTTCTTATTGTCTTTTAAATATATTTGATGGGCAATTTTTCCAGCCATCTAATCTCTTACCACGAATGAGAAATAACATTTAAGAAGAAATAACGTACAATCATTGCTAAGTAATACAGTTTTTAAAATAGCATCTAGAAATAAATGCATTACTTATTTACACAAATCCAAGGATATCACTCATAGGATAGTGTAAGTGCTCTATGTCAGCAGGCAAAGGAGATACCATGCTGTACACCTAAGTATTGAATATTGTGGTGATACAGTCACAAATACTTACCCTTGCCCAATTTTCTCATATCTTGTATATTTTTTCTTAGGGTCACCTATGCTCACGATAGTTCCTATTTTAAACAAAAACAACAAAAAGTTGGAAGCTCAGTCAAGCATTTTAAAATTGTAAGTTAATTCTAATATCATTATTCCTTATAATAAAACACTGATTTTAGAACTGTGGTTTTCAAATGTAACACTAAATTTCCAAAACAAAATACTAAAGAAACTTAAGGAATAAAAATAAACAGTATCAGAAGCAAAAAGACACATTATTGCCATTAGGTTAGACCTCCTAACTAATGTCTTGATTATCATTACTTTAAAAAGTGATCACGTTTTAAAAAGACCAACTGTAGAAGTTTGCCTGAAACTAAGGGGCTTCTCAGGATGTGGGATGCTCAGTCTTAAAACCGGGACATTTCTGGGGAAAGGATGAGCCGGTCATTCTACTTTTCATATTCCACTGAAATGTATTAAACCAATAATAAGTTATGAAACTACTTACTATCAAAAATAATATATAAATGATACCCAAACGAATAACCCTAAATGGCTCTTCTGACTCTTTCCATATATCTTCTTTCAATATATTTACGAAACCACTTATTACTACAAAGATGACTCTACTTTAACATGAACTAAGCATACATCTATTTTAGGAAAGTTCACAAAGTCACAGCTAAGAAACAGGTTTTAAAATTAGGATATTGAACATAAAACCATACCTTATATTCTTATTACTGGTAAATCAAAATATTAGAGACCATACTAAATTTTTACTTGCTCAAGGTAAAAGTAGACAGGGGCATATCAAGGAAACGCACATAAATAATCCAATTTTATCTAGGAATATCAAATCTACAGCCACTATAGTTAGAGTATTTTTCCTTGATTCCTCTGGGTCAGTGTTCTTTATAGTTGCTATAGACTTCTCATCAGACATTACTGCTATCCTCTTCCTGGCACTGTGTACATTATTTCCAATGGTTGATCCAGGCCAGTGAGAGTTGATGGATGAAAGGGGAAAAGAGGAAAAAAATACATTTTATGCCTACACATACATCTACACAGGAAGGCCATTTCGTTTAGTTATTTAGGGACATTTGGTATTCTCACACTGAGAGGCTACAGTTATACATAAACATATACAAACTTCCTTTGATAAAGTCTCCAACTATGACCCTGAGATTTGGCCCTTCAGGAAAAAGTACTGCTCCCAAAGGTACTGACTATTGCAAAGACACTGCTCACTAGTCAACACATAATAATAAGCAAAGAAGAATATTGGCTTCACTAGATTTTAATTGAAGCTATTGCTCCTAGAAGAAAATAGTTTATTCTTTATGTGTTAAGCCAAAATATAAGGTATAAATTAAAATCCATCTGGGCCAAATGTTTCAAGAGCTGTTAACAATTTAAGAATAATATAAAAACGTAGCTAACATACTTAATTTCTCCATAATCTCTTCATCTGTCATTTTGGTCTTCTTTTTCTGTTTGTCAGAAGACTTAGGACCACCATCAACATTAGATTCACCAACTGGTGCAGGAATAGGGTCTATTACAGACCGTGTATAAATCTGCAGAGAGACAGTTAATTACTAAGATTTGAGGAAAAATATTTTTATGTATTCTTACTGGCACACTATGCAGTTTTTTGATTTTTAAAAAGAAGTACAAATTTAAAAATCATGCTTTTACAACAAAAGGGAAATAGAGAGCAAAATAATAGAAACCTTGATGCTGAAATAACTATTAATTCCCACAAAAATTTTTACACAAATACGATATCTACCATTTCATTTTGAACAGCCAGTTCTGGGAGATAAAGAAAAGACCTCTGTCATTCGATCAGGATCCTCAGAGTGTCACCTGCCAGTTGTGCCACCACTCCATCACACACACTGCAGAGCCTCCCCCACGCTCTACCTGTGTTAATACAGGCAGCAGGACAGGACACTTTCTGTCTCTACCTGAGGTCACTGTTAAAATCCTCCCATGTTGGGTTAGGAATATCACTCTCAGCAGCCTCCTGAATGACACCAAGGCGTTGAGGGAAATGTAAAATGGGAGATAAAATACATAATTTGGGTAAAAAGTAAGGTCCAAGTTTTAGACATAGTAGTTATAGTTTTCTGCATCGAGATAACAGAAAAAGCCAGAGAAATAGATGAATTCTTGAGAAGAGAGGGTGTAACATAGAAAGAAAAAACAATGAGATAAGTATTTTAACTTTTAAAGAAGCCACTTGATTTTAATTTTTCAAACACTAGGTTTTTTTGACCAGTAATCTTTAGGTAAAGGTCTCCTATTCAAATTTCCCGATACTAAAATATCTTAAGTCTGAGGCCTTTTTGAAATTAATCATTGGAAGTCAAATACAGATTGCTGTTTTTTAATAAAAAACACACAGGCACAGACACACACAGCCCAGTTCACTAATCAGACACGTACTGATTTTGTATGATCCGGTCGTGGGGCAATAACAGGGGGAGCAGCCTCTTCATCATCATCGTCCTCCTCTGTTACTACTGCTGGTGTCTCTGATCCCTTGGTATTCAGCTGCATTTATTACAGGAGCAAAGTAAAGAAGACAAGTCAAATATAGTAACACACTAAAATACGACACTCTCTTTTTTAACATACCTGAAAAAAATGTATTTCTTTAATACTTCATTTCAAGATGATAAAATCTCACTCCTAATCTAATCATTTAAAAAGTAACGGCAATTTTATAAGTTATAAAAAGTAAGCTTATGAAATAAATGTATATGGTAAATACCAAGTATTTTTAAGAGAGAATTTATACCCTTTCTATAGAGAATTTTATACCCTTTAAACAAGCCCTAAAAGTAAACAATCACTTTATTTGTTAAGACCAAAAACAAAGATCCTGTAGGCTTTGTATAAGTCAGAGTCATTTTCAGTCATTTAAAACAGTCAGATTCACCAGAAAAAATGGTGGCTAACGAAACAAAAGAGGAAGGCAGTAACCTTTAGACAGAGCTTATGATATGCCAGGTGTGTGCTGGGGAGGTGCACTCTACATAGCGCGTTTAATCTTCATATAACTCCAGGGGATTATTTCCTCCCAACTGAAGAAACGAAAATAAAACAGTGACTGTCTGCAGGAGGTGACTGTGCTCACACAATAACTTAAAGTTTCAGACAACTCTGAAGACTCTGACAGGCTTCTCTTGTTCAGTATGTTCCCATATTCTATATTCAATAAAACAGCACCAGGGGAAAATGCTAGCAAGTTCTTTGTATTCATGCTTGTATATGGCAACATTATCAAAAGTAGCTAAACTGCTCTAAAGCTCATAATAAGTTTTGGTTACTTTAAGTAATGTATCAAGGAAATTCTATTTGCTTAATATGGCTTCCTCAACTAATCAGATGGCCAGCTAAGAACGTACAATAAGTAGTTATTTATTTATGATGGCTGTAATTTATTTTAGAAAGCAAAATAAAAACAGATTTGTTTTGGGTAACAAATTACAACAAGAGCTACAAGAAATAACATATTAACTTACTGCTGGTGTTCCAGAAGGGAAGCCATCCTTCTCTGAATATGAGACAAAAAATAACGCCAAGTTAACAATTCAAAAAATAAAACTTCTATATAATAAAAGGAAGAAAATAGAAAGCAGAGCAAGAAAAATGTTTATAAATTGATTTCATTTTAAGCTAAATTAAGTCTTGAGGAAAATGACAACATCAGTATTCAAACTGGAATTCATACAACATTGAGCTAACAAATTTCAAATCTTAATGCAACTTTAAATTTACTACAAGTCACTGAATTGTATACCTCAAAAGGGTGAATTTTACAGCATGTAAATTATACCTTAATAAAGTTATTAAAATTTATTTGCAACTATACCTGTCAATTTGTGTTTATTAAAACAAAACAGAAGTTTATTTGTAACAATATTTTCTCCTGAAAAATCCCTGAAGGCAAAACAGTTTATGAAGACTCAACATCAAAACGCTCACTCTGGAGTTCAGAAGAGCAAGTTTTGTTTTGTTTTATTTTTTAAGATGCCAAGAGACTTATTATATATATATATGTAAAATGAAAAGAACATTCTGGTTGAACATGGATTTAAAAAAAGAGATGACTAATTGACACAGATTTGCTAGTTGACACGAAAGTTCTAGGGGCAAGGCTGACCTTTTGCTAAGGACAGACTAGGCTAAGCAAAAAGTTCACATCTGCCAAGTTGTCTCTATCCATTCCTTGAGCACAACCCTTATTTCTGCAAGGATGCAATCAAATTAAGTACAATTAATTTAAAACAACATGTATGATTTTAGCGCAATCATATTGTTTTTAAAAACTACGTGTATGACTTTAGGGAACAGAGAAACATATTAATGACACCCTGAGGATGTAATCAGCAAAATCTACACTGGAGGAAAGGGGACAAATGATCCTGTTTCTTTAACAAATAAACTGCAAGACAAAGAGAGCATGAAAGAGGGGAAGCCTAAATATCAAAAGGCATTGGACAGAGAGAGCAATTAACTGTAACGTATGGACTTTATTCCAATCCTCACTTGAATAAACTATTTTTTAAAAATACATTATTCTCCAATTCTTACCTGACGATATCCCAATTCTGAGGTAAAAATTCTTTTAGTTCTGTTTGCTTTATGTTTATATATTTGATGTTTCAATTTTTGAGTGGACTTAAACATTTTTTACTTCAAAGTCTGTGCATTTATATAGTGAAACAACCCTCCTCCTGTCCCACTAACAATAAATATGTTTCTAGTATGAACATGTCTATAAATCAGCACCTTTCTTTCCCTTCTATTGCTGGAAGTCATTCAAAAGCAGTGAAAAGAAAAGACAATATAAACCAAAGGCCAAAACATTCACTTTTGGCAAAACTAAGAGGTTACTATAATCCCGAGACTCCAAATCATGTGCAAGAGCTGTCCCAATCAGTTGACAAAAGGCAGATCCATGCAGGGGAATAAGTAGAGACAAGAACCATAGCTTAGCTTCTTATTTTTCCAGAAGCAACCTTTTTATCTAGAAGTATAACTCTGCAATCCCATTTGAATCAGCCTTTTAACGTTGTCTGATGTCTTACCAGGAGGAGTAAAGCTCAGGTATTTCTGTTTCACTGTGTTGGAGTCATAGAACTTTAAGACATCCAGCACAGCCTGAGGATTCTTCTTTTGCTCTAGTTTGGTGATATTGGAGGTCTGTAATAATCGAGCCCACTGTTCTGGCATGCCCTAATGAAAGGATATTCAGGAAATTAGTTGTTTTGAGTTGCTCTAACAAAGTCAATTTCTAGAGGTAAATGACAAAATACATAAAACAAATCAGTGTACACAATTGTAGGTTTGACTAAATTCGAAAAAGTCTAGTCTTGTAAAGGTCTATTTTTCTAAACATATTTTGCATACTTATAATTAACGGGCTTAGCTCCCTAGGAAAAAGATACCCCCAACCAGAAACACTTTTATAAGAATACAGAGAAAAGCACTTAGAATTCACAGTTAACGTGGATAGAAAAGCTAACTTCGAACTTAATACTGAAAGGAAAGGTTTAAGCGCTGACATAAGTAAGCCCCAATTAGGCAAACTTACTGTGAATTCTCCAGTAACAGCATCAAAGCCAACATGGATAGTGTGCTCAAAATCAGATGGAGGAGAAATTTCTGGCCGTTCCTTCTCTTTCTTCTTACTTCCTAGAGGGCATTAAAAAAAAAAAATCAGCCTATTTAAAAAAGATTAATAAAAATACTCATAATTGTACGTTTGTATTTTTCCTAAAACAGATTAGGAACAAAGTTATTCTAGAAAAGAGATTTCCCCTAAAAACACTGGCTGATAGGAAACTGATACACGAAACACAGTGAGCTATCCTGTCATCAAGCAGGGGCGGAGACAAGCAGGTCCTGATTAAAGAGGCGCACAGACTGAACCAGCTCCAGGCCTGAATAAAAGGACACGGCAGGACAGACAGCCCTTACGATGCTGGTTCTCTCATAAATAGAGGCCTACATCGCAGACACCGAGCAATTTGGAAAATAAAGTCTATCCAATCCTATTTCTATTTGGCCATGTTCATCCAGAAAGAACAATGTCCATTACTATGACCATGTAAATAATATGCACTGTACAGAAAAGTAGTACAAAGACCGCATCACCTTTCTTGTGCAACGCTAACCCTTCTTTCTATTGAAGTTAATAAGTGCTACATTTTAAAGTTTCCTAGTTTTTTTGTGGCTCCACCAATTACTTTTGCAACATTTCTGCCACACACCTATCAATAACATCCTCTGTAAATTCAAACACATTGGTTCCTTTTTTGACCCTGGCCTCCTTGCTCTCAGATCCTCCTGCTCTCACCTGCAGTAGTTTATGTCCAGGCTGTGGAATGGCTACCATCCTAGAACCTTTCTTTCTTCACTTTTACCCTGTGCAGGAATCTATTTTTTGGATCCTATGTTTTCTTCTTCTTGGTTTACCCCTTGAAAATTCTTGACCATATATATATTTTGGTTGAAAAAGCTTTTTTCCCCCCCTTCAGAATTTCTTCTAATCTCCAGTGTTGCTATTTAGGAGGCCAATGCCATTTTGAACCACTGTTGAAAATCAACTGTCCATACATGCATGGGTCTATTTCCAGACACTCAACTTCGTTGCAATCATCTCTTATTTTTATGCCAATACCCGACTGCCTTGATTACTGTAATTGTAGAATAGGCATTGAAACTACAAAGTATAAGCCTTGTAACTTTTTCTCCCCCAAAACTCTTTGGCTAGTCTAGGTCCTTTGCACTTCCACGTGAATTTTAGAATCAGCTTGATAACTTTTACAAAAAGCCTGCCGGGCTTTTGACTGGGATTGCATTGAATCCTCAGACCACTTTGGGGAGAACTGATTTCTGACCAATACTGAGTCTTTTAATGCATGAAAACAGTGAATTTCTTTGTTTATTTAGTCCTTTGTTTTCTCTCAGCAATGTCTTATAGTTATCAGTGTACAGATCTGTCACTGCTTTTGCCAGATTTCTGCCTCAGTATCTCAAAATTTCTATTGCTATTGCAAATGGTACAGCTTTTAACGTCTACTTTCAATTACTAATTGATGGCATATAGTAACACAGTTGATTCTTGAATATCAATTTCACATCCTGAAATCTTACTGTAGCTACTTTTTAGTTCCAGTACCATTTTTGTAGCTATCATAGAATTTCCCTTAAAAATCTGGTTATGTTGTTGGTGAATTAAGACAGGTTTACTACTTCTTTCTCACTCTGGATTCCTTTTACTTCTGTTTTTTGCCTTACTGCACTGACTATAACCTCTAGCACACTGTTGAATGAAAGTGGTGAGAAGGGAAATCTTTGCATTCTTCCTGATCTTAGTGGGAAAACAGCCATTTTTTTCACCATTAACTTTGATGCCAGCAGTAGGTTTTTCAAAGATGCCCTATATCAGGTCAAGGGCATTTTCTTCTATTGCAAGTATGCTTAACGATTTTATCAGAAATGGATATTGGATTTTGTCAAATGCTTTTTCTACATCCATTGAGGCGAACATGTGGTTTACCTTTTTCATTTTGTTAATAGAGTGCACTACACTGATTTCCAAATGTTACAGCAACCTTGCCCTCCTGAAATGAAATTCACTTGGTCATGATGCATTACTCTTATTAGACACTGTTGTATTCTAATGTTAAATTCTTCCTAAGATTTTGCATCTATGTTCATGAGCAATTTGGATATGCAGCTTTCTTTTCTTGTAAAGACTTTAGTTGGGGTATCATAAAATGAGTTCGGAAGTATTCTTTCCTATTCAGTTTTCTGAAAGTTTGTGTAGAATTGGTGATATTTCTTTCTTAAATGTTTGGTGGAATTCACCAGTGGTGCTATCTGGGTCTGATACTTTCTCTGTGGAAAGGCTAGTAACTACAAACTAAATTTCCCTAAGAGATACAGGGTTTTCAGGTTACCTATTTCTTCTCAAATGAGCTTTGAAAATTTGTGTCTTTTGAGAAATTTTTCCCTTTTATCTAACATGTTAAATTTGTGTATATTTGTTCATAATATTACTTTATCATTTTTTTAAGGAAGATTAGCCCTGAATTAACATCTGCTGCCAATCCTCCTTTTTGCTGAGGAAAACTGGCCCTGAGCTAACATCCGTGCCCATCTTCCCCTACTTTATATGTGCGACGCCTGCCACAGCATGGCTTGCCACGCAGTGCCATGTCTGCACCCGAGATCCAAACGGGTGAACCCCAGGCTACCAAAGCAGAACGCGTGCACTTAACCGCTGTGCCACCGGGCCAGCTCCTTACTTTATCTTTTTAATATTTGTAAAATCTGTTAAGGATGGTACCTCTCTCATTCTCAATATTGGTAATTTGTGTCTTCTTTCTTTTATCCCCTCATCAGTCTGGCTAGACGTTTACCCATTTCACTGATATTCTCAATGAATCAGCTTTTGGTTTCACTGATTTTTCTGTATTTTTCTTGTATTTCGTTAATCTCCACTTTGATTTTTATTATTTCTTTTATTCTACTGACTTTGGATCTCACCTGCTCTTCCCTTCTAGTTTATTAAGATGGCTTTGCTGAAGTCATTGATCTGAAATAATTTTTTTCTTTTCCAATACAGGTGTTTAATACTATAAATTTTCCTTTATGTATTGCTCTAGGAGCCTCATACAGATACTGACATTTTCAATTTTCATTTTCATTCATGTCATATACTTTACTTTCTAAATATTCTTTTGATTTCTTCATTTATTTGGAAGTGTTTTATTTACTTTCCAAATATTTCCAGAGATCTTTCCATTATTGATTTCTAATTTAGTTACACTGTAATCACAGAATATACTTTGTGTGATTTGAATCCTTCTAAATTTCTTGAGACTTTTAAAAATGATCTTAGAATATGATTTATCTCAGTAAATGTTTCATTGTTTACTTAAAAAGAATGTGTATTCTGCTGTGTGGAATGTTCCACAAATGCTAGTCCATCCAGGTGGTTGTGGTTTTAGCAGTTTTCTGTCCATTTGTTCTACCAATTATTGAGAGAAGTGTACTGGAATCTCCAACTATAACTGAGTGTCTATTTCTCCTTGAAATTCTGTTTTTGCGTCATGTATTTTGAATACCTATTATTAAGTGCGTACGTGTTTAGTTCTATTATCTTGATGAATTAACCCACTACCATTATGAAATAACCTATACCTTAACCTTATCCCTTAAATATTTAGAGTGGTATTTTTCACCCTAAAATATACCTTGTGTGATATAAACAGAGCTAGTGCAGGTTTCTTTTCACTATTAGCATACTTTTTTAAATCCTTTTATTTTAACCTATCCTTTATATTTTTTAAGTGGATTTCTTGTAGGTAGCACACAGTTAAGTCTGCTTTAGCAATTTTATAATCTCCGCCTTTTAATTGGGGTATCTAGATCAGTTAGATTTAATGTGACAGCTGATATAGTTGGGTTTAAACCCACTATCCTATTATTTGTTTTCTAATGGTCTCTATCTAGTCTGTTTCCATTTTCCTCTTTTTGTTCTTTTGGATTAACTATTTTTTAAATAATTCCCTTTTATCTCCTTTGTTGGTATTTTAGCCATAACTCTTTACATACCATAAAGTTCACCTCTTTAAATTGTACAATTCGCTGGGTTTTAGTATGTTTATAGAGTTGCAACCATCACACAATCTAACTTTAAAACATTTTCATCACCCCTAAAAGAAACCTGTACCCATTAGCAATCACTCCCCATTGCTCCTTCTCCCTGTCCCCAAACTCTAGGCATACATACTTATGCCTCTACATACTTACCTATTCTGGCCATTTCGTATAAATGAAATCATATAACGTGGTCTTTTGTAAATGGCTCTTTTCACTTAGTTTAGTTTGAAGTTGATCCACATGATAGCATATATCAGTGCTTCATTTCTTTAAAACTCAATTTCTTATCTTTTAAAGAGATTTAGATTTTTAAAAATTTACCATTTCCAGTGATTTTCATTCCTTTATGCAGATCCACATTTCCCTCTGACATCATTTTCCTTCTGCCTAAGGATTTGGTTTAACATTTCCTATAGTGCAGCTCTGCTGGTGATAAATTCTTTCATCTTTCACACATTTTAAAAAGTCTGTTTCCCCTTCATTTCTGAAAGATATTTTCACAGGATAGAGAATTCTAAATTGACCGATTTTTTTCTTCCAGTACTTTAAAGATGTTCTTCCTTGTCTTCTGGTTTGCATTATTGCTTACATAAAGTCTGTTGTCATTTTTTGTTCCTCTACATGTAATGTGTCTTTTCCTTCTGACAGCTTTTTACTTTTTGCCTCACAACAACAAGCACTGTTTTTTCTTAGTAGATTTTATTTTTTATAGCAATTTCAGGTTCACAGAAAATTGAGCCAAAGGTCTGGAAGCTTTTAAGATTTTCTCTTCATCATTGGTTTTAAACAATTTGATTGTGTGCCTTGGTGTAGTTTTCATCATGTTTCCTGCGCTCAGAATTCACTCAATTTCTTGAATCTATGGGTTTACAGTTTCCATTAAATTTGGAAAATTTTCAGCCATTTTTTAAAAAGTAATTTTTTAATGCTTCCTCTTCCCCTTCTTTGGAGGCCTCCATTACACTTACATTAGTCTGCCTGAAGTTGTCCCCACAGCTGTTCACTTTTGTTTCAGCCTTTTTTCTCCAAGTTTCATTTCTGATGATTTCTATTCACATAGTCTTCAAATTGACTAATCTTTTCTTCTGCAATGTCTAATCTACTGTTAATCCTGTCCATTGTATTTTCCAGCTCTACAATTTCGCTTTCTTCTATCTTCCATTGCTGCTTCTTAATATGCTGAATCTTTCCTTTGGGTTCTTCAACATATGGGAATACCGTTATTTAACTGTTTTAAAGTTCTTGCCTACCTGTGCCATTTCTGGATTGATTGCAATTGACAGATTTTACTCATTATGCCTGGAAAACACTGATTGGATGCCAGACTGAAATTTTTTCCTTGTTAGGTGCTAGGTATTTTTTTTTTTTATCGAGTTCATAATGGTTTACCTCAAGGTGAAATTTCAGTTGTACATTATTTCTTGACTGTCACCACATAAGTGCTTCCCTTCACCCCCATGGCCCACCCCTCTTCCCCTGGTAACCACTGAACTGTTTTCTTTGTCCATGTATTTGTTTATATTTCACATATGAGTGAAATCATCTGGTGTCTGCCTTTCTCAGATTGGCTTATTTCGCTTAGCATAATTCTCTCCAGGTCCTTCCATGTTATTTTGGTGCTAGGTATTTTTATACTCCTATAAATATTGTGAGCTTTGTTCTGGGACCTAGAAAGCTGATTCTTAGCTGTTTACTCATATAAGAGAAAAACGAATTTAGAAATACTTGATCCTCTCAGGTATTATTTTTTAAGTTTTGTTAGGATTGGAGCACATCTAATCTAGGGCTAATTCTGCCCCAAGGCAAGAACTCTTTCCAATGTTTTGTACTCTGAAGCGTAGAAACAGGATATATTCTATGTCCTGCGTGAGCTTTGAGGACTGTTCCCTCTAATCATTTCCAGTGGTTCTTTCTCCAGCTTTGGAGAGTTTCCTCACATGCATGTGCTACTAAAGACTTGAGGGGGAATTGCAGATCTTTCTTTCCCTGTTCAGCTCTTTATTCTCTGGTATCTGTATTATAAACCAGCTGCTTTGGTATCCCCCAATTCCCAGCTGTATTTCTCAACTCTAGGAGACTACCTAATTGCCCCTTCCTGTGCTGCAGCCTGGAAACTCTCTCCAGGAATTAAGCTGGAACAATTGTAGGACTCCTCAATTGTTTCCCATCTCTTAGGGAATCACTTTCCTTTATTGCCTGATGTACAATGTCTTGAAAACCACTGTTTTGTATATTCTTTCCCAGTGTTCTGGTTCTTTCAGTTGGAGGGGTAAATCTGGTCCCTGTTACTCCATCTTGACTGGGAGTATAACAGGTTTTGCTGTCCTATCTGTGGTATTATGATATCTCAGGATGATGTGATTTGATGTGGTCTTCATTCATTCATTGTGCTGAGTACTCAGTGGGCCCCCTTCCATCTGGAAATCATATTCTACACATCTAGAATTTTTTTTCTATTACTTCTTTGATTATTTCCTTCTCTCTGTTTTCTTTGTTCATTATTAGTTAGATCAGTCCATCTTGGTCTGATCTTAAACCTGTTATCTCTTCTCTCATATTTTCCATCTTTGTATTTTTTTTTCCTCCCCAAAGCCCCAGTACATCCTACTGTTGTATACCCTAGTTGCAAGTCCTTCTATTCTTCTATGTGGGATGCTGCCACAGCATGGCTTGATGAGTGGTGTGTAGGTCCACACCCAGGGTCTGAACCAGCAAACCCTGGGCTGCTGAAGCAGAGTGCATGAACTCAAGCACTGCACACCACTGGGCCAGCCCTATCTTTGTATTTTTGTTTAACAATCTGGGAGAATTTTCTTGACTAACTTCTAGTCTTCTGCCTACTGATATCTTTTGTTTCTTTTGATAATCTTAAATGTTCACCTTGCAAAAATTATTTCTCATTGTTCTCTGATTGTTCTTTCTCTGAGAACACTTTTCTTGTTTCATGGATGCAATTTATCTTCTCTCTTTGAAGATTATATCGTTTATGTGTGTTTATAGGTTAGTTTATTTCTCCCTACACTGTCTGTTTCTTCTACATTCTTTTTTATGCCCTGTTGTTTTGGATTCTCTTATGTTACAGGTTTTTCTCAAATGTCTGGTGATCCTTTGCTGTCTACTCACGTAGAAAAGTATTAAGAAGTTAACTGGGAGATAAGTTGGCCTTTGCACTAAAGATGGGGGAAGGATATGGGGTACCTAAAGTATCTTTTCCGGGGCATTTTGCTTATCCAGAGAAAAATCTTCCAATGTCTTGCCTAAGGGCTTTGAGTCAAGAAGAGTTCTGAAAGCAGGGCAGAGGAAAGGAGTTTAGTATGTTAACTTTCATTGATCCTGCCTTTTTTATTCTGGTGGTACACCTTTTCCTGGCTCCTCTGACAAGAATAATAATGGGCCTCTCAGGTTTAATTTCTCCTCAAATAAATGTAAACATCAGTTTGTTCTTTTGTTCTCTCAGAGGACGGGAGTTATATCTGCCTGGCTGTATGTGGTAAAAATGGGCTCCTAAGGGGCCTTAGAAACTTCCTATATAGATTTTCAACTAATTTTCCCTTTTCAGCCTGTGTATTACACTCCCCTCGCCCACCATACACAAACACACACACAAAAACACATTGTGTGATTCTCAATCCTGAGCCTTGGAGATTTTGACAGGGAAACTGGTTCACTTCTCACAGACATTCCTCTCTGCAAATGCTTAGGACACGTCTTCCTCCGTTCTGCTTAGTCAGCTGCACTTCAATCTTCCAAATATGTACTGAAATCTCTTGTATACTACTACTGTCTCCTCTCCCATTCTCTTTGTCCTTGTGATATACATATAAAAAAAATTCTTTTTTTTTTTTTTACTGTCATTTTAGTTAGGGTTGGGGAGGGAGAGTAAATAGAGACATGTGGTCAACCTGCCATGGTTAACCAGAATATTCTCCCAATATAAAATAGCTAAAAGTTTTGTTCGTTGATAGGTCTGCACATAAAAAGTTGGAACATTACTGTACATTATTCTTTGTTTACAAAGATGCTATTGACCTAGCATTAGTAGGAAATATACTGTTTTTTTGACTAGTGATGATATATTTGTGCTCAAACATCCATCTCCTCTCTAGGTCTCCTAGGCACATATAATATTTGTTTACAAGAGATCTGACTATAGTAGAGGGCAGGGCATTTTGGTTGTGGAAAGGAGCAGAGAGAAATGCAACTGTTAAGCCTAGTATAAAATTTCCTTTCTTTGCTGCAATGCACAATTACATCTATCATAGACAACCTCTCATTTTCCATTAGATTCTGAGTAATCTGAGGTCATTCTCTCTCCTCTTCCAATCCCTTGATTCTAACTCAGTATCCTGCATATAGGAGGAAATATTTATTAACCAACTATAAACTAATAATTTACTTTTTACATGGCTCTGACAGAAAAACATACAATTTCATGTACTATAAAAGTACTTGTTCCGGATTCTTTCTAAAAAAAATCTGCTCAGCATCCCACTTCTGATATGCATATGGTAAGAAAGATGCTCTTCTCTTATATGACCCTGATTACAGATGACTGGTCCAAGGCAGGCATCTAATTCAAGCTAGGTCAGCCACAGCTCCCCACACACTCCCAGCCAATTAGATTGGTTCAGGGTTGAACACCTAAACTAAGCCAGACTTGGCACCCTGAGAATCAGTCTCTCACCAGTGAATGAAGTTTTGAGAAATAAAGCCCAGGAACTGTTGAGGGCTATATTACCTAACACATAGAGAAAAACCAGTCTGAAATAAGAAAGAAATACAGAAAGGGGAAAGCCAAGACATACAGCAAGAGAATTCCTGGTTCCTATCATGTCTAAGGCTCAGCCATATTTTTAAACTTGGGAATGTTAAGAGTTTAGAGACATATTAAAGAAAGTTTCATGTATGTTAGGACTATAGAATAAAAAGTTAAAGAAGTGAAAACAATTAAGCAGAAGTTGAGACACATTTCCATACATTAGTCTACTTAAAAGAAAATGACACAATATCCTAAAAATCTGTTTAATTCCATTTGTTTTTATATAACACATATACATACACACAGATACCCCCTGTATTTTAGTAGTCCTTGTAGGAGGGAAAAGGGATATTAAAATTTTATCTAAAACAAAAAGATACTGAAGCACGTCTCCAATCAAACAACGAACATGCTGGAAGGATGTTGCTACATAAACAGAATCACTGCTTTATAACCCTGGAAGCCAAGAACTCTGAGGACCAACAACAACAAAAAGCCCCACAATCATCTATCTACAGGATGTTCATCTGGCAACTGGATCACAATGGGAAGTAATGGACCAGGGAAAGAAATTTCTTTTAATAAAATGCACAACTCATCAGTGCACTAGGGGGAAAAGATTCTTAGCAACCTTTTCCAACCTCATCTGACAACAAAATAATCCGGTAGGTAGCAACCTTTGGCCAAGAGGTTGGGCCCCTGAGTCATGCGTTGCACAAAAGGTCCTTAAAAGAGTCCTAAGTATGCCACTGTCACATTCTTTCAGGCCACTACTCTTTTGGCTAGATTTGAACTAGAGTCTAAGGCTAAAAAACCTCATCTCTTTAAAAAGAAGACTCTTCTATTTCTAGTCTAACAGAATCAGTGATTATCCCTTTGTTCCTTTGACCCACAACAGCTTTGAATTGGTGAAACTAAACTTGTCCCAACACACAGAAGCATATTCTCTAGGAAATAGGCAGAGGAATATAGGCTACTATTATTAATCTTAGAATTAGATTTTTAGACCAGAAGGGCTATTTACAGTTCTATCATCCTCGTAACCAACCAGAAGTGACGGTGCGTACAGGTTGACTAATTAGAAGTGAAAGTTTTTTCAGTTAATAAATACTACCCCACTCAACACTGGCTAACTGAACAGAGTTTTAAAAAATAAGCCAAGACTCATTGGCATTTTCATTATCAAAACTACTAGACTTGTTAAGCCATTTCTCACCTGGACTACTGCAAAATCCTGCTAACTAGTTTCCAACTTCAGTCTTAGACCTCCAACAAAAGCTACTTTCTATACATCCACCAGTCTCTATTTAAGACAGAAATGTGACCAGGTCTTTCCCCTGTTTGAAATTCTGTAATGGTTCCCCAGGAAACAGGATAAAATCTGAGCTCTGTAGCATGGCATACAAGGCCCTTTATGACCTGCTCCCTGCTCACCTCTTCAGCCTCTTTTGCTGTCTGTAGTTTCCTACATACATCATGCTATTATTCTCTCTCCCTCTCTGCTTTCAAATCACAGTGGACTGCTCTCAGCTCCATGAATGTGCCTGTGAGCCCTTGTGTGGCTGGGCCACTGAAACTCTTCTCTAGGCATGGAACGTACTCGTTAACTATCAAAATCCTCCTAACCATTTTCACTTACTCATCCTTTAGTCTTCAGCTCCAATGTCACTTCTTTAGGAAGCCTTCTCAGATAGGACAGACGTCTTACACTATCCCTATTATCACCTTTCATAGTTTATATTTATTTGCTGAGGTTTTTGATTAGTGCCGTGGGGGCAGGGACACCATCTGCTTTGCTTATCACTGTATCTCTGATGACTTACAGAGAACATATGATACATCTTAGCAGCGAAGTGTAAAAGATTTGTTCAGTCCAGTTGTCATAAAAGGTATAATTCCTAATTTTCTTAATTTTTCCAGTGACACTGATTAAAACCAATAATGAATAACTGAAGATACTCCATAGTCTTTCTTTTTTTTTTTTTTAAGATTTTATTTTTTCCTTTTTCTCCCCAAAGCCCCCCAGTACATAGTTGTATATTCTTCGTTGTGGGTCCTTCTAGTTGTGGCATGTGGGATGCTGCCTCAGCGTGGTTTGATGAGCAGTGCCATGTCCGCGCCCAGGATTCGAACCAACGAAACACTGGGCCGCCTGCAGCGGAGCGCGCGAACTTAACCACTCGCCCACGGGGCCAGCCCCTTTAGTCTTTCTTTTTTTTAATGAAAATAATTAGCTGCCTGTCAGTAAGGACAGCAATGAGGGATGTAAATTTGAGTAGAATAAAATGAATATCTTGACATCAGGCCTTACATTAGAGATGGCAAAAATCTTGGGGTCATTATGATTTTTTTTAAAGAAAAAGAAAATTTTTTCCCTTCTAGACTTCTGTTTCAAGATGATAGACTAAGCACATATTGTAACCCTCCCCTTCTACACCAAATCTATTTATCATGGAATAAAATCTATGAGGAATGCCCAAAGACGAAAAGTAATTAGGATAAAACTAAAGACAAACAGCAGCTCAGGATATGGGCAGGAGAATGCCACTGCAGAAACGCTGGGAGCCGTTAAACGGGTAGATTTCTGTGTTTCAAATAAGCACGAATGTGCATACACAGACAGGGTTCTCCCTCATTCCTAACCCTCAAAGCTTCAGGCCACAGTTGTGTCAGATTCCAGGAAGGAGTTGTATCAGATTCCAAGAAGGAACAGAAAGTGTGGGAGGTTGGGTTGGAAAAGGAGGGAAGAGCCCCAGGGATAGGAGGAATGAAGGAGCACCCTACCCTCCAAACATCGCATCTCTCTAACTGAAAACCATACCATGCTCCTAAATCTTCCCTCAATAGGCTATACAAACACACTCTGCAGGTGCTCTACTCTCAACTACAAAGCTGAATGCAATGCTCCCCAACTTGCCCTACAAATTCAATGCAATTCTAATCAAAACACCTACAGGTTTTTTTTTAGCACATGATAAGCAAATTCTAAAATTTACAGAGAAGAGCAAAGGGCCAAAAGATCCTGAAGAAGAACCGGGTAGCAGATTTGCTCTATCAGGTACTAAGAATTATAAGCTATAGCAATTAAGGCAGTACAGTATTAGCTCAGTGCAGACAAATAAGCCAATGCAATAACAGAGAGAACACAGAAACAGACCCTGGCATTCATGGAAACCTGACAAGTCATGGCCAGTACAGCAGGTCAGTGGGGAAACAAAAGTTTCAACGAATGGTCTGGGACACTGGTTTAAGAGAAAGTGAAAATGGTCTCTCTCTACAGATGCACAAAAACCAAATTCAGATAGCTTAAAGGCTTAAATTATAAAAGGCAAACGGTAGAACTTATAGAGAAAGATAAGAAAGCATCTTTGACCTCTAGTTTGGCAAAGATTTCTTAAAACACAAAAAGCTCAAACCATAAAGGAAGGAATTCATCAATTCAACTACATCACAATTAGTTATCTTCTAGTCATCAAAAGATATCACTGAAATGGTGAAAAGGCATATCACAACCTGGAAAACTATATTTAACAACATATAACTGACAAAGGATTAGTATATAGACTATAAGAAATGCTTATTAATAAATAAGGAAAAACCAAACAACTCAAGAGAAAAATGGAGTAAAGAACAGCTACGTCACAGAAAACACAAATGAATGGCAAATTAACATATGAAAAGACACTCAATTTCCCGTGTCATCAGGGAAATGCAAATTAAAACCACAATGAGATACCATTCCACACCTGCCAAGTTGGCAAAAATTAAGGTCCTGTAATACAAGAATTGGCAAAGATGGTCACAATGGGAACACTCACGTTTTGTGGGTGAGATTGAATAAAAAACTTTAGAAAGCAATCTGAGAAACCTAATCAAGACAAACATGGGAATACCCTGCAACCCAGCGATTTTACTCCTAAGTATATACCTCAGGGTAATCTTTAAATCTTCGGCAAGGACATACATTAATATATTTTACCTCCTGACCCAACACACACATAACTGAAACAAAAGTTTCATGAGACAACTCCTTCACCATGTGCAATATACTCTTATTATTTCTATTCTATTTCATTTAGTGTCATCTGCTATACAGATCTCATAACCCACTAATACAGTGGTTCTTAACATTAGATGCATATTAGAATCAACTGAGGCGTTTAAAGAATTAAAAACAAAAACAATGCCGAGGTAAGCTCCTGAAGACTCTGGTTCAATTGGTCAGGGATGGAGCTTGGACACAAATTTATCTTTTTAAGCTCCCCAAGAGATTCTAATAAGCAATTAGAATAGAAAAGAACTAAACTAATGGGTCACCTGATAATGGAAAAGCAATGCCCTAGAGAAGTACTTGCACATGTCCACCAAGAGATATGTTCAACATCACCCACAGCAGTACTGTTCATGAAAACAACCAATCTGTCTACTGATAGGAGACTGGTTAAACAAATAGCCATACATTTATACAGTGTACTAGTATCAGCAGTGACAACGAACAAACCACAGCCGTGCATACCAACATCGGCAGTGCAAACAAACTACAGCGATACATATCAGCATGAATCTCAAAAACATAAAGTTGAGGGAAGAACAGAAGTCCTGAAAACAGTGCAGAGAGTATGTTCTAACATGCTTCCAAATAGGCATATGTTTTTTGTGGATATTATGTCATAAAATTAGTACAAGGGTGTTTTTATTAAAATGTATACATTGTGTACACTATACTCTTGTGGGTATGATGTCATCACAAAACTAAAAACTTAAAGCAAAATTCTGTTTATATAAAGTTCTAAAACAGGCTAAACTGATCAAAGGTAAAAAATCACACAGTAGTTGCCTGAAGGCAGGGGAGGAGTAGACTGTTTGGAACAGGATGTAGACGAGTTTTCTGGGGAGATGGAAATGGCGTATAATGTAATAGGGTGATAATGATTACGGCTTACACAGGTGTACCCATTTGTCAAAACGGTACAGTTAATTTTGTGCATTTTAATATACGTAAATTTTACCTAAAAAATAAGTCAAGTGGAGGCAGAATCATAATTGTTGAAGCTGGTGAAGCTAAACGATTATTCTGGGTATGTTTGACATTTTCTATGAAAGAATTTTTTTAAGAGAAAGAAAAAAGGAATTGGATAAGAAAGGCAAAATTTGCTTTTAAAAGAGCTTGCAAAGTTTTAAGATTAGCCCTAAAAAGGTATTAGATCTTGAATGTAAAAAATACAAAAAAAAAAATGACTTCAGAAATCACACAAAAAAATTAAATGGATAGTAATTACAGATCTCAAGAGCTGATAAACCTAAATGCAATCAGAGCCATTCCTAGGACACCAGTACCCTCTCTCTCCCTTTGTTAGGGGGAGACCCTGAGTTAGTTATAGCTGATAAGTAATTCTGGAAGAAAGGAAGAGAAAGGGTAAAATAAAAGAAGGTAAAACTGGAAGATTCTCAGAATGATCAGAGAGATGGGTCTGCTCTTTCGCATTTATGTAAATGATATTCAATGTGCTCACAAACCCTACCATTACCCAAAGTACTGGACTGTCCAGACATTCTCTTTCATTTCTTTTCATTTTGTGTTCTTCTTTTCCCCTTTCTTAGGCTGTCCCCAAGGACATTTTATCCTATCTAGAGCATTCCCCTGACCCACTTTGCATTCTGCTCTCCACAGGCAAGTAATTTCAATTCACTCAGTAATTTCTGCTGGTACTAACTTCATAAATTTTTTTCTAACCCCAATAATTATAAATACTGTGTTTACACCGCTATTTCAGGTTTTCCTACTTTAAATATACTGACTTACTACCATGGAAGATGAGGAGTCAGTGCACTCCAACACACACACTTCTCCACCCCATCCCATGCATACTTTTTGGTTCCTTTCCTAATTTCCCCCTTTATCTTTTACCCATTCCAGTCTAAGTATATTTTTCATTCTCAAACATGCCAAATACACACCCTATCACTTCTGTTAAATAAACTTAAAAAACATACTTCAATGGAGCTTTTCAGTTACAACTTCACATGAAATCTTAAAAATAAAAGCAAAATTAGAAACGAGAGATATACAATAAAATGAACAGGTTTTTAACTGTTCAATGATTATGTTCTGTCTGCAAATCTAAATTCTCCAAGATTTGATTCTTTGTTAATATTAACTATATTGCCTCATTCAAATTTTCACTGATTATACATTTTTAACTCTCAAATTAAATATGTATTTATTATTATATAAAAGCACCATTCTTCTTCCACTTCAGTTTACCTCTCCATGTGTACTTAGATACATAAGTGGAAATATATCTTTATCTCCACTTATATCTATCACTACTATCAGAGCCATTTTGCCATGCTTAATATAATTAAATAAACTAATCCCTAACCCTTATTCTAAAACCCATTATGTCATAATCCCTTATCCAATTCTAAAATCCAAAAAGTGGGGCCAGCCCAGTGGTGTAGCAGTTAAGTTCATGTGCTCTGCTTCAGCGGGCCAGGGTTTGCAGGCTCAGATCCCTGGTGTGGACCTAGCACCATTGTCCAGCCACCCTGAGGCAGCATCCCACACACAAAACAGAGGAAGACTGGCACAGATGTTAGCTCAGTGACAATCTTCCTTAAGCAAGAATTTAAAAAATTAAGAATAGGTAAATAAATGAAATCCAAAAAGCTCTGAAAACTGAAAGGTTTGAGACCAAAACAAATTTAGTGACTTCAACTTATATAAGACTACTTATAGTCTTTATCCCACTTTGTGTTTCTGACCAATTACTAGACTGGAGGCGATTTTGCCCTACATGGGACATCTGGCAATGTCTAGAGACATTTTCAGTTGTCACAACTGGGTGGCAGGTGCTACTGACATCTAGTGGGTAAAAGCTAGGAATGGTGGTAAACATCCTATAATGCACAGGACAGATTCCTGCAACAATGCACTATTTGGCCCCAAAATGTCAATCTTACTGAAGCTGAGAAACCCTGGACTAGACTTATGTTTGCAGAAGAGGATTAAAGTGTTGATTACTGAGTCTTGCCTCAGATGCTCATAGGATACACGATAAAAAGAAAGTATTACTACTACTCAAAAATCAGAAAAACTCTTAATCCCAAAACACAGCTGGCTCCAGGGAGTTCAGAGAGAGATTGTACTCTATATCAACATTCTTATAAAAGTAGGTCTTTCTCAAATATCAGAAATCTCATTAAGGTTGGGAAGGCAAAACCTATGGCCCAAGTCTTAGAAATTGAAGGAGATGAGTACAGAAATTCATCGGATGTAACCAGTAGGATGAACAACAACTTTAGTTTTACTTTTTCTGTCACAGTTAAAATAAACCAGCCTTTCTAATGGTGCCTCTATACCACCACCAATTGTTTTCCTGGATCTGTTTATTGTTCTCACCATAAAAGATATCAACTTATTATATTTTAATTAAAAAGCTATCAAAATCAGTAACATAAAATAACAACTGACACTCTTGAAACCACAGCAGCTATTTACCTTTCTCTGTGCCTGAGAAGATAGAGATGATTTTATTCCTGGGCTTTTTCTCCTCTGGAACAGAGGGCAAAGGTTTCAAACTGTGATTAGCTGACAAAGGATCTTTGCTTGCAGTGCTAAAAATGGTGCTGCTCATTCGCACGGGAGGCGCCGGAGGCTTGTCTTCCAGTTCTCCGTTATCAGACATGATTCAGAATTACAATATGGCCTGAAACAGATACGCAAACACGCACAGTTAATAACAAGGTAAAAAATAGTATGGACAAGCACAAAATAGTAATGATCTCCTCCCCAACTTCGAATTAGAAAATGTTATCCATTTAGAGTGAAATCTGCAAAATTTGTAAAACTCAATGAGTAAGAGAGGAAATTGGTTATGAATATAGATAGCCCCCTCTAACAAAGGTGGTAAACGGTTAGCTGAAGGAATGTTCGAAAAGCCATGTCCAGTTAAGAAGTCTACAGTAGTTTCTGGAAAGCAAGATGATACAAACATATCAAAAGATATTCACCTAATCAATTGATTCTAAGAGTAAATGTTCCAATGAAAAGACAGACAATATGGAGTCTTAAAAAGAGAATTTCAAAGGGGAAGATTATATCCTGACCAGCCAATCAAACGACATGTCCATTTCTAGAGCAGAGATAGGACACGTGCTACTAAATACATCAACCAACACCCCCTCGAAATCTGATTCCATGCTCACCAATGTTGTGATTATAACTTAGCCTTCATATAAACTTTCCTAAAGGATGAGAAGGTGTCACTGATGCAATATTTGGTCTCTGAAAATTTGACATTCTAATTACACATGTTAGTCCCTTGCGAGTTTTGCAGACAGTCACATAGAACTTGATCCATCTGGGAACAGTGACAAAAGTAAATCCAGAGTTTGGCTGAAAAACAGAATATGGCTAAATCCCCATGTTCTGTCACGCTGTGAAGCCCCATCCAGGCAGTCAAGTAATCCCGCTTATCCACATGGCTACTTCAGTGGAAACTTCAATCTTGTTTACATATACTTATACATATACACTATATGTCTTTAAAAAAAAGTGGATTACACACATTTAAAATCAGCAGTAAAGGGGAGGGAATGCCTAACTTACAGGTGAGTCCTGATACAAAAATATATATGTTAGGAAATAACACATTTCCCTGCTAAACAAGGTTTTGATTGGTAATTAGATCTTGACTTGACTGTAAAGTTATTTAATGCATGTAAGTGAACAAACTTTGTATGTATACAATGAAAAGAATGCCAACTGTATTTAGATAAAATTAAAAATAAATTTATTTCATCTTTTATTTAGTGTGAATGCTAGTACCTGAAGAAAAGCAGGTATAACTTGAGAAGAACTGAGAGATGAAGAGATTATTATACTTAATTTCATTCCACATTCTATAGCTTTTGTTTTCCTTGCTAGGATTATGTCCCTAGCACTACTGTATATTTTACCTGCCATAATGACAGTTATCTTTCAGCCTACAAAAGCGGAAGAATAAGAGAAGGTAAAAGGGGAAAATAAACATTTCTGGGGGGTAACTAGTTAGAGGTTAGAGAAGGGCTGGGAAAAGGGAGTAAAGAAAGATCTGTATCTGTGTGTGAAAAAGACCACCTGAAGTGAAATTAAACTACTGGTGGTCAAAGGAAGAAACAGGGATGGGATCTAAGGTGATAAGGTTGACAGCTGTTCATATCATGTGGGCTTTGTTTTGTTTCGGGGTGAGATGTAAGCAGGATGCAACTGGCTGTTCTTAAGTGTGGGCTGTCAGGTGTGCATTACCAGAGGAGACCTATCTATTGCTACAAATGGAAGAAAGATAAGGCTTAGTAACAATAATTTGAGGATTATTTGATGAATTGATAAATCAAGACAGATGTTTATCTCTTACGTGACCATAATATTAAGACAAAACAGATGAACCGTAGAGCAGCTCACTTTCATCTTAATCACCAGCTATAACAGAAACGACACATTCAGATTTTGGTTACACTGTGAATACTACAATATTAATGTATATTAAACTAAAAAATCAGGATAAGGTAATAACATTTCAAAATATATTTGCATGCATTTATATAAGGAAATGCACCAAAATATTGACACTGGTTAACTGTGGCTAATTTTTAACTTGATTATAACTATCACAATGGTGGTGAAAGAAAAAAATGAATATGAAACAGTCAGGGCACAATAATTATTTAGTGTAAACTGACTACAAATTCTATCCTTAAGAATGGCTCATAGATGGACCACGACTAGAAATTGCCAGTGTACCTTCAGCAGCACGTTGTCTAGCATCGTGGTTAAGAGCATGGGCTGTGGAATCAGATTGCTTTGACTGGAATCCTGGTTCCCCCCTTTACTTACATGTGTGACCTTGGGCAAATACTTAACTGTGCCTCAGGGCTCCTTGGAGAAACGGCCGGTTCTAGGCCCGGGAGAGGGAAAATACAAAATGAGCCCAGAGCATCTTATAGTGTCAGAGGTAAGAAGTACTTAACAAGGACGAGGGCATATCAAAGGCACACAGGAAAGAGTTCCCAAAAGCCAATCCTGGAACGATTTGAGTAACAAAACTAATCAAGTAGTATTAGATTATAATCCAAAGTATAAAATAAATATACATAATTCATGTTGAAACAAATAAAATGGGGTGGCACAAATCTTCCTTACAAAAGAACTCCAAATAAAATACGTAGATACATCTCCTTCTAAGAGTTAGAGCTTAACGTCCCTCCCCACTTGAGTATAGGCTGGACTTAGTGACTCATTTCTAAAGAACAGAATATGAAAAGGGAAAAATAACTTCATGGTGGAAAAAGCTGGCAAACACTGCATTAACCAAGTGATCGAGGTTAACATTGCCAGTGATATCATGTTGACATCACTCACCTCTGATCTAAAGTGGTGAAAAACACATTTCACTTCTGTGGTATTCTTCCCCCAAACCCATAACCCTAGTCTAATCATGGAACAACACCAGACAAACCCAATGTAGAATGAGGGACATTCTACAAAATTCCTGACTGGTACTCCTCAAAACTGTCAAGGACATAAGAAATGAAGACTGAGAAGTTGTCACAGAGCAGAGGAGTCTAAGGAGACAGGACAATGTGGCATCTTGGAAAAGAAAAAGGGCATTTGTGGAAAAACTGGTGAAATTGAAATAAAATCTAGAATTTAGTAACATATCAACTAGAAAATAGTAACATACCAACGCTGGATTCTTTGCTTTCACATACATTTTACGGCTTACGTAATGTCAACACTTGGGGAAAATGGGCGATAGCTATACAGGAATTCTACTATCTTTGCAACTTCTCTGTAAATCTAAAATTATTACAAAATAAACTCTATTTAAAAAGGTATTAATAAGCTCCTTAAAAAGTTAATTACCTACCAGATGTTCCACTCCCTGTACATCAGAAGAGAACTGAAAACATATGTCCACACAAAAACTTGCATATAAATATCCACAGCAGTGTTATACATAATAGCCAAAACATGGAAAAAACTAAAATATCCATCAATAGATGAACAGATAGACAAAACGTCACATATCCATACAACAGAATATTATTTGGCCACAAAAAGGAGTGAAGTACTGATATGTGCTATAACAATGGATGAACCTTGAAACATAAGTGAAAAAAGCCAGGGGCTGGCCCAGTGGCGTAGTGGTTAAGTTTGCGTGCTCCGCTTCGCTGGCCCGGGGTTTGCAGGTTGAGATCCTGGGCATGGACCTAGCACTGCTCATCAGGCCATGTTGTGGTGGCATCCCACATAAATAGAGGAAGATTGCACAGGTGTTAGCTCAGGGCCAATCTTCCTCACAAAAAGAAAGCAAGCAAAAGCCAGATACAGGAGCCCACCCAGTGGGGTGATGGTTAAGTTCACAAGCTCTGCTTTGGTGGCCTGGGGTCTGCAGGTTTGGATCTCAGACACAGACCTACACCCCCGTTCATCAAGCCATGCTGTGGTGGCATCCCACATACAAAGCAGAGGAAGACTGGCACAGCTGTTAGCTCAGAGACAATCTTCCTCAAGCAAAGAGAGGAAGATTGGCAATGGATGTTAGCTCAGGGCCAATCTTCCTCACCAAAAAAATAAAAATATAAAAAAATAAATACATATGTGCATACCAGACACAGAAAGATCACATATAGTATGATTCCATTTATATGGAATGTCCAGAATAGGCAAATCCATAGAGCCAGAAAATAGATCAGTGGCTGCTAGAGGGTGAGGGGAATGGGATGTGACTGCTCATGGGTATGGAATTCCTTTGAGGAAAAGAAAATGTTCTGGAATTAGACAATAGCAATGGTTGTGCAACTTTGTGAATATACTAAAACCAGTGAACTGTACACTTTAAGATGGTAAATTTCAGCTATGTGAATTATATCTCAATTTAAAAAAAGGAATTAATAATATTTACCTCAGAGAATAAAGATTAAATGAGCTAATAAAGATTTAATGCTGTGCTACTATCATCAAGATTATTATTTATCAGATTTCTATGCTAGAAGTTGGAGAAAATAAAAGAGGACGTAGTTCTTCTCTAAGAGTTCATAATCTACTGGGAAAGACCAGCATATAGGGACTTGTTTAAGCGAGCTCATGCATGGCTTTTATCAACATCTGTTCCTAGCACATACGTGTTAAAAGCCACTTAGTTTCTTCAAAGTAATAGTTCTCAAAACATTTTGGCCTCAAGACCACTTTATACTCTTAAAAATTATTGAGGATCCCAAATAAGTTTTGTTTATATGGATCATATCTATCTATATTTACTATATAAGAAATTTAAACAAGTTATTTAAAAATTCATTTCATTAAAAAAGCAATAATAAACCCATTACCTGTTAATATAAATATTTTTTTAAAAAGTACTTTCTAAAATAAAATAAATTTAGTGAGAAGAGTGACATTATTTCACATTTCTGCAAATCTTTTAAATGTCTGGCTTAGTAGAAGACAGCTGGATTCTCATATCTGCTTCTGCATTCAATCTATTGCATTATGTTTTGGTTGAAGTATATAAAGAAAATCTGGGTCTTCCACAGATATGTAGCTGGATAAGGGAGTATTTTAATAGCTTTCAGATAAGTGTTATTATTCTTTGATATTACACCACACTTAACCTTCCTAAAAGTTAGTTGTGGAATCTGAAACCACAGCAATACATTTTTTGTACTCTGTTACATTAAACGCATTGATCGAATAAATCTTTTACTCATGCATGAATTTTGTAACATCATGAATTGACTATTTGGTTCACTGAATTATAAAGATATTCCAAACGTTGACACATTTCATTGTACAATAAAAATAAAATCACATTCATTAATATCACCACTGATGTCATTAGAAAAATCTCAGTATTGGGAAATTGTCAAATTCAAGAGTAGACACAAGTTTTCTAAAATTCTAATTTTCACTTGAAACAAATTTTACCAACAGCAACAATTCTGTCACTTCATTCATTTCTGAGAAAAATGTCTGCCAAAAACCTAAGTTTAAAGAAAAACCAGAGTTTGTGTGTCAATTGTTCTTTCTAATTAATACGCTGTTCCCTGAAAAGGGGGCTAGTTTAGCTCAATCACATAAATGGTTTTCTGCAAGGCAACCATTTACACTTCCCAAGTTTCTTATGAGTACTTCCCATTTTGCTATATAAAATACTTTAAAAGTGAACTCAGAAGTAGAGATATAATAAGATTAATAATTTTATGTATGCTATAAAGTCTCATCAAGTACATTCCTAGGTGAAACTGGTTTTTAAAAAAACTACAAGCACACGGCTACTGCCTTGATTTGTGTTAAAGTGCACGCAGTTTCACCACCACTGCTTTTCCACCATCAATGCAAATGTCAATAGTGTAAAATGCAAAGAATGTCTTAGTATTATTATGAAAACAGGTTTTGACCTCATGGACTGCAAGGGTACCATAGACCATATTTTGAGAATTGCTGCTCTAAGTGTACCTCAGCTCTACACTTTACCCTAATATCCTCAATTCTTTCTTTTATTTTGGAGGCAGAAGACCCATATTTATTTCATATTTCTCTACAGAACACATTTTTAAAATAGGAAAAAGTAATCAATGGCTAGATTTCCAAGCTAGAGCACAAAAACCTAATCGAATCTTTAACATGGCTGAAAATCTATACATGTGCAATGGTGTTTACTATATTGTTTTCCATAACAAAAATCAGAAAGATCAGTAGGCTTTCGTGGGTTAGCCAAAGAGACTAACTGCCATTTATATGAAAAACAACACCAAATTCTAAGCAAACAATATTACGTGGCAACTTGCAGAACACAGCCTTTCCTTATACTGTGGTTATACAAAAAAAACTTCTTTACTGCTCTATTTTAATATACTGTGCAGTAACTTTTTTATTTTCTGCACAAATTGAGTCCAGTAGAACTAAGGAGGAGCTAATACATTATTTATCTGTTTCAGAACTTTCTTTTTGGTGATTGTACATTATAAAGTTGAATTAGCTATGTCTCAAGGAAATCCCAGTTAACATGATGCACCTTGTAGGTGACACATGCCTAAACAAAACCCAAATTTAATATTAAACATGAGTCACAGATGTCCGTAATGAAATTACTCAAGATGACAAAAATGATAGCAACAATTCTAAGTAATATGCCTCATAAGTGATTAGATCTTTGTAAACATAAGCATGACCCTTGATACAAGTCTGATGACTACCGCCAGCTCAGCTTGAGGACTTTCATCACTTCATCTCAGGATTTCTCTAACTACCCTCTCTGCCTTCAGCTGCTGTTTAGAGGAAGAGGACAAAAGCAGCTCTAACCAGCTTGCTAGAGAGTTTCTACGCATACAGTTTTTGTTTGGAGAACGAAGTTAGAATTGGTTAAACACATAAAGATGACTAAAAATAACACATGCTATCACTGGCTATACTTTCCTCAGCAGCTACTGATAACCAAAAGGCTGAGGACTAAACGCTGGCATTTAGGGCCACTTATGAATCAGTCTGATCTCATCTGGATGTACCACATAAATCCTAGGCTTCATGTTCCCCAAATAGACCAAAGACTTTCCTAGCCTAAACCATCTTTGTGTATATATTTCTCTATTCTGAAATTTTCTTCACTTTTCTCTATCCAACCAAGTTTCAATGCTCAGTAAAAATTTCTTCCTATGTAAGGCCATTCCTGACTACCCCTGCTCAAAATGACCCTTTACATCCTCTGAATGCAAGTTACATAGGAAAATAAAGTCAGAGAGTATTAAAAAGTTAGATTAGAATTCATCTGGTCCATCTTCCTTATTTTATAGGTGAAGGAACTGACTCAACAAAAAGTAAGCGGTTTGCAGAAAGTCACACAAATCTAATTACTAAGAGAACTAAGACCAGAATTCAAGTTTACTAACAACTCTTAACCTCATGATCTTTTTTAAAAATTATGTTAATATACTGGACCTTTCTTTGGCAATGAATCACAACTGTGCATCATTAATTATTATTTTAGGTGTCTTTCCTGCCCAAGACGTCAAAGGCAGGGATTACACTACAGCTATTTTTATTATACCATTTTACTATCTCCTTTAACGTTTAACACAAATTCTTGCATGTATTAGACAATAATGTTTACTGATTTATGGTACTACACTCTGTCCCCAGATGAAATATTATTCTTCCTGAATTTATTACTTCTCTTATCAAACAGCATCTCACTAGACAACATATACTACTCTGTATTAACAAAAATATCTTTGGAAAGATTTATATTTTTCCGCTAACAGCTGATTCATGGCTTTAGTCTTCGATCCCTTTCCATAAACCATTGCATTTTTTCCCCTGCTTCTAGTGATGGTGTCAAATGCCTAAAAAGTGCCAAAAGAGGATGTGATAAGTTTCTTTACATCTTATATTTTAGCCAGAAACAATAAAGAACGTAAAAACAACTCATGATAAAATACTGATTTACCAATATTTTTCTCCACCATTTTCAAAAATGTTTTGTAAAAAAAGAAAATAAGTAATGCCTCTTTCCAAATCTGTTCACTTTTTGCTATTTTTCAGTGAAAAACAAGTAGGCAAAACAAAAAGCATGCCCAAAACACACTGTACTCTTCTAACAGGCCCATTGTTTAATTGTGACACGACTCAAAGACAAACAATTCCTCAATTGTCTACTGAAGGAGACTAGGGGAGGCTAAATATACAACAGAAATGAAAAAAGGAGTGGTATCTGGAACCAGTCAGTCTAACTAGTAGAAATCACTGAATTTATTATAATCTACTCAGATCAACTATGGTACTTCAGGTACAAACCACATACTATTGAAAAGCATGATGATTTAAACAGCACAATTTTGCTATTTTTACTCAAATTTCATGTAAGTAACAAATGAACCTTAATTTTTCAGTACCTTATGAATGTACAATACAACATTATTTGGTAAGACTTCTAACAACCTCTCAATCAGCTACAAGAGCCCCAGTGCCACTGGGCTTTCTTCCTCCTTTCCCTCCAAAAAAGCCTCAAATGCCTTTGAGAGCAAAAGTCTCAATGAAAATATCCCAAATACCTTAAGTGGACAACACACAACATGAAAAGAAAGTTCACAAATTAGAAGGAAAGGAGTGTCTTCATTTGGCGACAACAGCCGTAACATCAGGCCCATCAGTGGCAAAGCCAGAAATGAAAGAGGAAGAGATGTAGAAAACACAATAGAGGCACTGGTAAAGACTAAAGACAGAAAATGAAAAGAAACTTTGCTTTAAACTCAAGTAAATAAAGGACTGAACAACATTTCAAATCTTTAAAAATGCATGGAAAAGCTAGTTAAGATGAAAGGGATGTTTCCACAGAGCCCAAAGCAAAGTGAAACCAGGAACAAGAGAGTAAGCAATTTCCTAATCCAGTTATTCTCGAGGGATTTTTAACTACCCTCTGGAAACCTCAA
Source organism: Equus quagga (assembly GCF_021613505.1). Classification (NCBI taxonomy): domain Eukaryota; kingdom Metazoa; phylum Chordata; class Mammalia; order Perissodactyla; family Equidae; genus Equus; species Equus quagga. The sequence goes on along the minus strand of NC_060270.1, from coordinate 27,147,051 downwards.
ACTTCCACTTTGATGGATGTCACAGGGACAGGTGATAAAACCCAGAGTCTGCCAAAATGAAAAAATCTAATATGAGTTCCTCCCACATAAGGCTAGGACCTAAAAGCTACAGTCTATACAAGAGTAAATAAGGAATAAATCCCTGTGGGTAGAGGGAACAAGAAAATCTTAAGTATTTGAGTCCAGTGATAACAAGAAGGGGGAAAAAATTTCTGAGAAATCCTAACAACAAAATGCATATTTATGATCTGAATTCATTCCACCTATGAGGTCCCAGAAAATTCCAAGCAGGTTTAATTGAATGTGGTCATGTTGGCAGCACTTCCTGGTGAATGGGAGAATAAAATATAAATACAAAGCCTCCCTGGGAGAAAAAAACTTCAACACAAGTCTCAAATAATACCCAAAGATAAAATTCTAAGGAAAAGGAACACCTCATAGTGAAGATTCAGAAAACAAACAACGCACCACTGATTGAGAACTATCTAGTTAAAACAGACTAGTGAAACAGATGTGGAATGATCTGACAGAATATGAACAAGAAGCTTGCAAATAAAAACAAACAAAAAGGCAAATATGAAAAACAACCATACAGAACTTTCAGTATAAAAAAAATACAATACTTGAAAATTAAAACTCAACAATTGAAGTAAAAAAGCACTGTAGACTCAGCGGAAGAGATAATTAGTGAACCATGAGATGTATCTGAAGAAAGTACCTAGAAGGCGCACAGAGAGACAAAGACAGAAACTATAGAAGAAAAGTAAGATGAGTAAGTCGGATGATCTAAGATACACTTATTTGGAGTTCCAGAAGGAGATGATGGAACAAATGAGGGAATGGTTCACTGGATAAACTAGTAGCTGAGAAATTTCTAGAACTGATGAAGGACACAAATCCTTAAGTTGAAGAAATTTAATGAATCAAAAGCAGGATAAAAAGCAATCTATGCACAACAAAATGAAGACACATCATAGTGAAATTAAGATCAAAGATGAAAGAATTCTTAAAATTGGCCAAAGGAGAAAAAAGGGCAAACTTCACAGTTGTGGTAGTTGGGACTTTCAGCTTACTTCTTGATACCAACAATGAAAGCAAGAAGACGCGGAATCTCCTCAGTGTACTGAGAGAAAAAGCTGTAAACATAAATTACAGCTTCACAAAACTATCATTCAAGAATGAGGTCAGAATAAAAACATTTTGAGACAGAATATTTTCAAAAGATTGGAATTACTCTATACTCAACTAAAATCAATTAAGTTGGAAATCACTACCAAAAAGATAAACTAGGAAAAAACTCCATAGGTTTGGGAATTTAAAACACTTGTAAACAATTTATGGTTAAGATATTACAATGGAAATTAGAAAACACTTAGAATTGAATGAGAATGAAAAAACTATGTATCCAAACTTGCAGGACTGGATAAACAAAATGTAGTAGTATTCATACCGTAGGGTATTATTTATCTTTAAAAAGAAATGAAATTTGATAGGGGCTCTAACAAGGATGAACTTTGAAGACATCAAGTAAAATAAGCCAGACACAAAAGGATAAATGCTATATAACTTCACTTATATGAGGTATCTAGACAGGTCAAATTCATAGAGACAGAAAGTAGAATAGAGGTCATGGGGGTCTGGGGGGAGGGAGAAATGGGGAGTTACTGTTTAGTGAGTACAGAGTTTCTGTTTGGAATGATGAAAAAGCTTGGGAGGGGCCAGACCAGTGGTGCAGCAGTTAGGTTTGCACATTCTGCTTTGGTGGCCTGGGGTTCGCCGGTTCGGATCCCGGGTGCAGACCCACGCACCACTTGTCAAGCCATGCTCTGGCAGGCGTCCTATGTATAAAGTAGAGAAAGGTGGGCATGGATTTGGCTCATGGCCAATCTTCCTCAAAAAAAAAATTTAGGGGTTTGGAAATGGATAGTAGTAATGGTTGCTCAACATTGTGAATGTACATAATGTCAATGAATTGTACACCTAAAAATGGTTAAAATGGTAAATTTTATGTTATGTATATTTTACCACAATAAAAAAACCTTGCAGGATGTGATTAAAGTACTTACGGACACTTACAGTTCTGAATTTTTACTTTAAAAACGAACTAAAAATTTATCTAAGCATCCAAGCTAAAAAGCAAAAGTAAAAACAAACAGCAAAATAAACCCAAAGAAAGCAAGAAGAAAATATTAAGATAAAAGCAAAAATTGCTGAATAGAAGACTACTATACAATAGAGAAGATCAATAAAAGTAAAACTTGGGTCTTAGACAAAACTAGTAAAATACCTCTGGCAAATAATCCAGAAACAAAGAGAGAAAGCACAAATAAACACTAACAGAGGGTTCTACTGGTAATTAGTGAGCAGAGGTCACAGATACCACACCAATATTCTGCAATGTGAAAGCAAGTCCTCACAACCGTTGAATATTCCACCATGCACTGATTTATAACTAAAAATATATATACACAATTATCTGAAACTACAGCATAGCTCTCTTTTACATATAAAAGATATTTTTTACAGTTTTAACACACACTGAATTTTCCAGGTGTGCAACCACTATGAAACCAAGAGTACTTTGTACTTCGTTCAGCTTGGTTTCAACAAGAAGTTCATTCACTATTTGGAATATCATGTCACTGAATAAAATGTGCTCATGCTGGTTGATCGTCAATGGCAGTACACCTGCATGAGACTGCACTGTGGCCAAGTATGTGTATAGATACAGACCTATAATCACTTCATACTGACTTTTAGAGTTGTCCCTCGGTATCTACAAGGATTGGTTCCAGGACCCCATGGATACCAAAATCAGAGGATGCTCAAGTCCTTTATGCGATGTAAATGCTATGTAAATAGTTCTTACAATGTATTGTTTAGGGAATAACAAGAAGAAAAAAAAGTCTGTACAGGTTCAGTACAGCTGCAAGCATCATAGGTCTTTCCATACCCAGTTGGTTGAATCCACAGATGCGGAATCCACAGATATGGAGGGCCAACTGTATTTACAAATGGAAATATATATTTTTTTATAGTTTTCCTTTTATGTCTTTTTTATTCCCATTATATTGATTTTCCCCTTGAAATTGATTTAGAGAACTGAGTTAGGGCATTATATTGATTTTCTCCCTGAAAAGAGGAGAGGTTAAATAATCTACGATTTTTATTTCATAGGAAAGTTGTATAACGTAGTGTTTAAAAGTACAGACCCAGATATCCCACTTGTAGGAATCTATCTCAAAGACACACTGGTAAAAATACAAATAGACATATATTCTAGGCTGTTACTGTAGTGTTATCTGTAAGAGCAAAAGACTGGAAGCATCTCAAATGCTTCCATAAATAGGGGACTGGTTGAACTAACTATGGTATACCACACACTACAGTATTAAGAAGTTGTAAAAATGAATGAGGAAATCACTCTAGATACTGCCATGGAGTGATCTCAGGATATACTACTGAGAAAATTAATAAAGGAAAACCTCATTAAAACGGAATTGGCAGCCCAAAAGGCGGAGGTCTCAGGCAATACCACTCAATGTCAATTACAGGAAGAACTGTCAATTACAGACCCCCAAAAAAATCCTCAACAGGAAAGAATCATTAATCACAGGCTCCAACAGGAAAAAATGTACATTACATCTCCTACAAGAAATCAACTACCTGAGCAACTCAGCCAATGAGAAACTGTCACTCTCGCTTTCCACCAATGGACTTTCATTCAAAACAACCCCTCCCAACTTCCCCCTTTTTCTCTATTAAACAAGGTTCTTCTCCTTTGCTGGTGGGACTTGCCTATGGCTTTTGCTATAGCTTGCTTGTCCTGAATTGCAATTCTTTGCTCTATTTGTTCCCAAATAAGCCCATTTTGCTGGTAAAATAACTGGCTGTTTTATTTTCTTCAGGTTAACAGTACTAATGAAAATGCAAGATGGAGGAAAAATATATGTATGGTTTGCTATCATTTACCTAAGGGGGAAAAAGGTGTATCAATACACACACACACTCTCTTATTTTTTTTTTAAAGAGAAGGATGAACCATAATTTTTTGACAGTTACTTTAGGGAAGGAAGGGAACAAAATGGAGGGGACTGAGTTCAAAGTTAGACTTCTCTGAATCTATCTTGCTTTGTTATTTGATTTTGGAATTTTGTAAATTACATAAAAACACCAGCAAAAGTAGAATGAGTAATACTGCCTGTAATAAATGAGATACACCACAGAGACCCAATCTAACAATCCACTGCCACTAAAAATATCCTTGTATTTTTCACTTTGTAGACAACACATGAACCCTATTTAGCTTTACAATTAAACTAAACAAAGACCAAAATACTGAACAGAATTAAATATAAGTTGGCAGTGGTTGAAAATTTGCATTTTCTTCTTATATCTTTAGGTATTTAAGATATCTACAATGAGAACTTTCCACATTATTATATGGATTAAACATTCAGCAAATACTCATTAACCAGATTACGACACTGCCTATATTATTGCCTATTATGATATATGATATTTCCTCTACTGAACTCTACTCCTTCTGAGAAGGCACTAATTTTACATTTCTTTTTATTCCCCAACAGCATACAGCAAAGTTTTATATATATCATAGAAACTTAACACGTGCTTTTCAAATAAAGAGTGTTGGCCAGTTTAGGCAAATAAACTACTACTACTAATCAAGTTGTATACTGAAAGCCAAATCACTTATCTTTTTTAGTCCCTTGATCCAACCACCTATAAATTGGAATAATACCCAAATTGCTAATCTCACAGGGAGTGGGGATGGGAGACAGCAGGATGTGAAAAGTGCTTTGAAAAATTATCTGAATTTATTATTATCATTTATTCTTTTTTCTCCAATGTTTTGCTATACCAGAAGAAATGTGTCATTAATTCCAAATGATAAGACTCTACAAAATGAAAACAAAACTACGATAAATTATTAGGATAAACAAATTTAACAAATTTGCAGGATAAAGAAGAATATACAAAATTCAATTACATTTTTATACACTCAACAGAAAATGAAATGGGAAGGGAAAAAGATACCATTTATAACATCATTAAAAAAATGAAGCTCCTAGGACAGAAGTTCCCAAACCTTCTCTTTTCATGGTGTCCTTGATATTCTCAGTAATTAATTCACAGTGCCTCTAGGCCAAAAGAAATTCCTAACAGTTTCATTTATTTAGTAGTTAGATCCAAACAACTTCATTAGTATTCATGTCCTAAAAATTTACTAACTATTTGAAAAAGCAATACACATAAATTGAAAAAATAACAGCTTTAATTTCTTTCTCAGTCACTTCTTGTTGTTAGTGCCACTGAGTGGATTCCGACTCTCAGTGACCCTGTGCACAGCAGAGCAGAACCCTGCCCGGCCTTTTTGCACCATCCTCTCCCCTAAAGGCGCTATATCAGACAATGCCCTGCTGCTATTCATAGGGTTTTCATGGCCAATTTCTTTGGAAGTGGGTGGTCAGGTCCTTCCTTCTTCCTAATCTGTCTTAGTCTGGAAGCTCCGCTGAAGCCTATCCACCATGGATGATCCTGCTAGTAATTCAAAACCGGTGGTGTAGCTTTCAGCATCACGGCAACACGCAGTGGCCAAGGTAAGACAATTGACATACAGGAGGTGTGGTTCTCTGACTGGGAAACGAACCCGGGGCCTCAGTGGTGAGAGCACTGGGTGTTAGGCACTAGGCCACCAGGGCTGGCTATGTATATTTTACCACAATTAAAAATTTAAAAGAAAAAAATTTTAAAGCTGAGTGATGGTCACATCAGTGTTCACTAGACCCTTCTACTTCTGAATGAACTTGGCATTTTCTATAATAAAAAGAGAAATGTGGGGCCAGCCTGGTGGCATAGCAGTTAAGTTCACGCGGTCTGCTTCAGTGGCTGGGGGTTTGCAGGTTAGGATTTCAGGCATGGTCCTATGTACCACTTATCAAGCCATGCTGTGGCAGGTGTCCCACATATAGAGGAAGATGGGCACGGATGTTAGCTCAGGGCCAATCTTCCTCAGCAAAAAGAGGACGATAGGCAGTGGATGTTAGCTGAGGGCTAATCTTCCTCAAAAAAAAAAAAAAGCTAAATGTGTTTCATAACGCACCATATGTTCCTATAAAGAAAGACAAATAACTCAATAAATAATGAGCAAATGACATGAACAGGCATTTCATAGAAGATGACAGTGAATAAATACATGAGAACATGCCCAACCCTCATTAGAAATTGTGCAAATGTAAATTAAGACCATTATCAGAGACCATTTTACACCTTTCAGATTAGCAAGAATTACAAAGGCTGAGCAAAATCAAGTGTTAGCAAGGAAGAAGAGCAAAGAGAATTCTCCTACACCGCTAGCAGGAGTATAAACTGGTGAAACTACTTCAGAAGACAATTTGGTATTAGTTTGTAAAGTTGGTTGTCTGTATGTTCTGCAACTCAGCAACTTTGCTCCTGGATATAAATCCAAGAAACTATTGCACATGTGGAAATTATAAGAACACTCATAGCAGCACCGTCATAGCAGTAAAAGACTGAAAACATACCTGTATTAGGCTAGCTAGGCTGGGCATTGATAACGAACATTCCAATCTCAATGGTTTAACACAATAAACGTTTATTTCTAGCAGATACTAAGCTTGAGGAAGTTAGTTCTCCTTAAGGTGATTTACAGATCTAGGCTGCTGCTATCTTCAAGTTCCACTATGTTAACAAGTCACCACCAAAATGGGAGAGAGAGACTGAGGGGGCATGTGGGCTCTTAACCGTCTCAGTCCACAAGGGCCATGCCTCACTTCGCCCCTCACCGTGCAACACAACCTGGCATATGTGAGGCAACCAATAAATATCTGTTGAATGAACGCATGAGCACAGAGCGGTAAGAAATCACTCCTATCACTTCAAAATCTCTGTGAGAGGATGACTGGACTTGATAAACGACATAAAGGAGAGACAGTTTCCATAGATAAAAAGTCGGGGAAGGATACTCTAGGTACCATCTACAGGTCACAAACAGCAAGCAGGCTTCGCCTCACAGAGCCGCTCTGAATGATCCAGAGGGGCTGGCTGCGCAGTATCCTGTACGCTGTGAGAAGAATTCTGAGGCTGTATTCCACTTATGGGAGGGTGTGAAATAATAATCCAGCAAAGAGAGAGAGGCAAAACTCTCTCTCTACTTTACGAAAAATGTCTTTTAAAAGGTGAGGCAAGTTTTTAAAAAGAATATTCCTAATCAGTATCAAATTGCATACAGAAGTTTAAAAAAAAGTGAACATTTAAAAGTTCCCCCTTACTCTCATCTTCCTCTCCCTTAATCCCAACTAGACTAAACTGCTAATGACAGCAATTCTGCCTTATTAATCTTTGTAGGCCCGGCACATAGTACAGAGCTCGGGACACAGTATGTGCTCAAAAAATGCTTACTAAAGTCAACTGAGACTAGGCGGGTACGTAAAGTTACAGAAACAGACATCACTGGGGGATAAGCATTTTAAAAAGACACTTTAAAAGGAAAAAGGGATCTCAGTCAAATTTTAGTAATTACATCAGTGGTATGAAAAAAAATTTGAAAATATCAAATTAAGATATTTTGGGGAAATAGGGTGCTCTCATGTATACAGGCCAACCCTGAATGGGAATTTGCTCTTAAAGTCACCTCCAAATTATCTGTCTTCTTTAAAACTTTTTTCCTTATGAACATACCATTCTGTAAACTGTGCTATCCAATATGGGTGGTCATGCTAGCCATATATGGCTACTTAAATTTAATTAAAATGAAATAAAAATAAAATTCAGTTTCTTAGTTGCACTGGTTATATTTCAAGTGCTCAGTAGTTAAGCTTTACCAGTAGAGGGCACAGGAGAGACACTGCAGGAGAAAAGTTTTGCTTCCTGGTTCCGGGCTGGCTCACCAGGCTTCTACACAGCAAGGTGGTCAGCAGCATACCCAGCAGCCAGGAGGTTTCCCCCCGACCCTCTTTTCTTGGGAGGTGTTGTAGCCCAGTTAACACCTCCCTGTAAACAGCACACTGGAGGGCAGATGTCAAGCATGTTCGGCCACACTACAAGCACCATGGCTTCTGTGCCATTCAGTGATCCACAGCCACATTCTCTCCAACAAGGTTTGGATCTCAGCTCTGGAGGAAGGAGGGCTCTTCCTGAGTGCTGATATCAGCCCTTGGGGTAGCAGCTGCTCCTTATTTGTGCTATTGCTATGTTCTTTAGACTTCTATTTACTTCTTACTAGCTAACCCCTCATTATTCCATTCTTCCATTAGAGTCAATAATTCTTTCCATGTTTAACTTACTGTGTACTTTCTCTTCTAATTGGACCCAGGGTGATAAAGTCTCATCCATTAATTCAACCCTTACACACTTCCTTGAATTTCAGTCACCTGGCTTCTAACTTTTCTTCTTTCTACAAGATTATAAACTCCTGGCTGGCAAGGAACACTTTTCATACTTCTCTGTGTCAACCTGATACTGTCTAACATAATGCTCTTAACACAGAGGCACCAACAAATGTTTAAACTCACACTTCAAATGATTCACACTCTATCCACCTTCATTAGTTTAAGGCCACTATAAAATAAAACACTTTCTAATGACCCACGTTGTTTCAGAATTTTCACACCAAAAGCATAAATAATTAGGATAGCATAAGAATGCATTTCTCAGTGTCCTCAGACTATGAGGTTTCAAAGTCAGGACCAGCCTGCATGCTTAGCCCTCCTAGACCTTGTAAGACGGGAGATAACGAACTGTTCATGCTCACAGACTGTTCATGGTTACAGACTCATAAAGGGGCTGAGCGTGAATAATGCTTATTTTTGTATAAATGTAAACAATGAGGAAAGAAATTATGCTCAGAACAAAGATGTAACAGCCAAGTGACAAATTACTTATTTACAAACAAACAAAATAATTAGGTTGGAATCTCAGGGTGACATGGCTGGAAAGTGTAACAGGCTTTATGGTAAGCCTCCACTCTGTGCTTCTGAGAAGCTACCAGAAACTCCCCTTCAACAAGCACAATATCATCAACACTGAGGGTACTGCTTATGAGGAAAACTGGGAGAGGGTCAGAAGGCTAGCCCTCATTGGCCCCAAACCCAATTCGCCTTGTTATCTTTTGCTGAAACTCTACCTTCCAGCTTATCCCAATAAAATCTAACTAGCTTGAGTAAAATCTGTATCAAGTGCTTGCACAGAGGAACCAGTCCTCTGTGGGATTACCTCACCAGCAAATGAGAATTGGGAGCCGTAGGTGCAAGTGCAGAAAATACAAGAATTGAGCAATTGCCTTGAGTTCAGACATGGAAAAAGCTGCACTACTTTTCAAATGCCTTTTAGTAATTTAAAGCAGCATCATTCAAAGAGTGTTATGGGGACTGGCTATTTAGTACGAACACTTAATGAAATACAAAAATTGAGAAAAAGTGCTTAGAAACTTTTAGAGCAATTTGAATGAAATAATTTGCTGTTGACCCTAACAACAACAACAACAACAACAACAGATGGGGCTTGAATTTTTATGTTTGATTTTGCTTTCATACCCACTATATTTTACAAAAGTTGCTACTCCATTACAGAAAGTTTCTGAGAAGCACTGATCTAAAGCACTCAATTCTGAACATAAAATACTTTCCCAAAGGATCTGAATACACATTTCTTGAAAGATATACAAATGGCCAATAAGCACATGAAAAGGTACTCAACATCATTAGCCAACAGGGAAATGCAAATTAAATCCATAATGAGATACCACTTCATAGCCATTAGGATGGCTATAATCAAAAAGACAGAAAATAACAAGCGTTAGCGAGGATGTGGAGAAAGCGGAATCCACATACACTGCTGGTGGGAGCGCAAAATGGTGCAGTCACTTTAGGAAACAGTCTGGTAGCTCCTCAAAAGGCTAAACATGGAGCTAACATAGGACTCAGCAATTCCACTCCTATGTATACACACAGAAGAAATGAAAATATGTCCACACAAAACCTCTACACAATGTTCACAGAAGCACTATTCATAATAGTCAAAAAGTGAAAGCAAGCCAAGTTTCCATTAACTGACGAATGGATAAACAAAATGTGTTTATTCCATTCCATTCCATACAATGGAATATTATTCAGCCATAAAAAGGAATGAAGTACTCATACATGCTACATATGGATCAACTTTGAAAACACTGTGCTAAATGAAAGAAACCAGTCACAAAAGACCACATATTATATGAATCTGCCTACATGTCCAGAATAGACAAATACAGAGAGAGAGAAAATAGATCAGTGGTTGCCTAGGGTGAGAGGGCACAGTTTGGGATAAAATGAGTGCTATTGAGTGCAAGATTTTTCTTTGTAGTAATGCAAATATTCTGGAATTGAATATTGGTGACGGTTGCACAATCTTGTGAATACAGTAAAGAAAACATTTAATTGTACACCTTTTAAAGTGTGGATTTTATCATATATGAATTATATCTGATTTTTAAAAATTTAAGAAAAGAAATCACAGTGGGGCAGATGTTGATGCAGAAAGCAACAGGGACTGACACAAACAAAGGCAGAAGCAAAGACGGAGGGTTTGCCTCTGGTGAAGAAGATACTCTGAAGAATATGCTCCAGTCTCCTTGAGGGAAGTGTTCTAAAAAGTGACCTGGAGAATGGAAGCATTACTGGAATAATGATAGCCTTTCAACGGGACCACTTTGAAGGTGACAAAACCATTCAAAGTTACACTTTTTGCCATGTTCAGGAAAAGAATCACTTCCATGACTTCAAAGACATGCCTCCTACATTCTATGCTCCTGTTCTTCCTATCTGAAAAAAGGCTGACAGTCATCCCCGAAAAAAAAAACCTGCCATCTGGATTATTTATTCTGCCACTAAAATTTCTATGCAGTGACAGAAAAATGTGAGAGTAAAAAATAGTTATTTTCTGTTTTTAAGAAATTAACGTTCTCGGAGGAAAACAATTTTTGAAAATCATTTGTTTCAGTTCTTCACACCTCTATAATAACACCCCAATTCTCCTAACTATCCATGCCTCTCAGAACAGCTTCCTCAGAACTTTTAAGTCAGTGCAGCCTATGACTTAATCATTGTTATTATCCTCAAATCCACTCTCGGTCCCTCCCAGCCTATTTTTCACATGGCAGGCAGCAACCTTACAATATATTAAATTTCATCACTTCAGTCTCCTACTTAAAGCTTTTAAGCAAGATACTTAAGATAAAACCCAATACAGTAGGTCCCCCTTATCCAGCAGGGATACGTTCCAAGACCCCCAGTGGATGCCTGAAACCATGGTACCATAGTACCAAACCCTATATATACGACGTTTTGTCTTATACACATATACCTATGGTAAAGTTTAATTTATAAATTAGGCACAGTAAGAGATTAACAAGAATAACTAATAACAAAATAGAACAACAATATACCATAATTAAAATTACTGTAGATCTCAGAACCTCAGCGTATGATTTTCTTTCTTTTCCTCATTAACTTAAGAACTTTCATCTTTTCACTCAAAGGAAGCACTTTTACAGCTTCTCTTTGGCATATGTGAGTTGCTAGCATAACTACTTGTGCACTTTGAGGCCATTATTAAGTAAAATAAGACTTTTAAAATTTATTTATTTTTTATTTTTTCCTTTTTTGCCCCAAAGCCCCCCGGTACATAGTTGTATATTCTTCGTTGTGGGTCCTTCTAGTTATGGCATGTGGGACGCTGCCTCAGCGTGGTCTGATGAGCAGTGTCATGTCCGCGCCCAGAATTCGAACCAACGAAACACTGGACCACCTGCAGCGGAGCGCACGAACTTAACCACTCGGCCACGGGGCCAGCCCCAGTAAAATAAGACTTTGAACACAAGCACTATGATACCATGACAGTCGCTCTGATACCCGAGACAGCCACCAAGTGACTAACGGACAGGTAGCAGGTAGCATATGCAGTGTGGATACGATGGACAAAGGGATGATTCACGTCTTGGGCAGGATGGAGCGGGATGGTGCGAGATTTCATCATGCTACTCAGAATGGCGTGCAATTTAAAACTTACGAATTATTTCTGGAATTTCCCATTAAATATTTTCAGACTGAGGTTGACTGCAGGTCTCTGAAACCACGGGTAAGGGGAGCCTACTGTAACACATGATCAGGCCCCTAACTTTTCAGACTCCCCTTTGTAGTCTTTTCCTCTACAGGCTTTAAGTTTTATCAGTCATTTCAGCTCCTCTAATAGCCATCTCAGGCCCTCACACATGACCTTCCTGCAAGGTTTTCTGATCAGTGACCAAGCATCCCATTTCCCTGGGACACAGGGCTTTCAGTGCTAAACCCAGGAGAGCGCTAGGCAAAGTGGGATTGAGTCGGTCACTCTACTTTCTGTTTACCACCTCTGTTTGACACCTACTTCAAGTATTGGCCTTAAAGTCACTTTTTAAGGAAACCACCTCTGACACCTCCTTACTCCCATCCCATGCACATTACTTTATTTCCTTTGTCTTAACATTCATCACACCGGATTTACTTTTTTAACGTCCATCTTCCGTGTGTTATAAACCCCATAAGCATGAATCCAGTGAGCATTTCATTGACCATTATATCACTAACACCTCACACTGTGTATAGTTCATGTGTCTGTGAAATGAGTAACTGGTGAATGAATAAATCAACCAATGAAAGGTTTATCTGTGATGGCCTCCAAGTCAAGTAAGTTTTTTCTTTTTTAGGCTAGGAGAAATTTGAAGATACATGGACTATTCTATCTCCTTTGAGGTCACTATTCTAGAAAACTAAAACAATTAAATGCTCCATTTATCTTGATCCTCACAACTGAAGAACTGACCAAGAACCTCACCTTAACCACCATATAGTCAGGATAAGAGCAGCAGGACAAATGGTCTAAATTCTCACAACTCAATCCCTATTACAAGTATTCCTCAATTTACAACAGATCTTGGTCCTACCCAGAAGATGGGATTCTAAGCAACAGGAACAATAAATATGATCTAGTTCATGAGACAGCAAGGAGACAAGAGGGCATACGGTACCAAGTAGTGGGAAATAGACTGGTAAGTTCAGTGGGGCCAGAAAGTCACTGGGGCAAGAGGGAGCACCTTGAAGTTTGAGAGGTTTGGTTTTAAGTGTTTTTTATTTTAATAATAAAAGTAGTACACGATCATTACAAAAAAACTCAAACTAGAATAAAATCTAAACAAAAAAGAATATCCAGAAAGACTTGTTTTTTATATTTTCATACTAGAAGCAGGGAAATGAAATGGTGGAAGGAAAAAAACCTCTTAGTAAGTCTCTTCTAGGTCATTCAAATATTTATTTTGTGCCTACAATGTGTCCGATGCTAGAGATCAAAGATAACTAAGATTTAGTCTCAGCTGTGAGCACATCAGTGAGAAAACAGTAACAGATGACTACTCTGCAGTGAGCTCAGAGCTGAGAGGGATGAGCGGCATACAACGGAAAAGAGGACCCAGAGCTCCTATTTATGGGAGTAATTAGGCAAATAAATCAGAACTGGCTTTTGAAGGATGAAAAGGAATTTGCCAGGCAAAGAAAGAGAGGAAGGTCTCTGTACAGAGGAAGAAGTATGTGTAAAGAAACTTCGTAATCTAAACGTGGTCTTTTTTTTTCTTTTTCCCCTTGGCCTTCACCCAATCACTATACTAAAAGAGTGAAACAATAACCAAGCATGAGAGAAGCAAAGGGGTGAGACTCAGACAATGCTTCAAAACTGCTGATAAGGTAGGGAATGGGGAAGCAAGGGACAACAACAAAGATTACCAAAAAAAAAAAACAAGTAGTAAGAAATGTGTTGAACAGTATGAAGTCTAGCTTTCCCCAAGTTTGGTCACAAACCCCAAACGGCAATTCGAAATGAAATAAGGGGAGAGGGGCAATAAAGATGAAAAGTGTTCAACCTGCTAGACATCAAGGAGATGCAAAGTGGAACAAGATACCATCTATCACTCTAAGATAAGACCTTTTACTGGAAACTGAAGGTCAACAGCAGACTGATTATTTAATTACTTATATGGTTATCTAAGTTAAACAGAAGTTGGGATCAGCTTATTCTAATAAAAAATGTCAAATCAGAAATTATCCATGTACTTTATCCCAAATTTCCATGAAGACAATTTATATCAGATCTTTGAAGGATTTTCACTACTTATAAAGTCACTCAATCTTAACCGAGAAAAGATTCATGACCCAGCCATGCTCTGCTTCATAAAAGACAGTTCAACCACCTGCATAAAAGAAGATATGAAGAGGGGTTGGCCTGGTGGCGTAGTGGTTAAGTTCACATGCTCTGCTTTGGTGGCCCGGGGTTCATGGGGTTGGATCCCCGGCGTGCACCTACACACCACTTGTCAAGCCATGCTGTGACAGCGTCTCACATACAAAATAGAGGAGGACTGGCACAGATGTTAGCTCAGGGCCAATCTTCCTCATTGGGAAAAAAAAAGATAAGAAAGATATGAAGATACCTTGTCTCTCTCTGCTAACCACCCTTTTATTTAGAGACCCAAAGTCTGCCTCAAAGAAACAAATTAGTCAGTCACCCTTGCTAAGCCATTTCTTGCTATGCAGAGGCAGGTTTGGTGGCAGCCAGAGTTCCTTATCTTCTCCTCTGATCTGTCTACATACATTTAGGAGACTACCATGCAAGTTCCAGAAAACAAGCAAGGAGTGTTTATGTGCCCGTGTGTACGTGAGGTTCAGGTGGAGCTGTGTGAGGGCAGAAAAACCTGAATTGGCACACAGCTTCCTGGGAGGTGGAGTCATATGTGCAAAGTGCTGTGTTGAAGACACAAGGCTAGAATCAGGAAGAGCCCTAACAGCAGCACATGCTAGAAACCAGGGTAGGATAAGAGCCCACCATCCTAGCCTAGAACTATCATTAGATAAATGTCTATTAATCTCCAGAACTCAGGCTAGGAGCTGCATATTTATCCTTCAGCAATACACCTAACAAGAAGCTTCGACCAGAATTTCAGTCAACTGTAGAGGCAAGGACAGTCCACAAACATTTCTGACAAATGCACATCAGGTAGTAATATGTAACAGTTATCATTCAAGGATGAACAAGCAGAAAAGAAAAATCCACCACTGATCCCAACAAAAAAATAACGCAGCACAACGAAGAGGGAAAATTACCTTTCATATAGAAGCAGAGCCTGACTCAGAAGGTGAATTAAATTACTTCGGGACAGAGAACTAACTTCCAAACACTGCTTGGCAACTCTATGGAACAGGCATCCATGGAGAGAACAGACCAAGACGAGAGTAATTTAGGAAGAAAAGGGAGCAGGGTAAATTTTTAAAGCATGCGAAACTAAAATTTCAATAGAAATAAGGCCTACACTGGAGGTGATAAAGGAAAATCAAATGACAAATAAGGAAAAACATTTGAGAAGCTCACACAAAGGACAGAAATGATAAGCCAACCTAATTAATACAAGTGTTTTCAAGGAAGAAAACAGAACTAAAATGAAATAACCAAAAATATCTCTGGAAATGTGAAAGAGCCAGCTATGCAGACTGCAAGGAGCTAAAGTACCAGGCAACATTAATGAACACGTACAAGACACGATCTGTCAAAATATTACACCAAAAGAAAATGAAATATTCCTACCACTATCAGGCACAGGAAGCTCCAAAACAAAATGATCAATGCAAGATGACACAGAATTTCTGAGGACCTCAGTGACCTAATAATTATTAAATATGCCTTTCAGTTACTCTTACTAAAAATATTAGCTGAAATGTATGCTAGCTGACATACACGATGAATCAATTTAAATGTAAGATTGAGAAAAATGGCAATGACCACCAAATCCATGTAAATAAAGTTTAACTAATTTATGTTAACACAACATAATTACTAAGATAAAAGTAAAAAGATGAAGTTAAAAACATAAAATGCACAAAAAAATATACTAACAATATTCTAAGGCCCCAAACTCACTGTAGAAGGGAAAAGTAGATAAAGTGAGGGTAGGTTAGGAGAAAAAATTAGTCTTCAGAAATAGAAGGAATCAAAGTATAATTTTCTTTTGCAGCCTGACAAATCATAAAATTTTATTCTTTTAAATTTAGATTTACTCTTTTATTCATTTAAACTATAAATTAATAGACTTTAAAAACAGGATGTATACATTCCAAATACCTGAAATAAAAGCAAACCAAATATAATTCACAAAGCAAAAAACAGAAAACATCAACAGATAACTGGATAAACAAAATGTGGTATAAACATACAATGGAATATTATTTGGCCATAAAAAGGAACAAAGTACTAATATATGCTACAACACGGATGAACTTCAACAACATTATGTTACATGAAATAAGCCAGACACAAAAAGGCAAATATGGTATGATTCCACTTATATGAATCGTCTACAATAGGCAAAATTGTTAGGAGACAGAAAGTAGATTAGAAGATTGGGGGCAGAAATACAGAAAGCACATTAGGGGTTGGGGGTGGGGAGGAATGGGGAGTTAGTGTTTAATGAGTATAGAGGTTCAACTGGGGAAGGAAGATGAAGAAGTTCTGGAGATGGACAGTGGTGATGGTTGCACAACAATGTAAATACACTTAATGCCAAAGAACTCTATACTCAGAAACAGTAAAGACAATAATTTATGTTATGTATATTTTACGACAATTAAAGTAGCAACAATGAATCATTAAAAAACAAATCATTAAGACGACAGAAGAAACACTCAACAGAATTCATTATGACAACAAACAAATGTTTTAAGCATTCATTTTGAATCAAAACAAAAATAAACTACATGTAATTTAAGAGACATAACTGAAACAAAATGACATGGAAAGACAAAGTTGGATAATTTATTGAACAAAAATAATACAGACAGGAATTTAAGATAAGTAAAACACAAGGACTCACAAAGATTAAATATGATAACATGTTTATTGATTAGGTGTAATCCATACTGAAGATCTTCAGCAGCATAGAACTCACACATGCATCATATAATACTGCATCAAAACACACAATAAAAATTAATAGTCAAGAGAATGAGAAGACATGCCACAGACTGGGAGAAAATATTTGGAAAAGACACATCTAGGTGTGTAGTAGGCTATACCATCTAGGTTTGTGTAAGTACACCCTGTGATGTTCACACAATGATGAAATTGCCTAATGATGCATTTCTGAGAAAGTATTCCTCTCATTAAGCAACATGTGACTACATATATACTCAACACATTTGGTTTTGAAGATATTTATACCCAAAATGTGCAGTTTAATTAACAAAATATATATATATATAAATCTACCCTGCGGGGCCATCCCAATGGCATAGTGGTTAAGTTCGCGCACTCTGTTTCAGCAGCCTGGAGTTTGCGGGTTCGGATCCTGGGCACAGACCTACACACCACTCATCAAGCCATGCTGTGGCACCATCCCACATACAAAAAAACAAAAGAAGATTGGCACAGATGTTAGCTCAGCAATAATCTTCCTCAAGCAGAAAGAGTAAGACTGGCAACAGATGTTAGCTCGGCACCAATCTTCTTCCCCTCACCCCCCAAAAAACCATACTCTGCAAATAGAAAATGGTTTTTTCAAGTTTTCACATAACATTTACCAAATTGGATTATGCTTTAAGTCATAAAGAAACCCCTGATAAATTTAAAAGATATTTTAAAAGACCATAGTCACTGACAACAATGAAAGAAAAGAGTGAACAGAACTGTCCTAAATACCTCAAGTCAAAGAGAAAATCAAACTAGATCAACTATTTGAAAAGAAAAGAATATAAGAACATCATTCATGTAAATTATAGAGTGCAGCCAAAGCTGTACTCAGAGGCAAATTAAGAGCATTAAATGTTCTTGTTATTAAAAAAAAAGAATCAAAAATTTATTGCATTATAAAAAGTATAACAAAAAAAGAAAAAAGCAAGAAGAGGAAAATAAAGAGAAAAGTTTAGAAATCAAGGAATCGCAAAGCAGAAAGCCAACAGAATAAATCTCACAGCTGGTTATTAAAAACCACTAAGTAGATAAACATTTGGCAAATCAAATCAAGAAAAATAACAAAATCACTAGCAAAAGATGGAAATGAACACCACAGACTTAATTATAAGAAAATATTACACACATCCATATAATAATAAATTTTAAAACCTTAAAAAATACAATCTTGGGAAATACAACTTATCACAATTGACTCATGAATAAGTAAGGATTCCCCAAGAGACTACAGAAGTAACTACAGAAGCTACCATATGGCCTATATACTCTTATTACACTGAATTTCTGAGAGATCCTCTTCTATCCTTCCAACAAATTCTGTACATTTGACTAACATGAGTAGGGTTTTGGTTCCTCATAATATACCCTTTAGGGTACCTTTGGTTATTAGCAAATTTATTATTATATGTTCTTATCAGATGTAGTTAAAAGAAGAAAAACTTGATCACCTAATTAAGTATTATAAAAAATCTGAAAAAATTCAGAAGCCATTCTTATTTTTTGTAAAGTAGAAACAGAATAAAACAATATATCTCTGTAAAACCAACAGCTGACATCAACCTTAATTGTAAAATTACCAGAGACATTCCAAGACAATTATTACCTCTCTTACTTAACTGTGTCTTGGAGATTCTGGTCAATGTAATAAAGACTAAAATAGAAATAAATATTGTGACTATTCAAAAGGAAGTAAAAGTTACTACCATTTTCAGATAAGACAATGAACCTGGAAAACAAAAGTAAATAAAATTTGCAGGTGGGCCTGGTGGGGCAGTGGTTAACTTCGAGTGCTTTTGCAGGTTCGGATCCCGGGTGCGGACCTATACAATGCCCTCAAGCCATGCTGTGGTGGCATCCCACATACAAAACAGAGGAAGACTGGCACAGATGTTAGCTCATGGACAATCTTCCTCACCAAAAGAAAAAAAAAAAGTAACTGAAATTTTATTAAAGTCCAGTAAGATAATAAAAATAACAGTAGGCACAAAAATTTAGTTACTTCTGTGTACTTATTATAAATAATGAAAATAAATCAAATTAACAAAAACAAAGTAAGTTATAATTTAAACAAGAAATGGAAAATAAATTATATTTTTTATTTGCCTAGTAATAAGAAAATTTTATTAATTTCACTAAGAATGATGGTCATTTCAATAAAGATAGCAATAAAATGGGATTCACATTGCTAGTGACGGTACACATGAAACCTTTCTGAAGGGTATTTTAAGACTTTTAAATGCTTATACCTTTTCACTCAGTAATTCCACTTCTAGGAAAATATTCTAAAGTAATAATCAGGGATAAATAAAAAGATATTTACTATAGTATTATTTATATAAAATACTGGAAAAAGTTACACATTCAGCAATAGGAAAATAGTGAAGCTAAGGTACAACTATACAACGGAATGTTGGTAAAGATTAAAAACTCATTTTTAAAAAAAGTATTTTTAAGGAGAACAAAGGGAAACCTTCAAGGTTTAATGTTAAGTTAAAAAAATCAAGATAGCAAATTATACAGAATATGATTTCAATTTTATAAAAGTAAACTATGTACATACATATATATAAAGAAGAAAAAGTACTGGTAGGAAACATAGCAAAATATCAACAGTAGTTATCCAAAGGTAATGAAATAAGAAGCAAGTTTTTTAAACTTTATGTTTTCAAATATTTACTCAGGAAGATGAAAAAAGTTCAGGAAGAATTTACAACAGAGACAGGTTATCAAACATCTGGCTATATTTCCACTATTACAGCTGCCAATGTACCTCCTTATTCTTTAATAATTTGCTTTTTATAGCATTTGAAATTTTGTATAACTACTTTCCCCATCTCTTGTTCTTCATGTTTATTATATAATAATTTTGCTTCATTCATAAGTCTATAAGTTACTAAAAAAATCTCAAAATTAAAAGGAATAGCAATTTTTTTCAAAGCTGAGATTATACCTTAAAATACACCTTGTTCTTATTAAATAAATGCAAGACCAAAATAAAACCTTCTATCTTTCCAGAAGCTATTAAACATTTACATGAAAAAAATATTACCAGTATAATACCTTGATCAGAAAGATGTAAGGAAGAACTCAGTAATGTGGGTTAAAAGTGCCCTGGATGCATGTGTATCTATGTGCATCACTTAACCAACACTACTGAGATCTTCCTTGCACTCCCCTCTTTGATGAGTTTCCACCGACAAAGATTGAGAAATAACTCTCATTTCCAGATGAATAATTTATGCATTTAGTATACTGCAAATAAAAATTATGGACTAACATGTTAAGAAAATATATAATAAGAAGAATATCGAAATTATAGTGGAAATCAGGATAGACTCCCAAAGAAAGCTACACTGAGAAGCTGAAATTTGAAGGACGAGGATGAGGTAGGTGGATGACATGAGATAGCAGTCAAAGATGGGCATTTTTTTCCTTTTCAGATGTGATGCTTACAACATCACTACAGTACTTCTCTCTGCATCTCCACAATGTGACTTATCTTCACATCAACCTCAAGCTTCTAAAATACTTTTATACCTGTATTTTATTTCAGTAGCCAAACTATTTAATATTTTTAAAACTCTTACCTGAACCATGCACACACACAAAAAAACCCCACAAGAATTTAGATTAAATTACAAGAATTATTAAAGTACCAGAAGAAAATATAGAAGAACGCTTTCTGATGAAGGTGAAATGGCGAAGACCTTAAACAGAAGGCAAAGGATTAATATCTATTATGTATGAAGAGTTTCTATAACTCAATAAGGAAGTATAGATTGGTGTAGCCTTTTAGGAAGGCACTTTGGCATCTACTGAAACTTAAAATACACACTTAAGAATCCTTTTAATGGAGATACTTGTACACATACGCATGTACACAAAGACAGAAGGAAGTTCATTAAGGCTCTGGTTTTAGTTGCTCAAAATTGGATACAACATAAATGACCATGAATAATTAAAGTACAACCGTTTAATGCAACATCTCACGACTGTTAAAAAGATGAGGTACAACTATACGTATTGAGATGGAAAATATATAATAATCAGACTTTTTATTTTAAAAAACAAAGGTAAAAACTACACATACAGTGTTTATTTCTAATTGCATAAAGACAACAAAACTGTCCAAGGAATGGGACTAGAAAGTGAGGAAAGAGTAATTTTCACTTTTACTCTCAATAATTTACTTGCTTGAACCTTTTATGATAAGCAGGTACTCCCTTTGTAATTTTAAAATTAGGAAAAAACACTATTCCAGTCTGTTATGATGATTATCTCTGAGAGCTGAGACTAAAGCGATTTTTATCCTGTTTCTTAATAATTTTCACTACTTTCCAAATTTTCTTTAATATGCATACATTTTAAATCTGACAAACTTGCGTTCACAAAACCTGTATTTTATTTCAGTGGTGAAATTGGTTTTTTCCCTGAAAAATAATTTTTAATTTAACAGTTATGGTCTCAGAAACTTGGCTGAGATTCCAACCTCTTTGAGAAAGCAGTCTTAAATCTAAGTTTAGGAGTATAACATTTACTGTAGAAACAATTAAATGTAAAACTTATTTTAGAATGGAATATTAACTAATGTTTATTAAGTACTTCCTTACCGCGTTTGCTAAGTACTTTACCTGCATTATCTCATTGGCTCTAGATAGCCCTATGAAATTCGCATTATATTGTTGTTATTATTAACCCCCATTTTACAGAAGAAAAAAACAAGTTTTGAAAAGAATGTGTACCTTGCCTGCGGTCAAGCAGAAGAGCCAGGATTCAGTTCAGGTCTCCAGCTCCTCACCACTAGCGATTCATGGAATGATAAGCACTAATGCACCACAGAGATAACAGGCTAGACTCTGAAATCCTGCGATGTTCAGGTGGACTACTCTTAATCAGGTTAGTGAACCTAAAATGAAGAAGTAGTGAAACTCAATTCTGATCACAGAAGAAAACAATCAGTATTTCTTCAGGGCAATGGGGGCTGTTTTTTCCTTCTCTTTCTCCTTCTACCAAGGTACAAGAAGGATCCAGTGGACAGCCCAGATTTGTGAGTAACTTAACACCCTCCCTCTGATTAGTCTGGAATTAGCCCTCTAACTGCAAGGGCTTTTGAAAACAGAGTGATCAGAACCCCAAAGCCTTAACTGTCTTGAACAAGGCCAGTTTCTTTTTTTTTTTAAAGATTGGCACCTGGGCTAACAACTGTTGCCAATCTTTTTTTTTTTTTTCCTGCTTTATCTCCCCAAACCCCCCCTGTATACAGCTGTATATCCTAGTTGCAGGTCCTCCTAGGTGTGGGACGTGGGACACCTCCTCAACGTGGCCTGACTAGAGGTGCCATGTCCACGCCCAGGATCCGAACCCAACCACTCAGCCACGGAGTCAGCCCCAGGCCCAGTTTCTAGTTTTAACCAAAAGTACAAAATTGAGAAAGGCAAAAAAAATGTTACACTCAATATTAGAATGATCACTATTGACAGATGAAACATAGGAAGGATTTAACAGCAGTGACTTATTTTATCCTTAGCTACCTGAACAAGTTCTAAATTTTCTCTTTAAAAAAGTA
The DNA here is from genome assembly GCF_021613505.1 of Equus quagga. Taxonomy (NCBI): domain Eukaryota; kingdom Metazoa; phylum Chordata; class Mammalia; order Perissodactyla; family Equidae; genus Equus; species Equus quagga. The sequence goes on along the minus strand of NC_060270.1, from coordinate 27,124,427 downwards.
TAATTGAAAAGAAATACACACCGCTGTTAACCAGGTCTACTTGGAAACCTGCCTATCACAAAGATCAGAGAACCAGAGGTGCCCGTATTTATATATTTAGTAGATATGGCCAACTACAAACTTACTGTCACTTTATGAATCTGAGTTTGCAAGGTGAGTATTAAATGTCACAAAGTCCAGAAGAATAACCCCTTTGGATAATAGTAAAGCAGGAATCAAGGTGCTAAGGCAAGTAGAATACCCAGGAACTCTCCCTTAGTACAAGTATCTGCTTACAGAAAGAACTGGCAGAGAAGCTGACATCAACAGACCCAACATTTCTATACCTTAACCCCTTAAACCTACACAGATTACAGATCGAAAACCTCTTAAGGTTCATTTTTCATAATGCAAATCAGTTCGTGGCTGCTACAAGGATTTAAAAAGCAAAGATAAAAGAATTGCCTTAAATCAATACCCTTAATAGAACATAAAGTCTTTCATTCTTATATATATATGTAACAAGTATACAGAAGTTGGTATGAGTGTGTTTCACAAATACCACAGAGCTTCTGGCAAAGTAGACAAGTTCCAACATGCTTTAAAAATTACTGTTCACTGCCTTCATCCCAATCTAACTTCGATGTTATTCATGTGGATAACCCTGCAAAAACAAAACCCCCAGAGCAAATTCTTGTACGTTTCAATATCCTGCCTACTTATAAGAGCGGAAGAGTCAAACAGAGCAGGGGAAAAAACGTGACGTGCACAACCTTGATCCAAAACACAGCTCGTCCTAGTCTAATTTTAGGCCTAACCATTTTGATTGTCTTTTTACACAGGTTAAAGAAGAAAACAAAAAAACTACAGATCTAACTACAGATCAAAACTACAGATCACTTGTAAAGTAGAGCTGAGATGATTATCTCAATGGGGGTTCGCATTATTTATCAAGGAGGAAACAAATCATGCTCACATGGCCCAGAGTATTCCCATCAAAATTAAGATACAAGGATGGGTACCGACCTCCCAACAACTGACCATGGCAATCACTTTCAGACTTCAGTTCTTGGATAACTTCACCTTTAAAGAATCAGTCAAAAGGTGGAGTCCACCGAGGAATCTGTGACAACGTTTTGCGAGTGTTTAAAAAAACGCCAAACATGGTGAAAAGCCAACCTTCACCTAAGTTACCTAAAGAAGAAAATATTCAGCTCCTGGCTGAAGATCAAACGAAAATCACGAGAAGATCTGAAAGTTCTGTTTTTAAGCGGAGGCCCTGAAACCCTCAGAAAACTATACTTTTCCACTAGTGCGGAATATGGAAGAGATTACAGATTGTAGTTTAGAAAAAAGTAAAGGGACGCGAGACAATATTCCCGAGCAATGAAACAGGGATGAACTGAGGGGTAGCAAGGAGGGGCCGGGATGCAGAAAGAGAGGAAAAATCGAGGAAGAAAACCCGAGACGTCTGGTCGAACGCTAAAGTAAGCGGAGGAGAGGAGGAGGTTGAAACGCGAGGGAGACCGAGAGAGGCAGAGCCTGTGGCGCGACACGGTTCAGGCAGGGCTGAGTTCAGGAAGAGTCAGAGCTCAGCAGCCCAGCAAGCTCCCCGTGTCGGGCTCCAGCGGGAGAAGAAAACAGCCCTAGGGAGCAGACAATGAGCCACCGCCCCAGGAGCGCGGCTCCAGGCACGCAGGTGGCCGCTTCCCCGGCCCTGCGCGGGGCGCTCGGCTGCCCGGGCCGCGCGCGCCGGCCAGGCCGCGGAGAAGGAAGGAGGAAGGGAGAGCGACGGCCGCGTCCCGGCCCGTCGGCACACTTACCCCAGGCGAGGGAAGGTCCCCGCCCCAGCGAGGCGCCTCCGTCCGAGCTCCCGGCGGGCTCTGGAGCCGCCCCGGGCAAGCGCGCGGCGCGGGGCGGGGACGGGAAGGAAGGGGAAGCGGGGCGGGAAGAGGAGCGGCGCTGGAGCGCAGCCGCTACAACCGCTAGGCCGAGCGGCAGCAGAGCCCGCGGGCGCCGGGAGGGGAGGGCAGGGAGCCTTCGGCAATGGCGACGGCCCGGGCTGGAGGGGAAGCGGAACCTCCACCGCCGCCGCGCGTGGCCACAACCCTGGGGGAGGGCGACGGCGGGGAGCGGGGAGGGGCGGGGCCATGACCCCGCCCTCCCGGCCCGAAGCCCGGAGCTGCGCCGGGCGGAGACCGGCACCGCCTCCCAGGGGGCGGGCTCGCGCGAGGGCTGCTGAGAGTTGTAGTTTGAAGACGTGTGGGGCCTGTCCTGTTTTGTGTAGGGTTCTTTTTTTTGTCTTTATATTGAGAGAGACAGCCAGTTCCTCATTTTATTCAGCATTGTCTCCAGTCAGGTCTGTGCCAACCAAAGATGCTGGTAGACGACTGCGGCTATATGAATCTGCGCCAGGACATTTGTTTCTAGGAATTCATACATTATCCATTTTGCTTTTTACCTACAAACTCTATATTTTCCCCCTGAATTAAGTCCCACCTCCTTGCAAATTAAGGCCTCCATGTTTTATCCATGGAGGGGTTCATCAATGTATTCATTAATTCTACAAACATCTGAGTGTCTTAATACATATCAGATACTATGTGTCAGGTCATCAGGGACCCAGGGAGTGAACATGAGTCACTTTGCCTTTGTGGAGCTTACAAATATGAAAATGCAATAATTAAAATAGTGATACGTAGTATGAGGAAAAAACTGGGGAGGTTACTTTGGATAAGGCGGGCAGAAAAAGCATCTTTAAGAAGGTGACATCTAAGCTGAGAAGAAAAAGAGAGAGCCGTGAGAAGCACCCAGGAGAAAGCATTACAGGCAGGAGGAAGCAAAAAGGCCTTGCTATGGTCAGTTATGAAGGCCTGGGTAGCTGGAGCTTAGTGCAAAAAAGATAGCATATATGAGAAAACACAAAGAGTAGAGAAGATTCAGGTCAGAAAGGATCTTGAATGCCATGGTAAGGAATTTGGACTTTATCCCAAGAAGCTATCAAAGAGTTTTAAGCAAGGAAGTGATCTTATCTGGTTTAGACTTCAAGATCACTAGATTGCCATGTGGAGAATAGAGAGATGCAAGAATATAAGGGAAATGAACTAAGAGGCAGCAATCACAACTGACACTAGGGAGATACTGGTGGAAATGGACAAAGGTAGCCAGATTGTCTTTATCTATAGATGTAGAACAAAAAACTCAACTGATATGGAGAGTATAAGAGAGAAAGAAATCAAGGCTATGTCACACTATCAAATAACCTAAAAAATAGTCCCATTATTAGACACACAGAAATGCTGAATTAAATAGAACATCCTTTCAAAGGCGTAACTAAACTTTCAAGAAAGAGGAATACCTCTGACAGTTTTCCAAACTCTACCCTCAACCCAAAAATGGAACGAGAAACGAAAGTGGTAAGCAGGGCAGTGAAGCCACGGTTATGCTGAGCGTATTTACTTATCTCAGCAATCTCTATGCTTTTACTGGCTGCACAGGAGACAAGAGACCAAAGACAAGGCCTTGGGCCTGTCCAAGGAGTTGGGAGTGTGATCCTGCATAAGGTTGGTAACTCAGAGGGCTATACCCTCCAAGAAGAGACTAAAAGAAAAAACCCAAAATCCCCTGTATCAGCCCAGGGAGACAAATTGTATGTTTTAGCCTAGACTTGGCATAGAGGGGAAAAAAAATTTCCCTTTAGAATTCATAACCACAAACTTTCCCTCCCATGGGTTTGAAAGTTCAAATTTATAGAACGTACACTGTCCAGGAAACTTCAAGTCAAGAAAGGTGTCCCACGCTGGTAGTGCTTGGAGGCCTAGAAGAAAAACAATACAAATCCTCACTCCACGTGTTCACTCTCAAGCCAGCTCTGAAAGGATTTCCACAGATAAACAGAATTTTAAAAGCTAAACATAAGCACCAAAATATAATTACAATACACCTGAGAAAATAAGCCACCATGAGTGAATCCACAGAAACCAGGAACAGAATAATGAAGCCTATGAACTTTAGATATTGGAAGTATTGGCTACAGAATAAAAAATAAGTTTATTAAAATGATTAAAATACGACAGGAGCAAGAAACAAGATACTATTTTCAAAAAATGACCAAGTAACTTTGAAAAGGAAACAAGTAGAACTTCTAGAAATAAAGAATGTAATAAGTGAAACCAAAGCCAGTGTTTGGGTTAAATAGCAGGTGACACACAGTTGAAGACAGAATTAGTAAACTGGAAGACAGATCTAGAAAAATTACTGAGAGCAGCCCAGAGACGTAGCATATATGAAGGAAAGATTTAAAAACACGAGGATAGATTGCAAAGGTCTACCATATGCCTAATGAGAACTCGAGGAGAGAGAGGAGAGAAAGCAGAAGCAGCAGGATATGATGAGATAATGACTAAAAATTTTCCGGAACTGATTAAAGACAAGAACCTTCAGATTCAGGAAGCAAAGTGAATCCCAACCTGGAAAAGTAAAGGAAATCTTCTCAAGTACATCAAAGTGAAAATGCAGAATTTCAAAGATAAAGCAACCAGAAAGAAAAGACATGCCCTACAAAAAAACAACTATTAAAATTACTGCATATTTCTCAACTGCAACAATGGGTGCCAGCTGAAAATGGAAAAATATTTTCAAAGTAACAAGAGAAAATAACCAAATTTAGAAGTGTACACTTAGCTAAATTATCAGTCATATGAGTGCAGCTGAAAGAAAGGTATCATCAAACAAAAACCGAGATCTACTAAAGGAACTCCTTAAAAAGATACACTCCAGGAAGAAAGTGATCCAGTAGTGAGGTCTAAGATGCAAGAAATCAAATAGCTTAACCCACCATCCTACCACTGATTAGGACAATCCTGAAGAGCATACTTAGTCCATATTATTTCATTCTCCCACAGTCTACCAAACCCTACTTTCAACTACCTGTAGAAGCATATTTTGTAAGTTTGGGGGATAATACAGATAGGTGTTGGTCACCTCACCTTAACTTCTTTATCTCCATATTATATCAATTAGCATTAATTATCAAAATATAAATGAGTAGCTTGAAATGAATACAATATCTGACTAGAATAATCCTTAAACTCATTAAATTCTGAAATCATTAGAGCCACAATAGATCTTTCCAGCTCCCACATCATGTATATACCATCCTCCATGAGATCTAGTTAAATAATCTAAGTTCCTGGCAGAGTGGCTGAGATACCCACACAATAGTCTCTGTCCTACCACCACCCTTAGCTGAGGTAACCTGTGGCTGTTATTTTTATCCAAAAGAACATAACACAATACTTTAAGAAAAATAAACCATAAAAGTGGAACAAATACTGGAACTCACTAAGAGACCAGTGCCCATTTTCTTGGCATTAAACAAAAAAGACTGTATACAGAATTATAAAATTGATTTTAAAAATAAAGCACTTGTTCATTTTTTAAGAATTCAAAGAAGATAATATAAACAGTTCAAAACCAGCAGTGGTCTGTTATAAAAGTGATGTCATCTGCAACCATTTCTCAGGCAAGAAGAGTCATATTAAAGTATTCTTCACTCACATTCACATTTTTATTACACTTCTAAAAACCTGTATAAATGAGTAAATGGCTGAATCATGTTCCAAGCCACAATCTCAAATATGAATTTGAAAACTAATTTAAATATTGATGAAACTTCCTTCTGATGTGCAATAGAAAATAGATATAGGGCCAGCCTGGTGGTGCAGCAGTTAAGTGCACACATTCCGCTTCGGCGGCCCGGGGTTCACCGGTTCAGATCCCGGGTGTGGATATGGCACCACTTGGCAAGCCATGCTGTGCTAGGCATCCCACATAAAAAGTAGAGGAAGACAGGCACGGATGTTAGCTCAGGGCCAGTCTTCCTCAGCAAAAGGAGAACTGGCAACAGATGTCAGCTCAGGGCTAATCTTCCTCAAAAAAAAAAGAAAGAAAGAAAATAGATATATATACACAAACACACTATATATATATATATATATATATATATATATACACACACACACACACACACACATCCACCCCCATACATACTCTTGAGAGGTTAAATAGAACCATGTTCCCCCACCTGTCTAACCATATTCCAAAATGGTCTGTTGATGTTACTGAATTTTAACTGACATACAATTCTATTTCAGCGCCATTATATTAATCCCATTGTGAAGGAAATGCTTGTAAAACACGGAATTCTTTCTTATAAGAAAACACTAAACAGGTATGGAACTAGACTGGGTTGAAATTTTAGTTATTTTAAAGATCTCTAATATTTCTGCTTTATGGCATTGGGTTGCCTTTTTCAATATATAAGTTCTCAAACACACCATCAAAAAGAACTGTTATGACTAGTCAAGCCATACATGTCAAATTATAAAAGATTTATTCCCATAAAAACATCAGATTGTTTTAGGACATTAAGCAGCGATAGCATACATACACATATATCACATCCTATAACTCTATATAAAAAAACAATGCCAACATACCCTGGTTTATTGGGTTCTGTTTTGGAACATGCTTGTCCTGAATAAATAGAAGAGTGTGCTTGCCCTTTAATATTTTTAATTAGCTTATGGCACTTACTTTATTTACTAATTTCTAAAGAAAAACAGTAAATCATGACCTTTTGTTTAAAAAAAAAGTCACCTGAAGATGCAAAAAAGATTTTTTGTAAATGTACAACTTAATAAAATATACTCTTCAAAACAATCTGAATTATCTTCCTCACAAATTCAGTACTAAATCAGAACTAAATCATAGTACTTAGTTTCATTAAGCCCTGTGCCAATTCATATATTCAAAAGCAGTATTATAAAATATAAAAGGAGAATGGAAATATTTTAAGGAATAATCAATTTTTATATTAATAATTTCTTAGCTGTTTTAATGATTTTCCTTGAAACTCTGGATAAATGACTTTAATATTTTCATAAAACTAATGTTTAAATAAATTCTGATTTATCCAAATTATTTTATTCTTATTTATAATGATTTTCTCAATTTTAGCTTAAAGAGAAATGTTTCTATTCACAAAATGAGAATAACTTGTAATATATAAAGTACTCAGTTTTCTAAATCAAATGAAGATAAAGTCACTTCTCACAAAATAAATATTAATTTAACAGAATTAAGTTTCTTCTATTGGCACTTGATGCTTGAGGATTATCAAAGGTCTACACAATAGAGCACTAAAGTTTGGAATTAGTTGAAAATGAGCCAAAATTCCTTCTAGTAAACACAATTTCAGCCATAAATGAAAACAAAAGACAAAAGTAATGACCTACTTCCAGAAGAATACTTCTAGTCACAAATGAATTACATCTTATTTAGGTTTATGGAAAGCATTTAACTGCACAAAACCTATAGGGAAAGATGGCCATATCTCAAAACAGCCCCAAGGATCAAAGCCGAACACAGGATGGTAATGAGCAGAGTCACAGAGCATACTAAAGAGGTGTGTATAGTCAGTCCCACTGGAACCTGCAGAGTCACATTCTTATGCACCTAGGAGAGATGGAGACAGAAGTTAGAGACACTGCAAATGCACATCCTAAGGTGAGACCACTATTTCTTTGATTTTTAATTTTTCTTTTAAATATCTTTGTCAGTGCTACACTACATGTAACATTATTGTTTGAATGATTCTTTTAGATTCAACATTTCATTTAATATAACAGAATCAGACTCAATTCCTACAATAAATGTTAAATTCTCATTATTTTTTACTTTTTCTACTTTTTACAGAGAGTTGAATGTATTCTTTTAAAAAAATGCCGGCTATGTCCCAATGTCAACCTCTATAATCAATATAAAGATTTATTTCCTTATTGTGTTTCATATTAGAATATAGAATTCTAAGTTGAAGCCCTAAAGGGAAAATATTAAAACAACAATAAAACTAAAGTATCCATTCCTTTCTGTTTTCCTGTTTCTCTCCCAAAATAGCTTTTAGGGGCTGGCCCCTGACCAAGTCGTTAAGTTCTCGCACTCCACTTTGGCGGCCCTGGGTTTCGCAGGTTTGAATCCTGGGCACAGACATGGCACCACCTCATCAAGCCATGCTGAGGCGGCGTCCCATATAGCACAACCAAGAGGCACTCACAACTAGAATATACCACTATGTACTCGGGGGCTTTGGGGAGAAGAAGAAGAAGAAAAAAAGAAGATTGGCGACAGATGTCAGCTCAGGTGCCAATCTTCAAAAAAAAAAAAGCTTTTAGAAGTTTGTTATTCACAAATTACACAACTGAATGTGTCCTTTACTGTTACCACAACATCAACTTAGTTGTGATACTGACTAACAATGCGAATGTTCTATGTTCAACTTAGTTTCTATTTTCTATATGGTTTTGAAGATAAAGGGGTTCAATTAGAAACTTTGGGAAATTTTAAGGTTTAAAAATAGGTTTGTAAAAACATTAAAATTTAGGTAATTTAGGAATACTTTTATTTTTGGTTTCTTTCTACAAATACCTGAATTATAATTTCACATCCAAAAAAAAATGTTACCAACACAATCTGTAACAAAGCGCCATCTGAAAATTATCTTTCAAAAAATGTCTTAAACAAACAAGCCTTAGTGTTGATCACCACCTTAGTAATGGTCCCCTATTTCTCTGGTATATATAAACAAGAAATGTAACACAAAGTAAAGAAAAAAAATTCAAAGTGTTTAATTATAATCTTTTATTTCAAGTTACACGGTCTTGAAGAGAACTGAATTCAAAATGTTTTAATAGGGTAATTACTTATTTAATAGGGTAAGTACTTATTGTAGCAATGCACACTACCTATTTTTAAAATCAATACATCATAAACACTAATCATACTCTTCATTCACATAAGAAAATCAAATGCAATTCTCTAGATGTATTTTAGAGTTTGAAAAAAATTCAGGTACCATACGGCAATGGCAATCTACTCAAAAGCAACTCTACATTGCCTAAGACCTCAGCAGAGTCACACATCTTCCCAACTGCCAGTTCAAAGAAAGTTCTCCAACACAAAATAGGAGTGCTTTGTGGGAAGTCTTCACCATAAGTACGTAGTTGTTTTTTGAGCTAGCTAGGAGACAGACCACAAGGAAAATAATTCAAATCTAAATATCCTCAATATGACATATGAATAAATCTGCTTTATGTTTATCTGACTGACAGCTATGTTGTCTGCTGCTTTAAATTTTTAAATTTATTGTACTTTTGTTGCACCTCATTTGACTCATTGTAAAAGTAAACCATAAAAATGATGACATAGATTATGCCATTCCACCAAAGAAACGGGCCTTAAAGAGAATTAGGAACAAAGAGAAACACACATACTACAAGCATCAGTTAAAAGGCAGCTCATAAAAGAGGAACAAAAGGATAGAAAAAAAAGAGACGCGTTATACAAAGACTTAACCACTCCGAAGAGAGGAAAGAGGTAGACTGTGTTAACCAAAGAAGGTAAGTAGAAAACCGTAGACTCCTTAGACAAACCCAGTGTTAATGATTAATACTTACCTAATTTAATAACTGAAAAGAAGTTGGGAGGTCAAAACTATAAAAATAAACTGAAACAGCCTAAATTTAGATGTATAATAGCAATACAACTGTTTAGAAACTTTATCACAGTTGAAATGATACTACTTGAGTTTTATTTTCCTTTTGTTCACTTGTTCTGTACAATATAATGAAGTCAACTAATTTATTTTGTTGTTCAACTAATTTATTTTGTTCAAAAACTAGTAAAACATTCTAAGCAAAGTTCTACTGATCAAGTAAAAACAGATAAACACACCACTGTTTTCTTTGCCATTCCATACCTTTAAAAAGCATATGAGCCATACTTAAGCTCTGGACCACTGAGGCAGGAGACGACCCCTAAATCTCCAGCCCTCCAATTAAATGATTCTATGACTTCATAGAAACGAGGAAACACTGTTGCCATCAGCAGCAAAGAAACACCATTACAAACAAACAAAAAACAGCTTTCTACGGTCGAATATAAAATGCTAATCCCTTAAATGTAGCAGAAACATTATAGAAAGAGTTTAAAAAGAGGCAGCATGATCTAAAAACATAAAATAATAACTTACTGATTTGTATTTCATATTGTTCCATTGGCAGATATCCTTATTCTTCAAAGCACAAGGAGCTGCCACTTTTGACTGAGCCCAGCATTTCAAAATTGGAAACTCTGAGAAAAAGTGGTAGAACATCGTATCAGAAAACCTGTTTCTGCACTAGAGGCCAGGCCAGTCTTTCATGTTGGGCTATGAGTATTTAAACATTTTAATATATGACGCATATGATTTGAACCCATCTATCACATGCTGTTTTATTTCAGCAGCCTGTTTTAAATGGCCTGCTTAAGAAATTATAAAAGTACAAAGACTCTGCAGAAGTTGAGCATGACTTCTTAACAAATTCCATTATGCTAGGGGCCACTTTTTTAAAAATTTAAACTCTTTTTCAAATATATATTCAGAAAAGAGAACAGATTTTGAGCATATGACTCGAAAAATTTCCATAGAGTAAACCCACCCATATAGAGAGAACTCAGACCAAAAAAACAAATCATACCAGAACCCCAGATGCTCTCTCAAGTGGGGGCACTTTTCCCAACTTTATTTAGGGTAAGTAAAAGGTACCATTAATAGAAACAGAAAACGAGGTTGAATGAACAAAGTTAACATAGTTGAACACTTTTTTATTTTCTCACCATGAAATATATGATGGCAGCAAATGTATGATTACAAACTTCCTACTTTAGTAACAGTGTTACTGACTTTCATAAACACTCTAATCAGCCCAAATTTAGAGGCACAAAGAACCAAAATTTGAAAGGGGCTTCTTAAAGAAAAGTCTCGATTCTGGGATGACTGAAAATGGCGAAAACATAGCTTTTCAATTTACTTAAATCCACACATAAAAACAAAAAAAAACAATTACACACAAAACCAACAACTCATGGACAACATTTACAACCAAACTAGGTGATAAAGTATCCCCTCAAATACCAAACTACATGCAAGTGGAGACAAAACACCAACAGCTACAAGTCCTGAAATATCAGCATGAAGAAAGAGAAACAGCAAAGGGGCAGTGAGGATCAATGGCTGAAAAAAGAAACACACCAGATATTCTATGCCTACTCATAAAAGAACAAAGCACCACCTATGGTCTTGCCAACAGAATCAAACCTGCATCTGATCACACCTCTGGAACGAGCTGCCAATTTCCAGGAAATAAAGAGGTCACATGAACTGCATGAGTTCAATCACCAAAACCCCAACTACAATAAACTTTACAGGTGAAATGACCCAGGTTCTTCAACAGATAAATTTTAAACAAAGGGAGAGAGGGGAAACCTGTAAATTAAGAGATTTAATGGAAATATTTTTTTTAAATGGGCAAGACGAAGCTATAGTGTCTAAGAATGCCCACTTGGGTGATAAAAGTATAAAGAAACATAAGGAAGTGATGAAAGTCAGAATAGTGGGTTAGTCTGAGAGGAAGGGAGAAGGCTGTGACTGGGACAGGACAAATGGAGCTGCTGCTGGGGTGGCTGGCAAAGTTCTATATCTTGACCTGGGTGGTGGTTACAAGGGTATTGGTCTCATAATAATTCACTAAACTATATATTTGTGAAGTTTTTCTATATCTGTACTTTAATTTACAATGAAAAAGTTAAAAAGAAAGAAAAAAGAAACGTGCTTTTGTCATCCCTGTCCTTGACTTCAGACTTGCCACCATACTTTCATTTTTATTTTCAACCCTCAGAAAAGACTTGCAACCCTCACCTTGGTCACAGTACATCAATAAATCAGGGTTATTGACCACAATAAACGTTTCTCCATCTTTGCTATGTGGCCGATGATAGCGGTAGTGCACAGGCAAAAAAGCTTGGAAACAATCAATGCACTGTGAATCTTGTCTGGCATAAATGAGAACTTCAGATTCCTTGGACAAATAGTCGGGAGCTTCTATATTAAAATTTTCTGAAACCATCACTGCCTGTCAAAAAGAAAACAAGTATTAATCCAGAAGAAGAAACGAATAAGGAAAGATTTAAAAAACAAAAATAAAACAAGAAGATTGCTATACAGATGAACAGAAATGTCAAATTCATCCCCCTTATATTTCCATTCCCCTTCCATCCTCGATTTTAAGTAAAAAAACTCAAGAGGTTATGTGTGTTTAATAAAAGTTTGTTTACTAAAAGTAAACTGAGGAAATTATACTCTGGGGTATGAAATTTCCCCCTAATAAAAATTATTTCTGGGGGCCAGCCCCATGGCCTAGGGGTTAAGTTTGGCGCGCTCCACTTCAGTGGCTCGAGTTCAGTTCCTGGGTGCGGACCCACACCACTTGTTGGTGGCCATGCTGTGGCAGGTGACCCACATACAAAATGGAAAAGGACTAGCACAGATGTTAGCTCAGAGCAAGTCTTCCTCAAGCAAAGAGGAAGACTGGCAATAGATTTTAGCTCAGGGCAAATCTTCCTCAGCAAAAAATTAACTAATAAATTCATTAAATTGTTTCTATGTAATTGCTTCATCAACCTTCGTTTAGGTGACAAAACAGGTACCAATAAAAGAGAAATTTTTTGAATAAATATAGCATTATCCAATAAGTATGAAAACTATGAAAAAACAGTTAACCCAGTATTGGGTTAAAATGATTAGTATCATTCTGGTAATTTCCTGTTCTTCAAAGAAGCAAGTAAGATAGCAGTGAGTAAGATAGAGCACTGTGGTCAGGAAGTCAAAGCAAAGGTCAGCACTCTTTCTAAACTGGGTATAAAAAGTTAATGGAAAAAATGGTAAATGATTCTTTAAAAAAAATGGTAAATGATTCTTTAAAAAAAATGGTAAAAATCATTTTGAAATAAGTATTTTTCACCAAAAGTAAAACTGCACACATGGCAGAAATTAGTCTTAAATTATAATGTGTGCATTTATATATGTATCCATATATACATACATATTTATATATAAAAACATATATATAAACACACACACACATATACACACATGTATTGAGGCATTATATATATAATGTGTGTGTATATGTGTGTATGTGTGTGTGTGCAGTAAGCATCCTAATTCTCTTATTTGACAGTGACACCAAGCGCTATATTTTTTTCACATACTGTTCCTTCTCTGTTAATCACAGGAGTAACCGAACTCATTGACAAAGGTCAAGGAATTATATAATCTTATGAGTCATAAGGAACCTGAGAGACGATCAAATTAAACCACTGTCCCAATGAGAGTGTTTTTCAAGTATCCAGCCACCGCTTGAATACTTTCAATGACTAGAAGGGAGCTCATTACTGTGAGTCATCTCACTTTATCTACCGTTAAAAGGTTACTCCTTTTTTATGAGTAGAAACTTGATGATCTGGCCTATAACAATCACCAATTGTCCTTGCTTACAGTATCTGCAATAAATCTGTTTCTTGTTTCACGAAGGGCCTCTCAAATATCAGAAGGCAACCACGCTGCCTCCACTAAGTTTTCTCTTCCCCAAAGACATATTCACAGTTCTCTCAGCTTCTCATGACGTGGTTTCCAAACCATTCATCATATTAGCTGCCTTTGGAAATACTCAGGGAGTATAGTAGCAGAATTACCTTCTTTAGCCAAAAATTGCATTAGATTTTCTTTTTAGCAGCCTTATTTCAATGTGATATATATCTCTCTATATATTTTTTAATTAACAAACTTTATTTTTTCTAGCAGTTTTAGCTTTACAGAAAAACTGAGCAGAAAATACAGCATCCTCATATACCTCCCTCACCCATTCACACAGTTTTCTCTATTATTAACATTGCTGTGATACATTTATTATAACTGATAAGCCAATATTGATACATTACTATTAACTAAAGTCCATTGTTTAAGTTAGGGTTCACGCTTTATGTTGTACGTTCTATGGATTTTGACAAATGTAAAATGACATGTACCCACCATTACAGTATCATACAGAACAGTTTCACTGACCCTGTGCTCCACCTATTCATCCCTATATTTTTCATTTGAACTTTTAGCAGAAATGTTTAATTCCCATCCTATTCTTTCCCGTAATTGGCTTTTTACTAATTAAATGCAGGGCTTTAGATTTATCCCTACCAAATTTTATTTTTCTGGCTACAGTCCATTTTTTCTAGGCTGTTGAGATTTAACTGAAATCCTAATCTGTCAATCAACATTTATGAATTTGATAATTATGTCTCCTGTGTTTTTATCTAAGGATACAAATGTTGATCAGGAAGGTCAAGAGCAAAGTCCTAAGAAATATTACTAGAGACCTCCAGCTAGAAATTTATTGATGAATTCTCTTTGGGTACAACCAGCTACAAATCAAAATAACACATAGCCCAAATTTTTCTATCTTGTCAACAAGGATGTATATATGACCTGATAATAATAAAGGTAACTGTCTTTGAGTATTTACTGTGTTGCTAGGTATTTCACTAAGAGGCTGACATACATTATTTCCTTTAATTTTCACACAAACCCTATCAGGTAGGAACTATTAGTCCCATTATATAAATGAACAAACAAAATATTGGAGTGGATAAACAATATAGCTAGCAAGGAGAGGAGTCAAGATTCAAAGCCAGGTCAATGCGACTCCCCTATTCGATTAGGGTAAACAATATAAAACAGCCAATATTTGACTAGCTGAAAATTAAGCATAATAAGTAGAACTGACATAAAATATATTACTGATTGTGCTATTTAGAATTTGTGATGGTACTATGACCTTCAATTTCTCTAATTATTGAGTTATTTTGTCTACTTTTTCCACAGAAATAAAAATATGATAACCTGCCAAAAACTGAAAATACTTTTTTATAAACTGGGATATAATGAAAATGAAGCAGGTAGAAATGGCAATTTGGCCTTCAGAGAGGGCTCTGTTGGTTAAAGGATTATTTGGTGATGGTTCAAAAAATTTTACTCCGGGCATCTGAATCTCAAAAATCAGCCTTATTAGGGGTTTCCTCCTTTTGCAAGTGATGAAAATATTCTGGAATTAGATAGTGGTGATGGTTGCACAACTTTATGAATATACTAAAAACTACCAAATTGTACATTTCAAAAGGGTGAATCTTATGTGAATTATCTCTCAAATTTTTAAATGAGGATAATTATTTTTTTTTAATGAACCTCAACAGAGACCAAAATCCCATTTTAAACCAAGATGAATTAAGAACCAGCAGAAGCTAATCCACAAACAACAATTTGAGGTCTTAGAACCGACAGGAGTTTTGGCTATTTCTTGAAACTTAGTTACAATAAGGAAGGGGAAAAAAATTGTACATGTAGGTACACCAATTGACAGGTAATCAACAACACAGACCGTTGGAGGTGTGTATATCACTTTAGATTTAAAACGACAGAAAACCATTTTTAGAGTTCATAAACTGACAATCAAAAATGATCTGGAAAGTGGCTGGAAGCTGGTAAATCTCCCAAACATGTGCCAAAAGCATCAATGCAAGCCCAAAATGTCCAGTGACTATATGCTGATCTGCAAAAATCATAATTCATTATTCCATTTTCACCACAGATAAAACGAGAATAGCATGTTATCAGAAAATTAAAATTATGCATCAAAAATTAATCCTAAAGCAACATGCATTGGTTACCAGATATGTACTTATACTTTTTCACAACACTCAACTACACATATCACACACCACCATGGCAAACTTTAATGTATTAAGCCACAAAATTGTGCCATAACTCTAACATTTCCCAGAATCTTTCTCTCAAGGATTAGAGGTCTTTCAAACAGAACAAAACATTCCCAAATTAAGACAAAGTAATTGGTGCTTTTGAACAACTTATAATCTAAAAACGTAAAACTTTATAAAAATGAAATGTATAATTTTCTGACACTGGAATGTTAATTCTAACAGCACATTTTTTTATGATCAGTCTGACTAAAGGTTTATTCATTTTATCCATCTCAAAAAACCAGCTTCTGGTTTCACTGGTTTTCTCTATTGTGTTTCTATTTCATTGATTTCTGCAACGATGTTTATTTACTATTTCCATTCTTCTACTTTGGTTTCATGTGCTCTTCTTTTTGTAGTTTAAGGAGGCTTAGCTGAGATCATTGATTTGAAACTTTTCTTCTTTCTAAAATAGGTATTTTAGTGCTGTAAGTTTCCCCCTAAATACAGCTTTAGTAGCACCCCACTAATTCTGATATGTTGTGTTTTCATTTTTATTCAGTTCAAAATAATTTATTTCCCTTTTGATTTCTTCTTTGATCCATAGATTACTTAGAAGCATGTTTTAGCTCCCAAATGTTTGAGGCTTTTCCAGAGATCTTTCTGTTCTTGATTTCTAATTTAATTTCTCTGTAGTCAAAGAACATACTTTGTAAGACTTGAATTCTTCTAAATTTATTGAGACTTGTTTTACGCCTTAGAATATGATCTATCTTGGTAAATGTTCCACGTACACCTAAAAATAATGTGTATTCTGTTGTTGGGTGGAGCGTTCTATAAATGCCAATTAGGTCAAGTTGGTTGATAGTTCTGTTCAAATCTTCTATATCCTTACCAATTTTCTGTCTACTTATTATATAAATTATAGAGAGAAGGGTACAGAAATCTCTAACTGTGGATTCATCTATTCCACCTTACAGTTCTACCAGTTTTTCTTTGTGCATTTTGAATCTCTGTCAACATGTGCATGAATGTTTAGGATTATTATTTCCTTCTGATGAGCTGATCCCATTATCAAAATGACCTTCTTTAGCTCTAGTGATAGTCTTTCCTCAGAAATCCACTTTGCCTAATATTAATATAGCCACTTCAGTTTCCTTTTGATCGGTATGAACATGTTATATCTTTTGTTTTAAAATTTAAAGTTCATTTCTTGTAAGCAACATACAGTTGGGTCTTACTTTCTTATCCAATCTGATGATCTCTGGCCTTTTAATGGGGATATTTAGATACTTATATTTAATATGACTACTGATATGGTTAAGTTTAAATCTGTCATCTTGTTCTTTATATCCCACATCTATTCTTTGTTCCTTTATTTTCTTTCTCTGCCTTCTTTTGGACTAATTGAATGTTTTTTGTTTTGTTTGGTTTTGTTAAATAGAGTGTGGTTTTATTTTTTATCTATTTATTTTTGGTGAAGAAGATTGGCCCCAAGCTAGCATCTGAGCCAATCTTCCTCCATTTTGTATGTGGGATGCTGCCACAGCATGTTTTTGGTTTTTTTTTTTTTCGATGAGCGGTGTGTAGGTCCATGCCCAGGATCCGAACCCCTAAACCCCGGGCCACCGAAGCAGAGTGTGTGAACTTAACCACCACACCACCAGGCCGGCCCCAATTGAATGTTTTCTATAATTCCATTTTATCTGCTTTGCTGGCATATTAGCTATAACTCTTTGTTATTTTTGTGGTTACTTCAGGGTCTACAGCAAACATCATTAATGTATCACAGTCTACCTTCAAGTGATGTTAAACTACCTCACATTTAGTGTGACAATCTTACAAAAGTATACTTGCATTTTCCCCCTTTGTAATATTGCTGTCATATATTTTATTCTTACATATGGTATGGATGCTACACTACATTGGTATTATTTTTGCCAATTATCTTGTAAAGAAATTTAAATAATAAGGGAAAGAAGTCATATATTTACCCACACAGTTATCATTTCAAATGCTCTTCTTTCCTTGGTGTAGATATCAGTTTCATCTGGTATCATTTTCCTTCTGCCCAAAGAACCTCCTTTAACATTTCTTGTAGTGGAGGTCTGATGGTGATGAATTCTTTCAGCTTTGTTTGTCTGAAAGACTTTATTTCACCTTCACCTTGAAAACATTTTCAGTGGATACAGAATTCTTCATTCACAGGTTTTTTCCTTTCAATACTTTAAAGATGTGCTGCACTGTTTTCTTGTTTGTACTTTTGACGAGAAATCTTCTGTTATCCTTATCTTTGGTTCTCTTTATTTCACATGGTTATTTTCTTCTTGCAGCTTTTAAGATTTTCTCATTATCGTTGTTTTAAACAATTTGATTATCATGTACCTTGGTGTGGTTTTCTTCATGCTTCTTGTTCTTGAGTATCTTAGATACGTGGCTTTATAGTTTTCATCAAATTTGGAAATTTCTCAGCCATTATTTCTGCAAATATTTTTTCCATCTCCATCTCTCTTTTCTCCTTAGGGATTCCAGTTACACCTTTTTCCTCCAGCTTTACTGAGATATAATTGACATATAACATTGTGTAGGTTTAAGGCATACAACACAATGATTTGATGTACATATATATTGCAAAATGATTACCACAATAAGGTTAGTTAATACATCCGTCACCTTACATAGCTACCTTTGCGTGTGTGTGTGTGTGTGTGTGTGTGTGTGTTTGGTGAGAACTTTTAAGGAACACTCTCTTAGCAACTTTCAAGTACACAATAAAGAACTGTTAACTATAGTCACCATGCTGTACATTAGATTCCCAGAACTTATTCATCTTATAACTGGAAGTTTGTACTCTTTGACTACCTTCACTCATTTCTCCCACACTCCTGCCCCCCACAACCACCAATCTACTCTGTTTCTGTGAGTTTAGGTTTTTTTTAGATTCCACATATAAGTGAGATCATACAGTATTTGTCTTTCTCTGTCTGACTTATTTCACTTAACAGAATTCCCTCAGGATTCATGTGTGTTGTTGTAAATGGCAGAATTTTCTTCTTTTTTATGTGTGAATAACACTGCATTGTATATATGTATATGTATGCGTGTGTGTATATTTGTATATATATATCTATATAGATATGTCTCACATTTTCTTTATTCATTCATCCATCAATGGACACTTAGGTTGTGCAATGAACATGGGACTGCAGATATTTCTTCAAGATAGTCCAATAAACTTATAGTAGCCCACCTGAAGATGTCCCACAACTCACTAATGTTCCATTCACACTTTACATGTTTTTAAATTTTTTTATATTTTTAGCAGTTTCTATTGCTATGTCTTCAAGTTCATTAATCTTTTCTTCTGCAATGTTTATCTGCCATTAATTTCATCCAGAATATTTTCCATCTTACGTTTTGTAGTCTTAATCTTTAAAAGTTCTATGTTGTCCTTTTATACATCTTCCATGTCTGACTTAACTTTTTGAATATATAAGATATAGTCATCATAACTGTTTTCACGGGCTATTAATTCTAACATCTGGGTCAGTTCTGGATTGGTTTTCATTGATTCATTTAGCTCCTCATTACAGGTCATATTTTCCATATACCTGCTAATTTTTTAAGAGGGTCAAGACATTGTGATTTTGATTTTGTTGGGTACTAGGTATTTCTGTATTCCTATAAATATTCTTGAGCTTTGTCTGGAATGCAGTAAAGTTATTTGCAAACAGTTTGATTTTTTGAAGGTCTTGCTTTTAAGATTTGTTAAGCAGGACTGAAGCAATGTTCAATCTACGGTAAGTATTCCCTAGTACTGAGTAAAAGTTCTGTTTACTCTGTCCAATGCCCAATGAATTATGAGGCTTTTCCTGGTCTTATTGTTGGGAATAGGCACTATTATTGGCCCTGTGTGTCAGAATTTTTTAGGACGGTTCTTTTCCTGGCATCAGCTAGTTTCCTCACATGGATGCACTAATCAATATTCAACCATATACTTGAGCAGAACCTTCCATGGATCTCTGGAGTTGCCTCTATGCAGTTCTCTCCTCTTTGACACACTGTCTAGTGAATTCTCATGATCTCGGTCTCCCCAGAATCTCACCTTCATCTCCTCAACTCAAGAAGTCCACCAGGCTCTGGTTCAGTTCCTCCTCCCTGCACTATAGCCTGAAAACTTGCTCAAGGCAATAAGCTGGAACCATCATAGGGCTCACCTTATTTATTTCCCATCTCTCAGACACTGTTGCCCTCACAGCCTGATATTTAATGCTTTTTCCATCATTTCATATATTTTGTCTACTTCTTGGTTCTTTGAAGTGGGAAAGGAAAGTAAATCTAGTCCCTGTTCTTGGCGAGGGCACAAGTCATAATACTACATATTTTGATTGAGTAAAACTTATGAATTCAGAAACACAGCATTTCCATTCTGACCTACAAAACAGCAATTTCATATGTTTCAATCTAATATTATGCTGTTTTGAAAGAGTGTGAGAGATTTTGATTAAATATATCTAATAGCCCAACCTAAAAATGAGGTGAGGTGCATTTGATGAACCTTATCCATGGTGAACCTATTTAAGGCTTGTCTTTATTTTCAAATTACTCAAAAATCATCACAAACTCCTTACAAAATATTTTGTTGCCACATCACCCATTTGATTTGGACCCACTGTTCTACCTGCTGCAACCAAAAATTTTATCTCATGGAAGAGAGTCAACATTTCAATCTAAATATACAGGCACATCTTGGAGATATTGCAGGTTCGGTTCCAGACCACTGCAATAGAGCAAATATTGCAATAAAGCAAGTCACACAAATTTTTTGGCATCCCAGTACATATAACAGTTATGTTTACACTATCCTGTAGTCTATTAAGTGTGCAACAGCATTGTCTAAAAAAACATACATACCTTAATTAAAAAATACTTTATTGCCAAAAAATGCTAATCATCATCTGAGCCTTCAGTGAGTCATAATCTTTTTGCTGGTGGAGGGTTTTATAAAAAACGCAATATCTGGGGGGCAGAACAAGGCAGAGTGCAATAAAATGAGGTACGCCCATATAAGCTTCAATCATTCCCTACATATAAATTCCCTTCTATCCAGTTAAACTCATCATGTAATACTACTTCCCATGACAAAGTTTCTCTGCACAAAGAACTGGACCACAGTTTCAACTCAGCTAGGCAGAAGGAAACAGCATCTAATACATCAAGATACCAACTTTCAATTATCTATATGTCACAAATGAGACATCTTTTTTCTAGAAATTTCCAAAATGAAAAGGTAAATTCACTTAAAAGACTTATACTTAGGGATCAGACGATTAGGAAGCACAAAATTAAGATAAAGAGAAATTTGTCAATCCTATAGTGGTACTGGTTACTCACCCCTTTTTCTTGTTACAGTCAACCTGCACACACCCTAATCTCATCCCAACCAAAGGTGTGGGCATGTCAGCTCTTTTCGGGTACTCTTATGCAAAAAATTCCGCTTTTTTAAAACATGACAGGTAATCTTATTAAGCAGATTTAAATGTGATTCAAATCCTTGTCACTACAAGCCAAGAACTGTATTTAAATTTGAAACCTATTATTTAAAATTTTAAAAGCCTTAATCAGAATTCATGACTCAGTGACGAAAAGAAAGAAATGAGAAAAAATGCTATGAGGTCTTTCCATATGTGTATACGTATCTAAACTGCCATATATGTGAACATGTGTATCTAAACTGCCATACATACACAAAAACCAGAACACAGGAAGAAATTTGGTGACTGAGAGTTGAGATAGGTAGAAGTTTATTATTGTATACCTTTTCATATCTCCTGAATTTTGAACCATGAGAATGTAATTATCTATTCAAAAATAAATTTAAATAAATAAAACTGGTGAAGAAATTTGCCTAACCACAATTAGAAATAAACTGCCATGATAAATGACTCCAAGTGTATCTATTTTACCTTTTTTTAATTCAATATAGATTATAATCTTATGAACTAAGATAGTGTTTCCCAAAATTTCTTAACAGGAATCACCTGAGTTGTTAAAAACAGCTATCTGGATCCAATTTAGATAGACCAAATGAATTAAGACAATCTGCACAAGGAAGACAATAATCTGCACAAAAAGTGCCCCCAGGTGATAAATTAGGAAAACCCTTAACTAAGGAATGAGATTAATCTCTGGAAAGAACAACAACTTTCCAATTAGACAACCCTAGATTCATTTCTTGGCTCTTCCATTTACCTGTGTTATCCCAGATAAGTTACTTGGCCTCCCTGGGGCTCAGTTTCCTTATCTATAAAATGGATATAATACTTCCAGGGTTGTTATAAAGATTAATCTATGTAAGGGGTGTGGGACATAATCTTTCTTTAATCTTAACTTTACCTTGGTTCTTTTAGAAAAAAATGAAGATATCTGGCATGTAGATATCCAATAAATATTACTTTCCTTTCCTCTCATGCCAAATTATATAGATATTGGGGTATATGTCTCTCTAATTTAACAAAACTGCTATTGAAGCAGTATTTATTAATCATTAATCTTCTCAGACATATAAAATTTTCTTAGTCACTAAACTAAGAACCATCCTGCCAAAAAAGCATTTAACTAGGTCAGTTTAGTTGGCTTATTACTGACAAGTATGATAAGTATCACTCACTTTTTAAACAATACTCCCATCCTATCTCAAAGATGTTACTTTATACACTTTAACAAAATGAATAAAAAATATTAAAATGTTGTCTTGTCGACTTTTGCCTTAATCCAAATTATACCATCCCTAAAATAATTTCTCTCAAAAAGAAAAATCGTCTAATAATTGTACCTCTGTTACGTTTCTCTCTTGTAAGGAAGCCAACTCATATGGATCCACAAAAAGTCCTGTCGGGATGTACTGTTTAATTAAGAGTCGGCAGGTCTGAAAGTCCTCAATGCTTTCTCCAAATTTCACTTTTATTAAAAGGTCTCTGTAAGACAAGTATGTTTAAAGTAAATTTCTTCATTCAATTCTTAAATGAGATAGCATAACATTACATTCAAATTAGTAGAAATACCATATTTCAAATTCGTTTTTTAAAAGATTATAAAGTCAAATGAAATATTTGTATCATGTCAGAACCACCCATTAGATCGTGCATAAATTCATGTCATAAGCCACAGCATAGTACTAGTGTGAAAACAGACAACGGTCAATGGAAAGGGATAGAGTCCAAAAATAGATACACACAAATTTTCAATAAAGGTGCCAATATAATTTGATGGGGAAAGAAGAGCCTTTTAAACAATGGTACTGAGGGGCTGGCCGGGTGGCACAGTGGTTAAGTTCACACATTCAACTTCGGTGGCCCGGGGTTTACCAGTTGGGATCCCGGGTGCAGACCTACGCCATGCTGTAGCAGGCGTCCCACATAAAAAGTAGAGGAAGATGGGCATGGATGTTAGCTCAGGGCCAGTCTTCCTCAGCAAAAAGAGGAGGATTGGCAGCAGTTAGCTCAGGGCTAATCTTCCTCAAAAAAAAAAAAAGAAGGTACTGAAACAACTTGATATCTATACAGAAAAAAATTAACCTTGACCTCTACCTCATACCATATACAAAAATTAATCTGAAATAGACTATAAACCTAAATGTTAATTGCCCCAGCATTCTGTCTGGAGGCACATTTTGGACACACGTGCAGGAAAGAAGAGCCAAAGCACAGCACGGTGGTTTTGCTTAAGTGAGAAAATACAGACGGAAGTTAAGGGAGGCTGAAGTGGCTGGAAGTCACAGTGCTAAGTTCCAGAGAAGAGGGAACTAAGTAGAAAGAATTCTAGAATTCTGAATTGGAGTCCCCTGGAGTTTTGTTGAATACTAAGATAAGTGCAAGAAAGGTGTAACTCCAAAGGACTGGGCAAAGGATAACCAAGAAACTGTAAGATGAGAAATTCTAAAATTTCACACAAGGTTGGGAGACACTTACATTCCAACCAACCAAAGCACAGAGACCAAAGCTTTCGGTAGAGATCCCAATTGGGTAAAGCCTTAGTAGCTAAATTAACCTTGCAATAAAAGACACTTTAACTTTAGACTTACACAAAAAAAGGTTAACAGGATCGAGTTGATAAGTAATCTAACTGCTAACAGAAAAAATAAGTCCAACACCCTTTAAAAGAAGATAACAAAATCTGCACACTCAAAAATGTACATCTCTATAAAATTCACAATGTTCAGTATCCAATCAAAAGTTACTAAACATGTAAAGAAGCAGAGAAATGTGAACAATAACCAAGAAAAAAATCATTCAATAGAAACAGACCTGACAGAAATGATAGTGATAAAAGTGACAGAAGTGATAAAATTAGCAAAAGACACTAAAAGTCATTATAAATACCCTACATGTTCAAGGATTTAAAGAAAAACATGAACATTATGAGGGAAAGAGAATATATATATATAACTGAATACAACTTCAAGAGATGAAAAAAAGATTTCTGATATAAAAAACTATCCAGATATGATTAAAAACAATTAGACACTGCAGAAGAAAAGATCAGTGACTTGGAGACAATGCAAGAGAAACTATCCAAACTGAAGCATAAGAGGTAAACAGATCGGGTGGGGGGGTGGAAGGCAGTTTCACTGATCTTTAAACAATATCAAGTAGTCTAATATTTATATACATATATAGTTAGAGTCCCAGCAAAAGAGGAAAGAACATAACAGAGAAAAATGTTTGAAGACATAATGGCTGAAATTTTCTGAATTTCACGAAAACTATAAGCCCATCAATCCAAGAAGCTCAACAAAACCCAAGCATGATAAACTCAAAGAAAACCACACTAAGACATATTATCACCCAGTCACTGAAAAAAAAAATCTTAAAAGCAATCAGAGGAAAAAGGAACACTATGCAGAGAGTAACAAAGATAAGAACAAGCCAGAGGACTATGGAATAAGCATGAAAAGTATTTAAAAAAAAAAAAAAAAAACTGTTAATCCAAAGAGAACAGACTAGTGGTTACCAGGGGAAAGGGGGGTGGGAGGGTGGGCACAAAGGGTGAAGTGGTGCAACTATAATATGACTGACAATGCACAAGTGAAATTTCACAAGGTTGTAAACTATCATAACCTCAATAAAAATTTTTTTTAAAAACTGTCCATCTACAATTATGTATCCATAAGGGAAATCCTTCAAAAATAAGGTAAAATAAATTCTAAGACAAACACAAACTAAGAGAATTTGTCACTGCAAGAAATGGTAAAGGAAGTGCTTTAGGCAGAAGGAAAATATCAGATGGAAACATGAATCTACAAGAAAGACAGAAGAGCAAATGGTTAATATGTGGGTGAAAATAACTTTTTTCTCATTTTTAATTGCTTTAAAATATGATTGATAGAGAAATTGGAACTCTTGTACATTGTTGGTGGGAATGTAAAATGGTGCAGCCACTATGGAAAACAGTATTGACTACTGCACAAAAAATTAACATGGATGAACCCTGAGAACATTATGCTAAGTGAAATAAGCCAGTCACAAATACTCTATAATTCCACTTATATGAGGAATCTAGAGTAGTCAAATTCATAGAGAGAGAAAGTAGAATGGTGGTTGCCAGGGGCTGGAGGAAGGAGAGAACGGGGGGCTCTTTAAGAGGTACAGAGTTTCAGTGTTGCAAGGTAAAAAGAGGTCTGTGGCTGGATGGTGGTAATGATAACACAATGTGAATGTCCTTAATGCCACTTAAGTGCATAATTAAAAATGGTTAAGATCGGGGCCGGCCCCATGGCCGAGTGGTTAAGTTCGTGTGCTCCACTTCAGCAGCCCAGGGTTTCGAATCCTCGGTGTGGACATGGCACCACTCATCAAGCCATGCTGAGGCGGCATCCCACATGCCACAACTAGAAGGACACACAACTAAAAATACACAACTATGTACCAGGGGCCTTTGGGGAGAAAAAGGAAAAATAAAATTAAAAAAAATGGTTAAGATGGTAAATTTTAAGTTATGGGTATTTTACCACAATTAAAATATGCAATAATATAAAAAAATATGACTGACTATTCAAAGCAAAAATAATAACAATATATGGTGGAGTTTATAACATATGTAAAATGTAAAGTTAATAAATGTATGGCAACAATAGCAGAAAGGAAAGGAAAAGGAAATGAACTATTCTCATGTAAGATTCATACATTATTCATGGTGTGGAATAATGTTATTTGAAGATAGATGTGATAAGTTAAAACTGCTCATTGTAAACCCCAGAGTAACCAATTAATAAAAAGAGAGAGGTATAGTTAATAAGCCAAAAATGAAGATAAAATGGAATGCTTAAAAAACGTTCAATTATCCAAAATAAGAAAAGAGAGTAAAGACTAGATGGGACAAATAGACAGAAGGTAGCAAAATGGGGGGACCACCTCATGGAGTAGTGGTTAAGTTCAGTGCACTCTGATTCGGCAGCCTGGATTTGTAGGTTCAGATCCCAGGCACGGACCTACATCACTTGTCAACCATGCTGTGGCGGCAACCCACATTCAAAAGAGAGGAAGACTGGCACAGATGATAGCTCAGGGCTAATCTTTCTTAAGCAAAAAAAGAGAAAGATTGGCAACAGATGTCAGCTCAGAGCAAATCTTCCTTAGGAAAAAAAAATTAAGAAAAAAAAAGAAGTAGCAAGATGGATAAATTTAAACCAAACCAACCAGCAAATCAATATTTATATTAAAAGTAAACTGTCTAATCATTCCAATTAGAATGTAGAGATTGACAGATTGGATAAAATAGCAACAGTTAACTCTATGCTGTCTATAAGAAACATATTAAATATAAACACACAGATAAAAGAATGCAAAAATCTCTGCAAATATTAATAATAAATATAGAGTGGCTACATTAATATTAAACAAGTAGGGCCAGCCCGGTGGCACAGCAGTTAAGTTCACATGTTCCCCTTCGGTGGCCCAGGGTTCATCATTCCGGATTGTGGGTGCAGACCTACACATGGCTTGTCAAGCCATGCTGTGGCAGGTGTCCCCATATAAAGTAGAGGAAGATGGACATAGATGTTAGCTCAGGGCCAATCTTCCTCAGCAAAAAAAGAGGAAGATTGGCCGCAGATGTTAGCTCAGGGTGCATCTTCCTTAAAAAATAAAAATAAAACAAAAAAACAAGTAGACTGCAGGACAAGGAATATTGTCAGGGATAAAGAAAGCCATTACACAAAGATAAGAGTCAATTCATCAAGAAGATATAACAATCCTAAATGTGTTGTATGCACCCAAAAACAGCTTCAAAATATTCACGTATTTTACTTCATAGCAAAAACTGGTAGAACTACAAGGATAAATAGACAAATCCACAATTATAGCCAGAGATTTTAATACCGCTCTCTCAATAATGGATAGAACAAGAAGACAGAAAATCAGTAAGGACATAAAAGGCATGAACAGCCTTCAATCAAGTTAATCTAACTGACATTTATAGATGTTCTATAAATACACCTACAGAACGTCTACCAAACAAAAGCACATTTTTAGGTGCACAAGAAAAATTATATGCTGGGTGATAAAAGAGGTCTCTAGCAGTTTAAAAGGACTGAAGTCACGCAGAGTATGGTCTCTAACCCCACGGAATTAAATTAGAAATCAACAGGAGGAGGACACACAGCCTCCGCCAGAGCCACAGCCTCCATCTCTTCATTCGGGCTATGCCTGTCGTCTGCTGCCAGGAAGCTTCAGCCCCACATGTGTTGTCTCAGGCTTCTTTACCTCCAGAAAGAAAAAAACTGACACCATGCATCCCAGAAATTCTTTTAAGAAACTGAAATTAGGGACTTCTTTCAAATTTGGACATGGCTAATCCAGGAGCACCAGGACCCAGTGGGCCAAATACTGAAAATAAAATATGCCAGTACAAACTAGTACTCCTAGGAGAGTCTGCTGTTGACAAATCAAGCCTAGAGCTTCGTTTCGTGAGGGGCCAATTTCACGAATTTTGAGAGAGTACCATTCATTTGGGCTGCTTTTCTAACTGAAACTGTGTGTCTTGATGACACAACAGTAAAGTTTCAAATATGGAATATAGCTGGTCAAGAATGATAACATAGCCAGTACCAATGTACTAAGAGGAGCACAGGCAGCCATAGTTGTATATGATATCTCAAATGAGGAGTCCTTTGCAAGAGCAAAAAACTGGGTCCAAGAACTTCAGAGGCAAGCAAGTCCTAATACTATCACAGCTTTACCGGGAAACAAGGCTGACCTAGAATAAAAGAGCTGTAGATTTCCAGGAAGCACAGTCCTATGCAGATAATAAGTTTAGTATTCACAGAGACATCAACTAAAAACATCAATAAACATAAATGAAATATTCACAGTAATAGCTAAAAAGCTGCCAAAGAATGAACCACGAAATCCAGGAGCAAACCGTGCCAGAAGAAGAGCAATAGACCTTACCGAGCCCACACAGCCAACCAGGGGTCAGTGCTGTGGTAACTAAACCTCCAGTTTGAACTAGATGGAATATTCTTCTGCTTCCTACATGTAAATAACAGTGGAAATGGAGCATTTAACCAGCCCAGTATGATTTTCAAAAAGAAGAGACTTATGATAGAGTCAAGTTTCTAATACAGAATTAAGTGTTTTGAACTTAATTTTTTAACATTCATGTGTCTCCTAACGTTTCAGCAGAAGGAGAAAATGAGAGCTGTGTGTCCACCTGTTTTCTTGGAAGGTTGGGGGAATCACTTCTCATCAATAGAGAGATAGACAAACGACTATCTGGACCCACAGTTAACTAGACAGTTCCGTGAAAAAGTCTATGAAAAAGATTTGTAACTTATTAATTTAGGCTTTTCAAAAACATCCTTTTTTTAGGAAAATATTCTAAAGATAGTTATACTTTGTTACAGCATTCAAGCAAACAGTAATTTCTCCTAGTATCTATATTTAAAGCGTACATTCCACATTTTAACAAATTAGCCACAAGGAAACAGTCCCATATCTTCAGGGGGTAAAAAAGTAACATCAGTGGCATCTATAGTCAGTCCTGTTATTTTTTAATGGGGTTAAAAAAAATCAAATGTAACCTTCTCTTGTTTCAGGAATACGAAAACTGATAAATGCATCGTTTTTAAGATTTTATTTTTCCTTCTTCTCCCCAAAGCCCCCCCAGTACACAGGTGCATAATTTTAGTTGTGGGTGCTTCTAGTTACAGCATGTGGGATGCTGCCTCAGCACGGTCTGACGAGCGGCACCATGTCCACACCCAGGATCCGAACCAGCGAAACCCTGGGCAGCCGAAGCAGAGTTCGAGAACTTAGCCACTTGGCCACGGGGCCAGCCCCTGATAAACACATCTTAATGAACAGTGCTCCCTTCAAACATGTGAGCTCTTCAACAAAATAATGAAACAAACCAGGTGTCCGTGGTTCTGTTTAATCACTGCTGGCCATTACACAGGTTTTGCTGTTTAGGGACAGAGAAGAGGCTTTTGTTCTCCTTGGACATAATACAGCTAACGCACTAACAATTATGTACATTCAAACTTATTTTAAATTCAATCCTCAGCTGTACTGTAAGTAGGGTACTGCATTGCAGTTTCCATATGTTTACTACTTTTCTATATCATTTAAGAGTTGCTTAAAAGTATGCAAATATACAGTTACTAAAACAGCTAATTACTTCCTTCTCTCTCTCTCTCTCTCTCTCTCTCTCTCTCTCTCTCTCTCCCCCGCCCCCCCACCCCCCTTGTGAAAGGAAGGGGCTTCAGGTTGTTCCTACACGGATAGAACCATAAAGAACAACTTACCTGTAATTCGTAATATTAAATATTGCGATATGTTAGTAACTATCTTGCAGCCTTGTTTTCCCAAGTTCATTTTATTTTGATTGGTTGAGCATACTGCACTACTTGTTTTAGGTATTTTCATTATACGAAATCTGCCATGTGTCAGAGATGATTTAATCTATTTAAGTGCTGAACTGCTGGCAAAACTTCTACATTTATGGAATTCAGAAGTAGTTAAGGCAAATAGTTCACCAGTGTGTAGTTTTATATTGAGGTGCTCAGGATGGAATAAAGTGGCTATTAAAGTAAGAAAAAAAATCAATAAAACATAGACTTCCAGGGGCTGGCCCCGTGGCCGAGTGGTTAAGTTCGCGTGCTGCGCTGCAGGCGGCCCAGTGTTTCGTTGGTTCGAATCCTGGGCGCGGACATGGCACTGCTCGTCAGACCACGCTGAGGCAGCGTCCCACATGCCACAACTAGAAGAACCCACAACGAAGAATACACAACTATGTACCGGGGGGCTTTGGGGAGAAAAAGGAAAAAATAAAATCTTAAAAAAAAAACAAACAAACATAGACTTCTGCAAAGTCCCCCAAAACTTTAAAAACAAACAACATACGTCTAAATAACTGATGTGTCAAAGAAATCAAAAAGTAAATTAGAAAATATACTGAACTAAATGAAAATGAAAACAAATATGTCAAAATTTGTAGGATACCACTAAAGCCCTGCTTAGAAGGAAACCTATAGTTTTAAAGCAAAGACACTTACATTAGGAAAAAGTCTCAAATCAATGACCTAAGCTCCACCTTAAAAAACTAAAAAGGAAGAGGAAATTAAATTCAAAGTAAAAAGGAAGGAAATAAAGAGCAAATATCAATGAAATAAGTAGACAAATGATAGAGAAAAGTCAATGAAATATTTTCTTTGAAAAGATCAATAACATTGATAAATCTCCAGATTGATCATGAAAGAAAGAGAAAAAGAAGATGACCAGTATTGGGAGTGAAAGAGGGAACATTACTACACAACTTCTACATATAAAGAGGACAATAAGAAATATTTAAATAACTTTACTCCAATAAATTAACAACTTAAATGAAATTGACAAATTCTTGGAAACAAAAAATTACCAAAACTAACAGAAGAAAGATAATATCTGAATAGCTCTATATCTTGTATTTATAATAAAAAAAATTTAAAGCCTTCCCACACAGAACACCTCAGGCCTAGATGGCTTTATTGTTGAATTCTATTAAACATTTAAAGGAGAAATAATACCAATGCTACACAATCAGAAAATAAAGAAGGAAATATTCCCCATCTTATTTCACAAGGCCAGCATTGCCCTAACACCAAAACCAGAATAAGGTATCACAACAAAAGAGAAGTACAGACCAGTACCCCTCACAAACATAGACGTAAAAATCCTTGACAAGATATTAGCAAATCAAATCCAACAATATTTCAAAAAGATAATACATCATGACTAAGGGGTAGGTTTATTATTGGAATTATCAATATATATAATTCACCATATTAACAGAAAAAGTAGAAACATCATACGATCCTCTCATAATAGATGCAGAAAAAGCATTTGACAAAAGTAACACCCAATCACAAAAAAAAACTTTCAGGAAGCTAGGAACATAACAGAACTCCTCAACTGATAAAAGCCATCTACGAAGAAACCTAACATAGAGCAGGCCCAGTGGCGTAGTGGTTAAGTTCACACGTTCCACTTTGGCAGTCTGGGGTTCACATCCCAGGCACAAACCTGTACACCACTCATCAAGCCATGCTGTGGTGGCATCCTGCACGCAAAGTGGAGGAAGACTGGCACAGATGTTAGCTCAGTGACAATCTTCCTAAAGCAAAAAGAGGAGGTTTGGCAGCAGATGTTAGTTCAGGGCCAATCTTCCTCACAAAAAAACAAAAACCTAACACAAATATCATACTTAATGGCGAAAGACTGGATACCTTCCCTTTAAGATTAGAAACAAGGCAGGGATATCTGCTCTCACCACTTTCACTCAACATTGTCTTAGAGATTCCAGCCTGTTCAATAAGGCAGGAAAAGGATATTAAAAGCATACAGATTATCTTTATTTGCAAACCCATGATAATCTATGTAGAATACCCTAAGGAACCTACAAAAACTACAGGAATTGATAAGTGATTTCAGCAAGGAATCAGGGTACAATGTCAATACACAAAAATCAATTCCATTTTTATTACTAGCAACAAATAGGTAGAAACGAAAATCTTAAAACAGTACTCTTTACATCAAAAAAACATGAAATACATGGGGGTAAATTTAACAAAACATGTGCAAGACATACTCTGAAAGTTACAATATTGTTAAGATAAACTGATAAAACCTAAATAAACGAAGGTGCCATATTCACGCATTGGAACCCTCATTAATGTTAACGTGTCCGTTCTCTACAAATTGATCTAGAATTTCAACAGAATCCCAATAAAAATTTCACGAAGCTTCTTTGAAGAAATCTACAAGTTGATTCCAAAAATTACATGAAACTGCAAAGGATCTAAAATAACCAAACCAACTTTTAAAAAACAGTTGAAGGACTCAGACTTCCTGATTTGAAGATGTAATAGCAAGCTACAGTTATCAAGATAGTACTTTACTGGAATATGGATGAGTGCACAGATCACGGGTTGGCAAACTTTTTCTGTAAAGATCCTAATAATAAATATTTTCGACTTTATGAGCCACATAAGGTCTCTGTTGCATATTTTTCTTTGCCTTTTTTTAAAAATGTAAAAATCATTTTTAGCTCAAGAGTAGTACAAAATAGGCCATGCACAGGATTTGGCCTAAGGGCTATAGTTTGAATAGAGTTCACAAACAGATCCTCACATATAAGGTAATTAATTTTAAACAAATGTGTCAAGATAATTTGATGAGGAAAGAACAGTCCTTTCAACAAATGATGCTGCATCAATTGGATATCCACAGGGAAAAAAATTAACCTCAATTCTTACCTAACGGTATACACAAAAATTAGTTCAAAAGGGATCACACCCCATATAACACTTCTAAAAGAAAATTTCCATGGTCTTGGAATAGGCATAGGTTTCTTACACAGAATACAAAAACCATGAACCATAAAAGAAAAAACTTGATAAACTGGACTCCATCAAAATTAGAATTCTTACAACTCAACAATAAGATGACAAACCACCCAGTTTAAAAATGAACAAAAAAAGGGCCAGCCTGGTGTCGTAGTGGTTAAGTTCACACACTCCACTTCAGCAGCCCAAGGTTCGTCAGTTCAGATCCAGGGCACAGACCTGTGCACTGCTTATCAAACCATGCTGTGGCAGGTGTCCCACAGACAAAGTAGAGGAAGATGAGCACAAATGTTAGCTCAGGGCCAATCTTCCTCAGCAAAAAGAGGATTGGCAGTGGATGTTAGCTCAGGGTTAATCTTCCTTCAAAAAAAAAAAAAAAGACAAAAGATTTAAGCAGACACTTTAAAAAGGAAGATACACCAATGGCCAATAAGCATATGAAAAGATGCTCAACATCACGAGTTATTAGGGAAATACGAATTAAAACCATGAGATACCATGACACACCTACCAGAATATCTAAAATAAAAAGACTGACCATATGAGTGTTGGCAAGGATGTGGCAGAAATAGAACTCTCACACATTGCTGTGGGAGTGTAAAACAGGACAAACAGTTTGGCAGTTGCTTAAAAAGTTCAACACGTATCTACCACGTACTCAGCAATTCCGCTCATCCATATTTACCCAAGAAAAATAGAAACATGTCCACACAAAGACTTGTACACAGATGTTCACTACAGCTTTATTTATCATAGCCCAAACCTAGGAACAAGCCCAATGCCATAGATATGTGAATGGATAAACAAATTCCAGTACTTGGCAACAAAAAGGAACAAATTACTGCCATGCAGCACATGGATAAATCTGACATAAGGCTGAGTGAAAGAAGCCAGATATCAAAAAGTATATACCCTATGATTTCATTTATGTAAAATTCTAGAAAAATCCATATAGTGACAGAAGGTAGATCAGTGGTCAGCTGGTGTGGGTATGGGTGAGGGAGAAGAACTGCAAGGAGCACATGCATATTTCTGGAGATGAGGGAAATGTTCTCTATTTTGATTGGGGTAGTGGTTACATGGATATATATAACTGACAAAATTCAATGAAGTTTATTTTTTAAAAAATACCACTATGGGGCCGGCCCCGTGGCTGAGTGGTTAAGTTTGCGCACTCTGCTTTGGTGGCCCAGGTTTTCACGGGTTCAGATCCCGGGCGTGGATGGCACCACTCATCAAGCCATGCTGAGGGGGCACCCCACATGCCACAACTAGAAGGACTCACAACTAAAAAACATACAACTATGTACCAGGGGGCTTTGGGGAGAAAAAGGAAGAAAAAAACACCACCATGAAATAGTACAGCTATAATTTCTATTTTACCTGTAAGAAAACAGAGCACTGGGGTTAAAACACCCATGTTACTTTCTTCATAGAAAAACTGTCACCTCTAACTCAAAAAGTATGGGGAAACGCTTTCAGGCTTTATATGATTGTATGATATTAGTTTTTGGTTCTCAGATAATCAATAAATTTATATGAACTCATTGCTCCAAGAACACAGCAATTTCAAGAATTAAACATCAAATCAGCTGTCTAGATCTTTTTTTTGCTTGCATTCTTTCAAGTAGTCTGAGGTAATTTTACAAATAGCATTTTATTTTCCTAATAATTTGCATTGAAAGAATTTTGAATAGTACTAGTGGCATTGTTTATTTCATTTTTTGTCCAAAAATATAATTTTTAGTGATGTAAAAGCTAATCATAGAATATGCAAATCAAATCCAAAAATTCTGTATTAACATGTGAATAAACAAAAATATTTTCCCTTTCAAAAAAAACAAGAAAGAAAACCAAAGCTCTGAGAGACTAAGTAACTCATCCAAGAGCCAAGATTCAAACCCCAGTAGTTTTACTCTAAAGCTCACATTCTTAGCCACTATTTCATTCTATCTCTATATAAGTGGAATATATCTATAATCTCTTTTCTTCTGGACACTATATATGTATTTATGAACATGTAATATTTTATAATCAGAAAAAAGATATATATTTAAAAAGACAGAAACTCTTCAGGACCTCCCTCCCAGATGACTTTCGATCCATTAACCAGAACATGTTGAATGTATCAGTTAATCTTAATCAAGTCATTCACCTTTATTATCTTCTACTTCATATTCTTCATCTTGTTCATAAATTAACATGTACAACTTTGTCAAAACTCTTGCAGGGGGCCGGCCCGGTGGCACAGCGGT
Organism: Equus quagga; assembly: GCF_021613505.1. Classification (NCBI taxonomy): domain Eukaryota; kingdom Metazoa; phylum Chordata; class Mammalia; order Perissodactyla; family Equidae; genus Equus; species Equus quagga. Next base: position 27,089,624 of record NC_060270.1, on the reverse strand, counting down.
TAAGTATGCACGTTCCACTTTGGCAGCCCAGGGTTCGCTGGTTCGAATCCTGAGTGCGGACATGGTACCTCTTGGCAAGCCATGCTGTGGCAGGCGTCCCACATATAAAGTAGAGGAAGATGGGCACGGATGTTAGCTCACAGCCAGTCTTCCTCAGCAAAAAGAGGAGGATTGGCAGCAGATGTTAGCTCAGGGCTAATCTTCCTCAAAAAAAAAAAAAGTCTTGCAGAAAATCATACATACTATAGCTATAGCATTATTCTGATCCACCTATCTAATAACTCTATAAAGGAAATAAACTTGTAACAAATACATGCTAGTTCCCAGAGACCACAACTTCCTCTTCTGTATTCACAAACTATCCCTTTAATAACCTGGTCTAGAATTTTGCCCAGAATCTACATCAACTAACTCCTAGATTATCCAAAGATTACAAACAGAAGTTCAGCAACTGTTAAAGCAAGTTCTCCTACTGCAGTGAGATACAGTTCATCAGAGAGGGTAGACCCTAACCTCATTTAGAGTAGTAAGGCCCTTTTGTATAATTCCCCTATGTATTCTGCACTTCAGTTTCCTACCAGCAATATCTACTTGGCCCTTTCCAGAGTGGAAGTCATTCTTCTTGACCAAGAAGACAGAAATAAGAGGAGCTAACACATTCTACTTCCTATAATCTGTTCATGTTTCCTCATCCACCCTAGCAGCAAGACTATACCTGCTCTAAACATAGCTAAAAAGTCTTTTTTAAAAAATGATAACTAGTATTTTCTGAAGGTCTCAAATAACTCAGATTTCTAGTTTCTGAAGCTATTCTTGTGGGTTCTGTCACTCTTCATCCTTGGTTTATGTCCTGCTTTTTATCTTCATAATTTATAATTGGACAGCTGCTTTTGCCCTTGAGAATACATCCCAATTAGTTTAAAGAGAGAAACTACATACTTGGCCTAATTACCCTGACATTGCTTAAAATGTGTCTGGAACTCTACCAAAAATTCCTTTCAGAAGTGACTTCCCTCCCAAAATCAGCTGTATTACTTTATAGTGACATCTCCTCTCTGAGTGAAATATTGCCCAGCTTGATCACCTATTATTGATAATAATAATAGTGAAAATTTCCTGGGTATGTACTATGTGACAAGCACTACATTAAGGAGCTTTCCATACAATACTTTCTGATTTAATCTTTACAACTCTAATGAGGACACACCATCACTATCCAATGTTACTCTTAAGGTAGCAAAGACCTAAGTAACCTGACTAAGGCCACATAGATACTAAATAATAAAGCTATATTTTGAGTCCAAATCCATCTGAGTTAAAAACAAACAAAAATTCAAGTTCCTTCTACTGTACCTCCTAGCCATTCACATATAGGCTACTTTTGAAAGAGAGGAGAGTAAGATGTTTTAGTTTAAGTTCAGTGACTTATAAAATGAAGTAATTTTAAAAATAAATGTATCAGAATTTATAAATCAAATATCTGAGAATCATTCTAAAGTAATCACCCTGAGAAGCTTCAAAATTTGGGAAATTTTCTTATGGAAGAGTTTTTACAACTTTTTACCAGTCTTTTAAATATCTTCAATACTGGCAGATATTTATTTTTGAGGATAATTTCTATTTTGGAAACAGCTTGGTTATTTGAAACCAAGTCTTGTAAAGAAGCAACAGTGATTTAGGGTTGCACACTATCTGAGTACAGTCACGCATTGCTAAACGATGAGGATTTGTTCTGAGAAACACATTGTTACGGGATTTTATCGTTGTGTAAACATCACAGAGTCTACTTACACAAACCCAGATGGTATAGCCTCCTACACACCTAGGTCACATGGTACTAATCTTACAGGACCACTGTCATATACATGGTCCATCACTGACTAAAATGACCATGTGACGCATGACTGTACTTCAGAACATGGCTTTGGAGTATGATAATCCTAAATTTGAGTCAGAGCTCTATCACTCCAACTTCTACCAAATTACTTAAATTCTCTGAGACCTAGTTCCCTCATCTGAAAAACAAGAAAGGTATCATCTATCTCACAAGATTAAATGGACTATCATATATATAGCTTCTGGCACATATAATATATATGAATAGTAAATAATAAACATTTGTTTTCTCCTTCTCTTCTCCACTGTTATTTTAATCATTATTTCAAACTGTGAACCACATGTGATAAATCTGTCACTTCAGAAAGCAAGCGTTTTTTCAATTTATCCATTTCTCAACTATTTTTTGCTCTAAATTATATGAAACAGTATTTTGACATAAGTAGAAGCTGATGGGCAACTTACCTGTGGAAACCATCTTTCAGAACTTCTTGCCTCAAAATAATATCAGAACAAGTAGCCCTTATGCCTATAAGAACCAAAAGATTTTTTTAAAATAAGCACTCAATGAAAGAATATTTAAATAATTAGAAAATAATTGTTTGAATAGGCTTTACTCGCCTGGAAAATCTAATCAACCTGAAAATAAAAAATTTTAAAACTTAAGCAATTTGAGCTACATATAAATCTACTTTTAGTATAGCAGAGGGGTTAAGTACATTGACTTTGGAGTTAGAGTGCCTAGTTTCAAACCCCAGTCTGTCACCTGATAGCTGTGTGACTGTGGGCAAGACAGTTTATCTCTCTGCTAGTTGTCATGAGAATTTAATATGTGTAACTTAACCACGTAAAAGCACTTAGAACAGGGCCTACCACATAGTAAGTGCTCTATATAAGTTTTTGATGTTGATATTACTTTATTCAGGCGATCCCAGGACACTGAAAAGAACAGAACGGCTGAAGAGTCAGGAAATCTCAGTTTTAACCCTAGCTTACTGCCACTGTGTATCAGATACATACTAGCGACTTCTGTATTCTACCATCCACACCTATAAAATGGAGAAGATGGGACATTTATGCCTTGTGGAGATGCTGAGAGGGTTAAAAAAACAAAAAACTGGAGGCTTTTCAAAGGTTCAAAGGGTTCCTTTATAAACTTAGAATAACCAGAAATCTCACTATGTTGACTCCATGCAGAATTCAGACATTGAAACTATTACTCCATGTCAGCATCACAGAATTAAAAATTCAGTTACTAATGATTACCAACTCTGCGAGGCACCCTGCTGGGGAACTTGACTCCATCTTCAAAAGCTGAAAGTTGTGTGGGAAGAACATTAAAGCACAAAGAAAACTATATACCATTCTATGTTGCTAAGTCTATTAGATGTAGTCCTGAAAAGATACATGAAAAAAAAATGGAGACGAAAACATTTGAAATATACAAGGAAAGGAAGGAAAAAAGTACGGGGGGGGGGGGGTAAAAACATTAAATAATATCTATTTGACAGATCCTCCAGGTAGGGCTTTCACTTGTGTTTTAACTTTCACAATCTAGCAAAATAGGCAGGCAAAATTACTGCAATTTGTACACAGGAGGAAACTACAACTTATAAACAGTTACTATCTGGCTCTGGGTCACACAACCAAGTAAGTGACTGATTTCAAGCAAGATCTGCCCGACTTTTAAAGCCGAAGGTTTTTCTATTCTCCTAGCTATTTAAATAAACACTTATTTGCTTTGGAGAAGCATATATAATCTTTTCCGAAACAAATAGAGTATCTCTTGTACAAATCCAGGCGTGTCTTCATCGTGTTAAATTTCAATGGGGGTGGGGTAGAGAGTAAGGGTTTCTATCCATTCCTAAATTAAATTTGATAAAAAGGGTCAGATTAATAGGCGTAAATTCTATCAGGATATACACTAGAGAGTAGCAAATCACATTCATCTTGGGATGGTAGAAAGGCTAATTTATAAACAGTATAGCAAATACTAGATTATGATTTTTAAGGCAAAAGTACCATTTCAAAACGAATTAGTTGTACCTAAATTCATCTCCAAGATTTTCCTCTTGCATACGACTTTTTTGAGTTATTGTGGCCTGAACTAGCTCGAAATTGACCCCTTTTTAATCATAAATGCCAGTGCTAGAAATCTTTAGAGATCACCAAGTCCAGTCATTTATTTTGGCCTCATAATCCTTTCTTCAAATAAATCTGGAAACCTAATATGTAAACACTGAAAAGCAGACGGCACTGATTGTCAGATACGAGTCTAAGATCTTCATTTCACAGATGGAGAAACTCACCTGGTTTGTACTGACTTCCCTTTCCCTATCAAACATTATCGCTGTTTTGTAATTACTACTGCACGTATCCGCCTCCACGAGGGCTGAGCACCTAGCGCAGCACTCCGGTCCACGGACTCGAGCTCAAACAAATCAATCCACTCCTTGCGCAGCCGGGAGTCATACAGAAACCCCAGCCCAATCCAGTCTATTATCAAAAACGTTAGTAAAACAAAACTAGTTGTCTTCCCCCCTCGCGCCCCCCGAGTCTCTTTATTCTGGATTGGGATTCTCACCCCTCACAGGGCACTGAGGCCTTGCAGGCCCCTAGGTGGTCAGCAGCTTCATACATCCCAAGACGCCTCATGGCTGCGCCTCCTTTACAATGTTTTACTAAAGCGCGGCCAGTCCCGCCCCTGAACGACAAGGTCCGACTCTCCAGAAACCCAGGAGCTGCCACAGAGCAATGCAGGGGGTCGTGGGGAGAAGGAGGCACGTGGCTTTTGTGTTTACCCTCCTCAAGCTCACCCTACAGTTCTAGGGGCGCGCGCCGGGGTACAGTGAAGCACCTCTGCAAGCCGCGGAGAGGACCCGGGAGCCTGGACTGTTCCCCACCCTGTGGGCCCCCAAACCCCGCCCTCACTCCCGCAGCCCCGCCCCCCTTTACCAGCGTCGGTCGAGTCGGCGGGGCAGGCGGTGGGGGGCGTGCGTGTGAGCCCAGCCGCCTCCCAGAGGAGCAGCCAGGCGACCGCCCGGAGGGCCACGGCCCGGGCAGCCAGGACGCCGGAGAACGCGCGCCACACAGGAGCGCGCGGGGACGAAACGCGGAGGAGCGTGCACCCGCCTCACGCCGCTCCTACAGCGCGCTGCCACGGAGTTTGCGACCAGGACGGAAGACTCGGTGCGCGCACGCCGGCGGCCCCACGGTTCCCCCGTTCCCCGCAGCCCCGGCCCCCGAAAGTTCCGGCGTCGCGGGAGGCAGCCGCCCCACCCCCTCGTTAGCTCCCGTCGCTGCCCCGCCCCTCGTCGTCCCGCTCGGGGGCGGGGCGAGGAGCGACGCAAGCGCCGTGGCGTGCGCCGGGGCTGTTGCTGTGGGGACGGCTCCGTGGGCCGCCAGCCCGGCCCTGACCCCAGCATGCCGTCCTGGGAGCCCGCCTCCCGAGCTCCCGGCCTCCAGCTCCACTTACAGGTATTCGCGGATCTGGGTCTCCTGCCAGGGAGTTCACCCCACAGTCGCGTCTGCGGGCTGTGACTGTCGCCTCCTCCTGCCGCGCCAGGCTCCGCCCGGCCTCCGAGTCAGGTTAAGTGCTTCTCAGTGCATGCAGTTGGGTGAAAACAACCCCCTCACGGCGGTTTGAGACGTCGGCCTGCAGGAGAAGATGCGCTTTCTCTACTTCTGTTAGGGTATGAAGGCCAGCCTTGCACTAGTGGGGACGTGAGCAGGCAGAGGATCCTCTACCCGTTGTCAAAATCCTTACAGTTCTAGGTGCTGGGGTGGGGGTGGGGGGAGGATGCTTGGCGAGATTATGGCAATCACTGATCCCTGGGGTGATAAGTGTGAATGGCTAGGACGAAGAGTTAGATAAATGTGTCGTCCGTCTTCATGAGTTGAATTGAACCTGTAAGTGGGCCTAGGGAGTATCCAATACAGATTGGAGCCGAACCGCGGGCCCTAAGACAGATGTCTCAAACAGGAAAGATGTCCGAAGGTACTATCTAACACTGAACATCTCAGTATAAGGATCCTATTAAGAAATATGGAGATGAATTTTGGAAGAAACACTTAATTGAAACCGGTTGCCTATGGAGAAGGGAATATCAGAGGACAACAGTTTTTTGTTGTAAGCCTCATAGAACTAATTTACATTTTTAGACAGAATACAAACATTAGTAAAAATAGAAGTTAAATTTAAAAAGAAAGAAAAGAGTGTAGTCAAAACACTGCATTACTAAGTATCAATCACATACATCATGCATGAATACAGCCATTTGCTTGAGTGTGTGGAATTTTTATTGTGCTCATTACGATCACCTAGAAAGTTTACTAACAGACAAATTTTAGTGAGGTGAACTGGGAGTGTTAATTGTTACCAAAAAAAATAAATAAGAAGAAAGAGGGAGTGGGGTGGGATCATTGCATCAGATCAGAGGCAGAGCACAGTAACTTGAAAAAACAGTTCTTTATATGTGGTTAATTTCCTAAGAGTAAAAGTTCTCACGTCCAGCAATAAGGGGTGAATAATATATAGATTATGGTATATCCATAGGACAAAACACTTGGCAGTTGTATAAAAATTTGCATTTTAGTAAAACATTTAATGACAAGAACCACATAGGTTGTTAAATTTAAAAGGCAGGTAATAATATGTACAATGTAAAAAAATGCTGTAGTTTAAAAAATTAAAATATATTCCTAGAAAAAAGATTGGAAGGAATTAGAGTGATTATTTTATGTGTTTCCTGCTGCCTCTCCCCCATCCTCACCCCTAGCTTTCTACAATGAAGGTGTATTAAATAACTATGTTCCTATAGTGATTCTGTAGCAGGACTGAGTTTATGAGGATATTGTCACCCTCTGTTAGGTTCCTCGATATTTGCAAATCTTCCTGAGAATATCATAGTGACATCTAAAGCAGTCCCTATAATTAAGTGTATTTTGGCATTGGTGACAGGGAAGGGAAGCGGGAATAGAAAGTATTCATCTGCAGTATAGCTGTGTTTCTTGTAACTGAAAAAACAATCATATAGTGAGACAAATAAGTTGAAATAAAAGCCAGGTAAGCTTTGTTGCCTTGTTTATGTAGAAGCTGATTACTTAGAGGAAGTACAGGGGCTGTGTCTTATAGTAATACATTGAATTAAACAAGTATGTATAGAGTGCCTACTACCTTCCAGGTATGTGTGCTGGACATCGTGGTGAACAATGAATATGTTCCCTGCCCTCATGGAGCATATAGAATAGAAGGGAAAATAAGTAATTACAGAAAGCTCAATGAGTAAAATGATTGGGAAAGTACAAAGGAGACAGATCTGGTCTGGGTGAACCTCTCAAAACATAATGTTTAGGGTTAAAAAATTCTTACTACCTTGACATAGAGGATGCTTGTACATACTTGTTTAATTGGTAAATAAAAAAGATCCTGTAAGTCAATTCTTGGGCTGACTCAGGGGTTCATATACAATCTTTGGTGAAGTGTATAGTACACTGACGTCCAAACTGAACTACATTTCTAGGCTCACGTGTGAACAAAGCTACACCCCTCAATGAACCAGGAATCAAACGGACTAAGGATAACCAAGGCCAAACTGGACTTTCAGGGTAGCTCTCCAAATAGTGAGCTTGATAGGCCGAGCATACATCTTTAGAACTGGACTAGTGCCAGACCTGCTGGGGAGGAGGGGAAGAGGTGGGGGTGGTTTATCCAACACTTAATTTTTTTTTCCCCTTTAGCAGGAAGTCACTATATGACTAACACATCTTCATCAGCTTTCCTCTGATTTACCCTGAAGTGTATGTAATAATGACATGCACTGCCAAGCAATGTGGAATTCGGTTCCAGCCTCCAGCTATTATCTTAATCTATGAGAATGAAATGAAGGGAAAAAGTCGCCAGCGCATCATGCCAGTCCGAAACTTTTCGAAGTTTTCAGGTACCTCGTGTTTTATCTTGCCTATCTTAGATATTCTCTAAACCACTTAATAAGAATGATTTGAGTCTCATGCATTCGAGTGACGTGGCCTTCAGAGTTAGACAGATCCAGGTTCAAATCATGACTCCGTCAGGGTAGATGTGTGACCCTGGCTAAATTGCTTACTCTCAGTGAGCTTCCATTTCCTAACCTGTAAAAGGAAATTGATAATCCCACCCTTTCAGAATTGCAGTGTGGGTTAAATAGGATAACATCATTCAATAATATGAATTCCCTTCTCTCCCTCCAAATGTGTTTTTTATTTGTAGTCTTGATATTTTCTTAGTAGCAGTACTGATACCTAAAGCTGTAATACTACTTTCTCTTTTTTGTGTGTGAGGAAGATTATCGCTGAGCTAACATCTGTGCCAGTCTTCCTCTATTTTGTATGTGGGATGCCACCATAGCATGGCTTGACAAGTGGTGCTAGGTCCTTGCCTGGGATCCGAACCTGCACACCCCAGGCTGCCAAAGCCGAGTGCACAAACTTAACCACTACTCAACAGGGCCGGCCCCTACTTTTTCTTCTCAGGCATTCTCTCTAGTTGAAAGTGTTTAACATCTTCTCAAAGTAATTTTAAGTTAAGGAAATAAAAAATACATCCCTCTTGGGGCCAGCCCAGTGGCGCAGTGGTTAGGTTCACACCTTCCACTTCGGAGGCCTGGGGTTTGCCGGTTCAGATCCCGGGTGCAGACCTATGCACCGCTTGGCAAGCCATGCTGTGGCAGGCATCCCACATAAAATAGAAGAAGATGGGCACGGACGTTAGCTCAGGGCCAGTCTTCCTCAGCAAAAAGAGGAGGATTGGCAGCAGATGTTAGCTCAGGGCTAATCTTCCTCAAAAAAAATTTTAAAAAATAAAAAAAAATTCCCTCTTTCCCCCACCACACTCAAAGCTTGATATAAAAGAATAGTTCTACAAAATAATTCATTCCAAAAAATCCACTTAGCTACTTGGCTATAATGGCAGATAATGCTTTCAGTAGTTTGTGGTGTATATGTTGTGTGTGGCATATAGTTTTGTTCCTCTCTCCTAGACTGCAGCAGAGCCGCTGAACAATTAAAGAATAATCCACGACACAAGAGTTACCTGGAACGAGTATCCCTGAGGCAGCTAGAGAAGTTATTCACTTTTTTACGAGGTTACTTGTGGGGCCAGAGTTTGGCAGAAACAATGGAACAAATTCAACGGGAAACAACCATTGATCCTGAGGAAGACCTGAACAAACTAGATGACAAGGAACTTGCCAAAAGGAAGAGCATCATGGATGAACTTTTTGAGAAAAATCAGAAGAAGAAGGATGATCCAAATTTTGTTTATGACGTTGAAGTTGAGTTCCCACAGGATGAACAACTGCAGTCCTGCGGCTGGGACACGGAGTCAGCTGACGAGTTCTGATATCAAGGACTCAAAAATTTATTGAGCTAGCAGAAAATTTGTGTTTGTGCAAAGAATGTAGATTGGTTCTGGAAAAATCTGTAAAGAACACTAAATGTACGTGTTGGGTCGTATTTGGATTGACCATGTTACTTTTCAAAACCAAGACATGTAGAACATCTATGTAGGTGCATGAGGAATATAGGAAAAACTGAATATAGGAATCTGCCTTTAAGGAGCTTACAATCTAACTGGGAGATAAGCCAAAAACTTCTGAAAAGCTAATTAACAGTATTACGGGCAGCAAAAAGATTAGAGCCAAATGCTCGATAAAGATTTCAGAAGGTCAGAGCCTAGACTACTGTAGGGTGGAATGGTCAGGGAAGACTGTCCCGTAGTGGTGAGATAGGACTTTGCCTGGCCCTTGAAATGGTAGTATTTGCATAGAAGCTTATAGAGGATTCCACATGAGAGAAATTGGGAGGAAAAAAGGGAGGGGGCAGGATTTGGTAAAGAGATAGGAATCAGAACATTTTATTTGAGGAGCAATAAGCAAATTACAGTTTGAGAAGATTGGAGGACCTGGTTGGTTACCAGGGGCTTATCCCTTCTGCCTTATGTCTTTGTCTGTATTTGACTGTGGAGTAGAAGTGTGCCCCTGCAGAATGCCCTGCAGCTGCAAGTGTGTGGCATTTGATGGACAGCGGGGGAAGGCTGCCCCTCTGGTATCAGGAAGTATATAGGAAAGACGTTCTGAAACCCCGAACCTCTTCCCATAAATAAGAGTTTTGTTTGTCAAATGGGAAACCTACCCATAATAAATGAAGACGAGATACTGCCAGTTTAGGCCTATTCATGAGGTTGGATCTACAAAGAGAAGATCTTTGTTGAGTAAGGTTATATGTGTACAGATACATCTTTCTTCATGTTAGAATATTATTTAATTGGTAGAAATCCTATTTTTCTGCAAGGAAATTATTACTCATTAAATAAAACTAAAAATTTTTCACACTGGGGGCCCGGCCTGGTAGCGCAGCAGTTAAGGGCTCACGTTCTGCTTCAGCGGCCTGGGGTTCGCGGGTTCAGATCCCCGTTGTGGACATGGCACCGTTTGGCAAGCCATGCTGTGGTAGGCGTTCACTATTACAACCAAAAACCACAGCAAATAACCTTGTATATTCTCTGTTTGCACATGTCCAAGACCACAAGTAATGCCTAGAGGGAAATTGCTGGGTATGTGCATTCTAAATTTTAGTAGTTACTGCTAAGTTGTCCTCCAAAGAGTTTGATTGATTCATTCATTCATTCAGTATATGTACTTAATCAGCAACTACTACATGCTCAGCCTGTGTGTGTGCACAGCAAAGTCCTTGCCTTTACAAGGTTTACAGTCTAGTTGGAGTGGAGAGACAAACATAGATGCGTAAGATAATGTCATGATAAGTGTCCGGAATTAAAAACAGGGTAAAAAGAGAATGATGGAGGGGATGGGAGTCACTGTTTTCAACAGGGTGTTCAGAGAAGGCCTCACTGAAGATGTGACACTGGAGCAAAAGCCTGAAGGAGGAAAGCAAAACTTGATGTGCATTTCAGGGGTAGTGGAGAAAGGTGAGTGCATAGGCCCCCAGGAGTGTGGAGTGTGCTTGGCATATTTGAGGAAGAGCTAGAAGGTCAATGTGGCTAATAGAGATTGAGCAAGAGGAAAATGGTGGGAGATGAAGTTGGAGTGTGTTTTACTTGCAAAGTACTTACCATGAAGGTTGTACCCACTTAAACCATCAGCAGTACATGAGAGTGCCTGTTTCCCCACATACTCATCAACAGAGGGTGTTAGCAAACTTGTTGATTTTTGCCAATTTTATAATTTAAAAATGCTGTGTTACAGTTTAAATTTGCATTTCTTTTATTATGAGTGAGACTGAGTATCTTTGTACATTTAAGAGCGATTTTTTAATGAAATAACTTATGTCCTTTTTCTGTTGGGTTACTGGTCTTTTTACTGATTTGTAGAAAGTTTTTTATTAAGGAAAATAGTGTTTGGTCTATATATGAGTTGCAGATGTTTCCACCTTGTCATTTGTTTATTTACTTTGTTGATGATATTTTTTCCAGGCGGTTTTTTTCAAGTCAAATTGATCAATCTTTTTCCCTCTGCCTCTGCATTTGGTATCAGAGAGAGAGAGGCATTCTTCACTCCAAGATTTTTTTTTAATCCCATGATTTTTTCTGGGAATTTATTTTGGTATGAGATGTGAGATATAAATCCAACTTTACTCTTTTCCAGATGCCCATCCAACTGTCCCAAAACCACTATCTGTTGAATTACCTATCTTTTCCCCCATTGATTTGAAATGCATCCTTTATCATATACCAAGTTCCGACATGTATCAAAATAGTTACCTTTTGATTATGTTAATATCATCTGCAGCACACTTCCCAATCCATGTGTTTTTGAGGTGTACCGAGCACATCTCATGTGTTCACTAAATTAAGAGCTATAGAAAGATACAAAATGGGCCATAAATTTATGTTAACAGAGTTTAGCCAAAGCAACAAAATTAGCATATATGAGATGGATATATGTAATTGGAGCAGAAGGGGAGATCACGGAAGCTGAGCAGTTGTGGGTTTTTTTCCCCCATGTATCTTGTCCAAAGCTAATTCTGCTGATCTCTTTTAAGTTTTTTTCCATTATAAAATTAATACATATTTAATATTCATAATTTTTAAAATTTAGACAAATACCAGAGTGTAAAAGTGAAATGGGAAATTCTCCCCTTCTTCTCTCAATTCCCAGTCCACAGAGAAATTGGCTTCCCTAGAGGACTCTGGATCCCATCTTGGGACCTCGCTTTATCAACGATTCATCTCTTTCTATGCCCCTGTCTTTCTCATTTTCAAGCTTCATTCTTTGCTGCCTCATTCTCTGTAGTCTATAAACATATGTAAGACCCTGCCATATTAAAACAAGAAAACACTTGACATCTCCTTGTCTTTCTTTTCTTTTCTTTTCTTTGAAGATTGACACCTGAGCTAACAACTGTTGCCAATCTTCTTTTTTTTTCCTGCTTTTTTTTTTCTCCCCAAATCCCTCCAGTACATAGTTGTATATTTTAGTTGCGGGTCCTTCTAGTTGTGGCATGTGGGACACTGCCTCAGCGTGGCCTAATGAGCAGTGCCATGTCCTCACCCAGGATCCAAACCCTGGGCTGCTGAAGCGGAGTGTGCGAACTTAACCAGTCGGCCATGGAGCCGGCCCCTTGTGTCTTTCTTTTCCTAATACAGTATCCAGCCAAATTTTATTTTATTTTATTTTTTTTGAGGAAGATCAACTCTGAGCTAACATGTGACAATCCTCCTCTTTTTGCTGAGGAAGACTGGCCCTGAGCTAACATCCGTGCCCATCTTCCTCTACTTAATATGTGGGACTCCTACCACAGCATGGCTTGATGAGCGGTGCCATGTCTGCACCCAGGATCCAAACTGGCGAACCCCGGGCCGCCAAAGCAGAATGTGTGCACTTAACCGCTGCACCACCGGGCTGGTACCCGTAGCCAAATTTTAGCTCATCTAGTTGTTGGCTAAATCTAGCCCTCCCCACCCCTCACTCACCTACTCTTTAGAGCAGATCTGGTTCTAGTCCAATTCTAGAGATGCATGCTCAGCCTATGAAGCTCAAGACTTCATCAGCTGCCTGAAAGTTCAGTTCAGCCCTGGATTATCCTCAGTCTGTTGGATCGCTAAGAGTCTCTGCTTCATTGAGAGGTGTAGGCTTGTTCTCACGTGAGCCTGGAAATGCAATTCAGTTTAGACCTTTCAGGTACTGTACACTTAACCCAAGATTGTATACGAATCCCTGAGTCAGCCTAAGAGTTGACCTAAAGGGTCTTTTCCATTTATCAATTAAGCAAGGATGTATCAAGCACCCTCTATATCGTGGTCCTGGGAGTGGTCACCTTAAACAATATGTCCTGACAGTTTCACCAGATATGCCTCCCTCGTACTTTTGCAATTATTTTATTCGAGTTTTTTGTAATTATTTAATCGCCTCCCTAATATTTTGACAAAAGTAGTGGATGAAAATTGAGAAGAGGCCATTGGATTTTGCAACTAGTTCTCTTAATATTCAAGAATGAAGTTTGAAGGGAGTGATTAGGATAGAAATTGGGGGAAAAGGAAACAGAGGATAATAGACCTAAATGAAAAAGCTAAAACTATACAACTTTTAGAAGAAAATAAAGGGGAAAATCTTCATGACCTTGGTATCTTAGTTAGCTTGGGCTGCTATAACAAAATACCATAAACTGGGTGGCTTACAAACAACCAAAATTTACTTCTCATTGTTCTGGAGACTAGAAGTCCGAGATTGGGGTGCCAGCCTAGGGGGTTTCTGGTGGGAACCCTCTTCCAGGTTGCAGACTATCGACTTCTTGTAGTATCCTCACATAGTGGAGAGCAGAGCCCAGCAAGCAAGCTCTCTGTGATTCTTTAAGTGCATGAGAGCTCCACCCTGATTACCTCCCAAAGGCCCCACCCCCTAATACCATCACATTGAGGAGTAGGGTTTCAACATACAAATTTTGGGAGGACATAAACATTCAGTCCATAACACTTGGGTTAGACAAAGAGGTCTTAGAATTGTCACCAAAAGCATGATCTAGTAAAGAAAGAAATTGATATATTGGACTTAATTAAAATTTTAAAATTTTGCACTCCAAAGACAACATTGAGAACATAAAAAGACAGGACACAGACTGAGAGAAAATATCTGCAGATCATCTATTGGAAAAAGGAGTTGTATCCAACATATATAAAGAACATTTACAACTCAGTAATACGAAGAGAAAGAACCCAATTTAAAAGTGAGCAAAAGATTTGCAAAGACATTTCATCAAAGAAGATATGCAAATGATTAATAAGCACATGGGGAGATGCTCAACATCATCAGCCATTAGGGAAATGCAAATTAAAACTACAATGAGATACCACTTCACACCCACTAGAATGTCTGTAGTTAAAAAAGCTAATACGTGTTAGTGAGGATGTGGAGAAATTGGAACCCTCATACATTGCTGATGAGAGTGTAAAATGGTACAGCCACTTTAGAAAACAGTTTAGCAGTTTCTTAAAAAGTTACACAAAAAGTTACTATAGTACCCAGCAATTCCACCTCTAGGAATATAAACAAGAAAAATGAAAATGTATGTCCACCCAAAGACTTGTACTTGAATGTTCATAACAGCATTATTCATAATAGCCTAAAAGTGGAAACACTCCAAATATCCATCAATTGGTGAGTGGAGAAACAAAATGTGTAATATGCATACAGTAAGATACTATTCAGCAATAAAACATTATGCTAAGTGAGAGAAGCCAGACACAAAGGACTATATATCAGATGAGCCATTTGTATGAAATAGCCAAAAAAGGCAACTCTATAGAGGCAGAAAGCAGATTAGTGGTTGCCTGGGGCTGAGGCTGAGGAATGGGAATTGACTGCAAATGGCCAGCAGAGACATTTTAGAGGTGATGAAAACACTTTAAAACTGGATTGTGTGCTGTTTGCACAATTCTGTAAATTCACTAAAAATCATTGATTTGTGCACTTAAAAACAGGTGAATTTTATGGTATGTATATTTTAGGGTATATAAGTTATACCTCAATAAAACTGTTTAAAAAAATGGGAAACAGAATAGAATCACTATCTACAGATTATTTGTTCTAAGAATGAACAAGAAGGGTCAAAGATACATGTAAAACCTCTGAACCCACATAGAGATGGAGATTTAAAAAGGTTGGAGAAGGGACTGAATAAATGCATTCATTCAATAGACAGTTTTTTAAACCACATTTCTTTTTCTGAGAAAGACTCACCCTGGGCTAACATCTGTTGCCAATCTCCCCCTCTTTTTTTTTGCTTCCCTCCCCAAAATCCCAGTACATAGTTGTATATTCTAGTTGTATGTCCTTCTAGTTCTTCTATTTGAGCTGCCACCACAGCTTGGCTACCGACAAACGAGTGGTGTGGTTCTGCGACTGGGACCTGAACCTGGGCTGCCACAGCAGACAGTGCCGAACTTTAACCACCAGCCCATCAGGCTGGCTCAATAAATACTTTTTGAGTATCTACTCTGTGGAAGCTCCCCAGGACACCTGAAAAGGGACAGCTTGAAAGAAGAGAGAACAAGAGAGAAGGCTGATAGAAGCCCATTATGATGCCAGGAGCAGGTTGAGGTTTATGATTTCAGTCCTCTCCCTAATGAACCAGGCAGAGCCATCTGGTCATAGTGCGACTGAAGAGGAGTTAGGGGAGAGAGTGAGGAGACAGGGTGGAAATGAGAAGTGAGCAGAAGGACCGTTGTTCAGATGAAAGGGGAAGGCTGGATGTGTTCAACACAGATGGAGAAAGTAGACTGTGGGGGTCAAAGGAAAATCTACAATCTAGGAGTACAAACTAAAAAGGATCCCCCCATCCTTACCTCCTCTCCCCAAAAAACAAACTAACAAAAGAACTTCCCATGGTCAAATTAACAATCAGCCTTCAAGCTAAAAAATTTCAGCTTTTATGGCTATAAAATCCTTCTCTCAATGGTTCACCATTTCACACTATAGCAGATACTATTGATTACCTACACAGCATTCTTTTCCTCGTCTTCATTGCCTGCAGAAGTCCAATATTGTTTGTTCAGGTATAACCCCTCGCACCTAAGTCTCAGATCCAGAGGCAAATCCTGATTGATCTCAATAAATCCCAGTCATCTCATTTTGTTGTCTATAATTGGTTTAGAGATGGGCACGCTACCCAGTTCTAGCCAATGAGACGTGAAGGCGGATCTACAAGAACTTGTGAAAAACGTGCTCTCAATTTGTTGGAGAAAAGAAAAGTCCCCTCTGTTTCTCTGGACATGGTTGTATCTGCATGTGACACCTGAAAATACCGCAGTAATTTTGTGGCCAGCCTGAGGAGGACGCTAAACATTAACGAGGGCAGAACAAAGAGACTCACAGGGAGATGAAGCCAGAGCCCTGGCATACTGCACCTGGAGCCTGCCCTACCTTTGGACATTTCGTTATATGAAATAATAAATTTCCCCATTTTTAAAGCCAATTTAAATTCATGTTTTTCTGTTTTCACAGCCAAAATACTTGTGACTGTTAACAAAGGAACAAGCCTCTTCCACTGGCTTCTTCCATTTCTGGACCCAATATGGACTATCTGTGTTTCAAGGATAGGCCCAGTGTCCTCTGGGAAGAGACTGATACAGTGGACAGAGCAAAGCGTAAGGGACTGAGGAAGCCAGGCAGCCGGCAAAGGCAGCACAGAGCAGTGAATCGTGGAATCTAAGCCTCCACGGAGTCCCGTGGAGCCAGGAGGAAACTGAGTCAAATGGGAGGGGCTGAGCAATGACAGTACTAGAAAGGGTGGCAGCAGACGGTGGGTCTGGCAAGTTGTGACAGGTGAGCTTGGGAGAAAACAGATAAAGTAGTTGGGTCAGAGAAGGGAAATGCTGAGTTAAGAGATCTCAGAAGTTTAGCAAGTCCTGGCAGTGATGAGTTCCAGCATCTGAACTTTGCAGATCAAGACTGATAGAGAAGTCATAAAATGAAAAAAGTTATGGAGTCTTGCAAAATTAAGGAGTCTGGAGGAACAATAGCTCAGATGATGAAAGATCCTGGGAACACTGATGAGGGGCAAAGAGGAGAGGAAAATCAGCCAGATCCTGAAGTCGCTTTAGGTATATGATGCTTACTATGGCTTTGGGCAACTGCATCACTAATTTGAAGAACAAAATGTAAAAGGATGAAATTAATAGTAAATGTTTAGAAAGAGGGAGAGGAAAAGTACAGAGGAGAAAAGTGATAAAAGATTAGAGGGTTTGATTTTTTTTTCAAAAAAGTCAGAAAAAACTTCCTATATGTGCTCCACCAAAAGCGGAAAAAAAACAAACAAAAAGTTGACAGTACATGTTGAAGACAGGCAGGGTATTCTTTAAATTGCGGCTTGTTCCTAACCTAAATACGGACACTCTAATGTATGATTATGGATCCAGGAACCTTTCAGTTTCTGGTAAGAAACTCTTAGGTTAGCAAATTCCATTAGGGCTGCCTTTTTGACTTTGACTTTGTTAATAGTAGGCTTATGTCGTTGGGACAGTAAAATTACCATATGCCTCAATACTTAAAAGGAAATTTTAACCAGAGCCAAGCATCTATCATCACTACTATTAAATATTTGTTGATTCCCTCATCCAGCTTCCCTGTTATTAGATTCTGGGTACTACATATTTCTCACATTTTTGGCCCGACACATTCTCCACCGAAAAGAAACTTACAGCTGTCCATTATTTCTGTAATGAACTGCAGAAGTAGAATGGATAAATTAAAATCCTAACATAATCCTCAAAGTTCATTTTATCCAAAGCTTTTACTCTCTTTCCTCATTTTACCTCTTTTCCTTTCACTCTACATCAAACACTCTCACCCTGAAATTAGAGTTATCAACATAACAAAAGAAGTTTTGAGAGATTTATGTTTTCTCTCTCTCATATCCACTGTCTGATATTTGAGAAATACTAACACACTCCAAAACAGGGAAAAGACTAACAGGAGAAATATATGAACTTTATATTAAAAAAATATAAAATTTATATAATATATATGAAAAATACATAGACGTATTAATAAAAATTATTCAAATCTTACAAATAAGGCAAAAGGTGAGGGCCACATGTCTTTTCAATATTTTCCTGCAGCATTTTTTGAAAGCTTTCCCAAGGATTACTTAATTTTCTAGGATAATGTATCTGTATTTGACTTTGCTGTTTACTATTTAATTAGAACCCAGACACTGTGCAGTTACACATCAACCTGAAAATTTCTGTCCAGTAGAGAAGATAACCTTAGATTGATTTCTCCATATGACATTAACCACTTTTGTATTTAACCTGGTCATCTTATTGTATCACTTCTCTGTGAAAGCCTATAAATACTTCGTTCTTCAAAATAATTTTTAAAACAGCTTTGCCATCTTATTAGTCCCCTTCATCAATGAGTTAATGTCTTAGTCATGGGTGTATCTTATATTGGTACAAGAGTTTGGTTGTTTTTTTTTTCTGAAAATTATAGTTTGATACCTGATAGCCCATGTGACAAAAGGATTAACATCTTTTTAGTCATTTGGGGCATGCTTTTGATACAATGGGATGACATATTTTAAACTTTCAGCTTTTGACATTTCCACCTGCAAGAGGAGCCGGGAACAGGAAGCAGGAAAGAGTGGAAAGCTTGAGGCAAAAGAGAAAGAGGCCAAGTTGAGAAGTCAGACAAATAAAGGACAATTGCCATATGAGGGGTCATCGCCCTTTGGGTCCTAGCTGTCCCACGCAAGTAAGCTTTGTCACTATTTTCCTGACGCTACCTCTGGGCAGGCCCACTCTAGCCGTGCCCAGTTAACCAGTGGGCCTCCAGAATAGGAGGCAATCTGGTTGGAAATGTTGGAGGTACGGGTAGTAGCTAGGACAATTGTCCTGAATACATACAGCAAGTGCATTAGGCGTCTTAAAGTCCCTCCAGCCACTCCTTGGCTCTGCCATTACTCGCAGTCATAGTTTGATCTTAAGCGAACTAGGACATCCAACGATTGCTGCTGAAATTAAAAAGAAAGAACCCCACTACCATCAGAGGGCAGTATTTGTTTTTTCAATTCATCAATTTTTCAATTTAAAGGTAACTTTGGCTTAGTACTGAAAGGATGTTAGTAATATTTTCTTAAAATTTAAACAGTGTGCCCACATGCAAATCTAGGGTGAGTGCTGGGGTGAGCCTTGCTCAGCTTTTACATTATTTTTCAATAACTTTTTTTAAATGCTAATTTTTCTGTGTCATACTTAGAGTCATTCATTTTAAGCACTTAATATGTGCCAAGCACTATTCTAGGTAATAGGGGTACAGAGGAGAACAAGGCAGACAGGCTCCTGCTTTCATGGAGCTCACATTTCAGTGGAAGAAATAAGTAAATAAGAAAAACATCCTACAATCATCAATGCTGTGCAGATGAATTAAAGTAGGGTGATATGGGGTTAATCCTTCACTTAATGATCATTCTTTCCTGCAGAATCTAAAAAGGAAGACAAGGGAAAAAATTCTGTCAGCCTGATAAAGCCATGAATGCAAATCCCAAGGTCATATAACTAAAGCATCTATATGACCAAGTTCCATTTCATAGCATAATATGCCCAATAAGCTATATTTTAAAAATCCAGTTTCATCTTTTTCTGTTTTCAATTTTTGTCCATTCCTTTGCTTGACTTCGTTTTCTTCAAAAGGCTGATGGGGCATCACCCTAAGAAGAAGGAGCCAGGAGTTAGTTTTTCTCACTCCCTTGGGTCCAAGCCTTTCAGCCACAGCTAAGCCCAAATCTCCTTTAGGACCATGGGGTAGAGCTGACGTGGCTTGTGTGTGTAGGAGCATCTGCGTGCTCATTCATGACCAAGACTGATGACTGAGAAAGGTCCCACAGACAAGGGAATACCTTCATCTGTGTCCCTTCCCCTCAGTTTCCTCATTTGCAAACAGAGATATTAATACCTGTTTTCACTGGGCCAGTGTAAAGATCAAACAAGATAGTGTATGTATATAATACACTATCAGCAAGGAGTAAGTATTCAATAAGTGGAAGTTTAAAAAGACATCGCTCGCCATCGCCTCTCTCCTAGGCTCCAAATATATGTTAGCCGTCTTCCAGATGTGCAGAAGTAACACTAAAATTCAAGGCACCAAAGGCTGGGAAGGAATAGCCCATTGAACAGAATCAAGATTTTGAGTGACTGGGCTAAAACCAACAGGATGAACTATTATGTAGTTAAAAGCAAAGTCCAGCACTTACATTAAGAAATATCAACTACAGGAGAACAGGAGGGGAAAGAATTCACTTACTAGCAATTAACATGAAACAGAGGGGGCTTAATTGACAGCAGATTCAGTAGGAACAGACTGTAGAGTGGCCGCCAAGGAAGCTAATGTAATCCCACATGCACTAATTGAGCTTTAATGTCCAGATCAAGGGAAGGAATGGCCCCACTGTATGCTGCCCTGGCCAGATCCTGTCTGGAGCCATGTTCTCTTTCAGGAGGCTCATTTTAAGAGGGACATTGACAAAATGGAATATGTCCTGCAGAGAGTGACCATGTCACATGAGAGTTGTTTGGAAGACATGATGAAGTTTTTGCCTGGAAAAGAGAAGATTGCTCTTAACCGATATTTATTTAAAGACCTTTCATATAGAAGACCGTAGCTGTACTCCAGGGGGAAAAACTAGGCACTCTGGGTGGAAGTTTAGGGAACAGCCCTCAGCTCAATAAAAGGTGAGAGGTGAGGACCAAAGCTTACGGCAATAGGAAGGGTGATTTTGTGAAGTAGTGATCTGGCTGTCCGTGAAATCTAGCGAGGCACTGGATGTGAGGTCAACCAGATCAGTGCTTTTCAAAATTCTATCCATGGAGTGGCATCCGAGGGAGCCAGGGGATGGTAGGGGGTGGGGGCGGTGAGGAATAGGAATTGTTGCCGAGCGATAGAAAGGAAGGAGCCTAAGAAGTTTGGAACTGGACCCCTAATTTAACCATAGAGCTCAGTTCTTATGTTTCTAAGTTTTCTCCATGTCAGAGTTCCACTTAAGATGTTTGTTAAGGGCTGTATACTAAAATCAAATTTTGAAAACCATTGGAGATGATGGCTTTCTCCCCAACTCAGGTGGCGATACAACACCCCTTCTCTTAGGCCCACGACTGTCAGAGAGCACTCTACAGCAGAGACTAGTCTTAGCTCGATCTGAGCTCAACCTCTTCTGGGGCTTTCTAAATGGTCCTCTCCCTTCCCTTAAAAAACAACAACAAAAAAGCAGAATTAGTCTTTTGGCTGGTAGCCTTTGAGTCTCTAAGGCCCAACAATTTGCTGGCTACCTGGCATTACCTTTAAGCCTTTCCTCACACGCCCTCCCCCTTTGGTTTGCCTCCTCACGCAGGCCTTCCTCCTGTCCTGCCTCCTCCATCAGTCTCCCCGTCTGCAGACAAGGCTTGCCCCTCCATCCAAAGGGGAGAGAAATCCTGGGGCCAGGTTTCAGTCAGAACTCTAGCCCTGGACATCTGTCCTTCTGCCCCAGCAGGCCCTCCAGGAGACACTTGACTACACAGGCCCTTGGACAGGAGCTCCCCACGTAGCAGGATCCCTTCCTGTGAGCTGGGGTTTCTAGCCACCCCAGGCTTGAGTTCTCTCCTTTCTACTCAGAACTTCCTCATCACCATTATTTAGATCAGGGCTTCTCAAACCAGGCTTCTCTTTACAGTTGTCATAAAAAGTTGGGTAGCTTTTTAAAAGTATAGCCTCAGTCACTCCTCAGATCTCCTGAAGCACAATCTCCCAAGGTGGGATCTAGGAAGATGGATTTGGAACAAGCTTCCCCTGGGAACCCCATTTGGGAACCACCGCTCACTTTGGCACTGAGTCCATGTTACCTTGTATGATTACTGTCTTATTTATGTATCCCATCTTTCCTTAAAGTGAAGGATCATGGGTTGCTTGGATTTGTTCCTCCGTTTCCTACCACCAGGTCCGGATTGCAGCAGCTGACAATGGGGTGAAGCATGAGTAACACCTGGAGTCCTCTCTATTTGGTTTACATCTCCTGAGACTTTCGGTTGCAAAAGTTTCTTCTTTACTACCAGTGGTTCTCAAACTTTTGTGTGCATCAGACTCACCTGGAGGGCTTGTTAAAACACAGATTGCTGGGCCCCATGCTTAGAGTTTCTGATTCAGTAGGTTTAAAGTGGGCCTAAGGATTTGCATTTTTAGCAAATCCCCTTGACTGCACTTTGAGAACATCACACTAGACTCTCACTTTCTTTCTTCTTCTTTTTTGTTTTGGTGAGAAAGAGTGGCCCTGAGCCAACATCTGTGCCAGCCTTCCTCTGTTTTGTATGTGGGACACCTCCACAGCATGGCTTGATGAGTGGTGTGTAGGTCTGCCCCCAGGCTCCAAACTTGCAAACCCTGGGCCACCAAAGCAGAGCATGTGAACTTAACCACAATGCCACCAGGCTGGCTACTTGCTTTCCTTAATTTCTCTGTGGTTGTTCCTGTTTCTAATCTACAATTCCCTTTTGTTTGTATGGACTCCAATAAATTCCATAGTGTCTCTCTCTTTATAGGCCTCTGTTCTTACAATAACATTATTTCTGTGAAATTCAGGTATACTACGGCTTTCAGTTTTAAACCTTCCCATAACCCCTGGCTCCGTGGCCCAGGAATTCACCGCCACAAGGTGCTATGCACTTAGAAGGCATTCTTGCTGAAGAAATTCAGAGAAGGGAAGGATTAGCGTAGGCTGGAGCAACAGCGAAAGCTTCAAAAAAGGGGTCAGATTTCAGTTCATCCTCAAAAGGAGATTTGTGTATTTAGAAGGGAGAGAATAGAGCATTTCTGACAAGGGAACCATATCGCCAGTGACCCCTGAAAAGAGGAGCACATGCTGGGATGACACTGAGGAGACAGACTCACCCTGGAACACACATCTCCTCAACAAGGTGGTGATGTATGTCACAGGAGGACATCCTGTCTGCTGCCAGAACTATTATAACTTATTAAGTGCAATCAGGCGCACTGGAGGCACAGTGATGTTGATTTTGTTGTTTCAGGATACTAAGCCCTTTGGGAGCCCAGGGGCAGCAGGGCTGTGTGGGCCAGGCCACGTGGGCATCTCCATCAAAGGAATGAGAGTGTGTACTCCTACTGCCCAGGATAGATAATTCCACTTCTCCTTTCTGTGGAAAAAGCCCCCAGCCCTGCAGGGTGTGGCAAGAGCTGACCTGAGGAAGAAGCTTTGCTCAATAGGAAACGAGCTCTGATGGTGCAACGAGGAAACCCTGCAGGGCTTCAGCTTGATGGTTCTGAATTACAAACAGAAAAAAAGAGGTAAAAAGTGAACTTTTGAGTGGAAGATTGGAAACAGCCCAAAAAGCCATCAACAGAACACCGATTAAGTAAATCGTGGAGTGTCCACACCGTGGCACACTGTGAAGCCCAGAGGAAAAAGGAGGTAGACCAGTGACCTGGGAATACCTCCCAGTTACAGGATTAAGTGAGAAAAACAAATTGCCAAATAGTGAGTATACTATAATCCCATGATTTAGAAAAGATATCGGTAAAAATGTGTGAAGGATGATCACAAGGTGACTGTAACAGCTGCCTGTGGAGAGGGGAGTAAGGTTACAGTGGGAGGGGAGAAGCTTAAGCGGGATTTTTTTAATTTTTAAAATTAAATTTCTGAACGGTTTAAAGTTTTCACACATTATTATAATAAATACTAGCTAATCCTCAGTGCCAGACACTATTCGAAGTGTTTTAGACCTATTAACTTACATAATCCCCCCAACACACCTATAGAGGTAGGTATTATTAATTTCCCCCATTTTATGAATAAGGAAACTGGGGCACAGAGCAGTTAAATAGCCTGCACAAGGACACACAGGTAGTAAATGGGAGAGCCAGGATTTGAACCAAGGTCATCTGGCTCCAGAATTTGTGCACTAAATCCCCTCACTATTATGTCTCTCAATGGACCACGCTGGTCCATTGGATGTTAACTGTAAATGCATTATGATCCCAATTAAAAAACAAACTATACGCATAGAAAAAAAAATGGAATTTGGGCCAGCCCCGGTGGCCTAGTTGTGAAGTTCAGCACATTCTGCTTCGGCGACCTGGGTTCGGTTCCTGGGTGTGGACCTACACCACTTGTCTATCAGTGGCCATGCTGTGATGGTGGCTCACATACAAAATAGAGAAAGATTGGCAGCAGATGTTAGCTCAGGGTGAATCTTCCTCAGGAAAAAAAATAGAATTTAAATCTCAAAGCTGTCCCTTTAAAACACTGATCCAAAGATTCACTCTGAATTTTAGCTTAGATGGAACAATTCAGGCATGAAATAAGTGCTTTCTCTCCCCTACCCCACACTGTCAGTCAACATTTTTTGAACAAGGGCTAAATGTTTTCACCACCCAAATAGAGATAAGATTTAATATGCAAACATCTCTGCTATCTCGGATTTAATTGTATAAATCTCTGATTTAATACTATTAAGGTGTAATAGCAATAGCAATCTTTGTATACAAAGAACAGGTTGTAATAGGGAAGAGAAAAGGGGCAGGAAGGAGAGAGCCTGACAGGACCGTAGAGTTCGTGTGGGGAAGGCAGGAGGCGGCCGATTGTTACACACCAGCTACTAATGACACTGCTTTAAATGATACAAGCCTTACCTTGTAGAAACCCATGTATTTTATACATTTTATCCTTCCTATGAGCCACAGAAGACAGATATAGCCATTCTACAGGTAAGGAAACCAAGGCTCCAGGAGACTCGTTTGGTAAATTACCAAGTTGGAGCTGGAACCCAAAACTCCTAATTCTCCTTCCAGGACTCTTGAATCACACCCAGATACCTCAGCCACATCACAACCTTACCCAGGGCCAGGCCCGAGTCAGCCTCAGTGAAAGAAAGTGTAGCTGAGCAAAGATCCAGATGTTAAGGGTAGCGATGGGGCCCTGGCCAGGACCCGCTGAGAGATGTCCAAGTGGATGATGGAGCAGGAGTCCTGGTCAATCAAGAGGCAACACAAGGGTGCTGAGGTCTCAGGTTGGGGAAGAAGACCCCGGGGCTGGCACCGAGTCAGCCAAGAAGCAGGCCAAGCGCTGATTTTGGCATCTGTAGGCCAGGACCTGGCTCCCACCCACCCCCGTTTCTAGGATCTTGCTCCTACTCCTTTCCCTTCTCTCTTTGCTTCCCTCTCCCGCTCTAATGCCAAACTCACATTTACAGTCAGGAAAAGCCGGAAAATACATGGTATTTTTTAAAAAGAAATTTGTCCTGCCAATGGGGTTGGATTCATAATCCTGTTCTTTTGAGTTCAATTAAAAGCCCTACTAATTCTTTGACTTTCTTTCCACTTTATCACCCAAATAGGGTGGGTGAAGTTCCATAACTCAATCGCTTCGTTCCTTAATTAAATCCAATTAATCTATTTACAGCTTCGTTCACTCTTGAATTCTTTTCATATCCTCTTTCTCTGCTAGTGCTACAGCAGTTTTAGATATTTAAATTACCTCCAGCTGGATTTTGTATATCTCCCACGGTTTTGTTTGACTCGGTGGTCACATCTCCTACAAAGGCCACGCTCATGACCCAAAGACATGAACATGCTCCGCAAATCCATGTGCTCCGGAGAAGGAAAAATACAAATGAAAACAAATATCGTACAATTCCTCTGGGGTAATTGGATGCCTCCTGAAATTTCCTGCTGTGTGTTTGGACTAGTGATAGCAGTAGGAGGAAAAAAGCACTGGGGAGGCAAGAAAATTAACACAAAACTAGCGTGCATTACAAGGAAAGCATCTCATGAGTTTTGTTTTACGAATTTCCACGTTTTATTTTTGCCCTGACGACAGCCCGGAGAGTTCTAAAAGTCGCCACCAGGGGTCAGGAGTGTGCCAATGTCAGATGCCTGAACCTGCTGAGTTTGGGTTTCTTTTCAAAGAGTTTCCTCACGGAGGAATTACTGTTCCTATTATACAGATTAAGAAACTAAGGCAGAGTGAAGAAATAGTAGGCAATTTAGCATCATGTGAGTGGCAGGGGTAGGATTTGAACGCTAGTTTCGGCAATCCATCCGGTAGGCTCTTTTAGAGCTCACCTCAGTGTGTAGCTATGATTTCCACAATTTTTTCCAATGTCTACAACCCCCTATTTAAAGGCAATAAATTAAGGAAACTTTAAACAACGTTGCTATAACTGCTTTTTTCCTATTTTCTCTCACATATTCCTAATTTTTGTCATTCATAATCCCTCTTTCATCCCTGTGCCCAATGTCAAAGAGAACGCTTGCTCCCTTTCTCTAGCCTTGACTTTTACGTCCCTCCATTAAGAAATCATTTCTGTGACAGCTTCTGGTCTGTTGTCTGTAACTGAGTTTAAAGACTTCGGCAGAATCACGGTGATATAAATGCGCGTGTGAATTAGATTTGATCTGTGAGCTGGGAATGGCTAGGCGTCCTAAGCAGGAAGGCATGCTGGACCGGCGGGGAGCAAAGCCCGTCACCAAAGGCTTCTGATACTTCTGTGTCCAGTTCACACCAGAGGTTTCATTAACCAGCATAAGGATGTGAGAAAGGTTTCACTGGTGAAATTAGTGGTTGTCCCAAGGTGTGTGGTTCTCTGGGAATATTGAAGAGCATGCCTGCCATCGCATAGTCAGGGTCACAGACCGGTGGCCCCCACCCTGGAGAATGGCCCTCTGGGCTTGTCTCCTAAATGGTCCTACAATCCAGCCCCTGATTCAGAAGAATCTTGGCCCTTTGAGTTTGACAAGATGGTAGCTGGATCCTCTGGGAGACCAATGTTTCATTTGTTTCAAGCAAGATGGAGTACTTAAAAGGACAGAGACCTGGAGCTTCATCAGGTCCACAGACTGAGTTTGAAGTCTGTTTCCATACCTGCTTGATAATAAACTTTATGTGTGTGTGTGGCCAAATTTTGGCTGAGACTTGCTTCCGTTGTCTCAGCAAGGATGCAGGTCAGGAGACCCATGGACCTCATCTGTTATCTGCCAAATAGACCCTAATAATTGTACACAGCCCAACTGCCTTAGGTTGGTTCACAATATTGTGTTACACCCTGCTTTAGAGAAAACCCCTCAGCAAATATATGTGCATCTCTCCTTCTTCCAGCGGGGAGAGGATAGGCACTTACATCCTTACTCCACACTGGAGGAAACATCTTTCCCTCCTTTCCGTTAGTCAGAGGCTGGTTTCCCACAGCGTCTTTTTTTTGTTTTCTCACAGGTGTAGCATGTGTATTATTAGGTAATCAATAAGCCCCTTGGCAAGTTTTCCTAAGCTAGGTTGTAACACTTTGGCAATTCACTTTCGGAAAAACGTTTATATCAAATGTTTAAAGCAACAGTTTCCCTTAAAATACATGATAAAATTGAAAAGAAAATAATTGTATTTAGTCCTTATAAGGTGGCTATTTTTACATCTTTTGTTCTTTCTGACATGTCTTCTGATTCTACTAAGGCCTGAAGAGTCAACCCAGAAATTACACCCCCTTTCCCAAACATCCATCCTTTGGTCCAGACTTTCATCATCTCTTGTCTGCATTGTTATTTTTGTTTGATTGGTTACTATTGTTGTCCATAGTTCTTTTTATTTTACTGAAGTGTAGCAAAGTACCTCAATGTTAAATGTACAGTTCAAGAATATTTACCTACGTATACACCCATGTAATACTGCCAAGATGGAGGTACAGCACATTTCCAGCATCCCAGAAGGCTCCCGTATGCTCCTTCCTTGTCAATACCCAACCCCCCAAAGGTTACAGCTACTCTGACTTCTACCACCATAGATTGTTTCCATCTTTTCTTGAACATAATTGAATCAAACTGTGTGCACTCTTTGGCATCTGGTTTCTTTACTCAACATCGGGTGGTGAGATTAATCCACTGTGGCATGTAACAGTAATTCACTCTTTTATATTGCGATGTGGTATTCTATTTTATGAATATGTCACAATTTGGTTATCCAGCTCTCTGTGGATGGACTTTTATGTTGTTGCCAGTTTTTAGTTATTCTGAATAAAACTGCTAGAATGTTTTTGCACATGTCTTTTGGTGGACTCATTTTCCTTAGATGTTTACTAGGAATGCAATTGTTGAATTCCCCAAAGTTGTATAAATTTACATTCCCACCAGCAATGGATCGAGTTCAGTTGTTCTATATACTCATCAACAGTTGATATTGTCAGTCTTTTAAATTTGAGTCATGGTGAATGGGTATTAGTAAATTATTCTGGATTTAATTGTGTTTTCCTTATTTGAGCATCTTCTAATGTGCTTATTTGTCCATTTGGGTATCCTTTTTTGTGAAATCTTCTTTGTGGCTTTTGCTCATTAAAAAAAATTATGTTGGGGCTGGCCTGGTGGCGCAGTGGTTAAGTGCGCACATTCCAATTCAGTGACCTGGGGTTCGCTGGTTCTGATCCCGGGTGCAGACATGGCACCACTTGGCAAGCTATGCTGTGGTAGGCATCCGCATATAAAGTAGAGGAGGATGAGCATGGATGTTAGCTCAGGGCCAGTCTTTCTCAGAAATGAAAGAGGAAGATTGGCAGCAGTTAGCTCAGGGCTAATCTTCCTCAAAAAAAAAATTATGTTGTTTGTCTTTTTCTTATTGATTTGTAGTTCTTTATATATTCTGATGATGAGTTGTTTGTTGGCTATGTATATTGTGATGATCTCTAGTACAAGGCTTGATTCTCATTCTTTTTTTTTTTTTTAAAGATTAGCACCTGAGCTAACATCTATTGCCATTCTTCTTTTTTCTTTTCTTTTTTTTTTCCTTCTTCTTCTCCCCAAAGCTCCCCTAGTACACACTTGTATATTCCACTTGTGAGTGCCTCTGGTTGTGCTGTGTGGGACGCCACCTCAGCATGCCCTGACTAGTGGTGCCACGTCCGCGCCTAGGATCCGAACCAGCGAAACCACAGGCCACCACAGCGGAGCGCGCAAAGTTAACCATTTGGCCATGGGGCAGGTCCCTGATTCTCACTCTTGATAATGTCTTTGATAAACAGTCTTAATTTTAATCAATCTAAAGCATCGATTTTTTTCTTCTGTGTATTGCTTTGTGTGTCCTGTCTAAAAAATCTTTGCCGACCCCAAAGTCATGATGATATGCTCTTTTTATCCTACAGAAATTCTATCGTTTTAGTTTTAACATTCAGGTCTATGATCCATTTCAATGAAATGTTGTGTATGGTGTGAGATAGAGGAACAAAATTCTTTTTTTTTCCTCCCATAAGAATATCCAGTTGCTCTAGTCCCATTTAGTGACAAGACCATTCTTTCCCCATTGAATTTCAGTGGTGCCTTAGTCATGCATCAAGTGTCCATGTATGTGTTGAGTTTATTTCTGAAGGTTATTCTCTTCTATGGAAATATTTGTTTGTCTTTACCCCCATACAATGCTGTCTTGATTAAGTGTCCCTTTCTACTAAGTCTTGAAATCTAGTAGTGTAACTCCTCCAACTTTGTTCTTCTTGAGTATATCTTGAGTCTTCTAGGTCCTTTGCATTTCCATCTAAATTTTAGAATCTACCCATCAATTTCTACAAAAAGTCTGCTGGGATGTTGATTGGGATTGCTTTGAATTTATAGATCAGTCTGGTGAGATCTGACATCTTTGCAATACGAGTCTTCCAATCGATGAGCATCACGTATTCCTCCATTGATACGCTTCCCTTAACTTCTCTTAGCAATGTTTTACAGTTTTCAGTGTAGGGCTCATGTACATCCTTCATTATATTTATCCCTAGGTGTTTAGTGTTTTTATGTTATTATGAATGACATTTTTAAGATTTTCACTTTCTAATTGATTGTAGAAGCATATAGGAATACATTTGGTTTTGTATATTGATTTCCTATGTAGCAACTTTACTTAATTCATTTATGAATTCTAATAGTCTGTTTGCAGATTCTTTTGGATTTTCTTTGTATTTTATTATGTCATTTGTGAATAATGACAATTTTATTTATTTATTTCCAATTTTTATGCCCTTCCCCCCCTTGCTTTACAGTAATTGCTAGGACCTCTGGTACAATATTGAATACTGGTGGTGACAGCACCGCCAGTCAGTTTTGTTTCTGATGTCAGGGGGAAAGTCTCCAATATTTCAGCTTTAAGTGGGATGAAACCTATAGGCTTTTTGTAGATGGACACCATTTATTAGATTAAAAATGTTTCTCTGAATTACTGGTTTCCTGAATGTTTTATCATTAACAGGTATTGAATTCTGTCAAATGCTTTTTTCCATGTTGAGATGATGATACAGTTACTCTTCTTTGATTTTTGATGTAGAATTTACATTGATTGATTTTCAAATGCTGTTCTAATCTTGCCTTACTAAAATAAACCAGGCATTACCGATCAACATCTGATTTCTTTTTTGTATATTGCTGGATTTGACTTGCTATTATTTTAGTTAAGATATTTATATCTAGGTTCATGAAAGATATTGTCTAATAATTTTCTTTTTTTGTAACGTAACGTAATTTTCTTTTTTGATATCAGGATTATCTTAGTAGCATAAAACAAGTTGCAAAGCATTCCCTTTTCCTCTACTTTTTGAAAGTATTTGAACAATATTGATATTGTTTCTTTCTTAAATATTTTGAGTAACTCACTGGTGAAGGCATCTGGACATGGAATTTTCTTTGTGGAAAGATTTTAATGACAGATTCAATTTATAGGACTATTTCTTCTTATATCAGTTTCCTTTACTTGTAGTTTTCAAGGAATTTACTAATTTCATCTAAATCATTAAATTTATTGCACAAAGATAGTTATATAATTTTATTATCTTTTTAATGTTGTCTGATCTGCAGCAATATTCTTATTTCATTCCTGATATAGACCATTTGAGGGTTTTTTCCTCTTGAGTAGTCTTGCTAGGATTTTTTTAAAATAAGCTTTTTATTTTGGAATAATTTTAGGTTTACGGAAGAGTTGCAAGGATAGTACAGAAAGTTCCCATACCCCTCTCTTCCAATTTGTTTCCCTTGTCGAAATAAGAAACCAACATTGGAACATTACTATTAGCTAAACTCCAGACTCATATTTCACCAGATTTTTTCATTAATGATCTTTATCTGTTCCAGAATCCAATCCAGGATACTACATTGTGTTTAGTTATTAGTTTCTTATTCTTTCCTTGTTTTTAATGACCTTGACACATTTGAGGAGTACTGGTCAGATATTTGTAGAATATCCCTCAAATTGGGTTTGTGTTATGTTTTTCTCATGATTAGACTGGGTTATGGATTTTTGGAAAGAATCCCACAGAGGTGATGTGCCCATCTCACCACATCGTATCAGGGGTGCATGATAGTCACATGACACCCATTGATGTTAACCTTGGTCACTTGATCACGGTAGTGATGGCCAGTCCCTCCACTGTAAAGTTGCTACTTTTCCCTCTCTGTACTCTATTCTTTGGAAGTCCAGCTCATACTCAAGAGCAAGGGGGACAGGAGGAGGCTAAGCTACACCTCCCAGAGTGGAGAGTATCTACATGCATTATTTGGAATTCTTCTTTAAGTAATATTCGTCTCTTCTCCATTTACTTATTTAATCACTTCTTTATATTAGGATGAATGGATACAGAGCAAAGCAGGGAAGGGTGAAGAAAGGATTTGAAAGTAACTAGGCAGTTGACTGGCACCAGGGTTCGAGCCAATATTACTTAACTTGTTTTCGAGTTTCTTTGAGAGTTTGAGGCTCAGAGCCTGGACTAAAATGTCTTTTGGATGACTGGATCTGTGACAGATTGATGTTCTGAGTCACCTAGCTTTGGAATCAAGAATAGAAAGCGGCCATTGCAGATGCATATTATGTGGCAAATGCACAGTTAACACAGGAACAGAAACTGTTTCCTCTCTCAGGAGCACGTTAAATTAAGAAATCTGAAGACACAGAAAAGAACTTATATTACACATGTGCCACACCCTTTCTATAACTGCCCAAATTTAGCAAGGAGTACCTCAGCCCTGTACTAACCAGAGTCTAGTACTCAGCGCTCAAGGATACCAAGGATAGTCAAGGACAGTGGAGGGTCCAGGAGACGGATGTGAAGAAAAGTAATTATAAGTGACAACCAGTGAGAAGAAAAATAGCCTTGTATGTATTCCCAGAGCTAAGTAGTGCCTGGCACATAGCAGGAACTCAAGAAATAGCTGCTGAATGAGTGAATGTTTTGGGGAGCTGTGCCTGTCCCCTCACTGTAGAACCCCGAAGGGCACGGAACAAGGAGTCAGGTATTTCTGTGCATCTGGACTTGAAACAAGCTCCAAGCAAATGAATAAATATTCTTAAAAGTTAACAAACCTAAAAGCTCTATGATGTTGAAATCATAGGGAAGATACTGAGCTATAATTCCCTGATTAGGACATCAGCTTTGAGGATGTGGGGGTGGGATGATGAAGCTGTTTTTTTTTTTTACAGCTCCAGTTGACTGATACCAAGAAACCTGTGGGCAGTTCTCCAACAGAGCACCCTTGGTCACACTTGGTAACTTCTAACCTTCCTCTTGCCCTGTCCTCCTTGGTTGCTGACAGTTGGTTTGTGGCAGAGGGGAATTCCAGCCCACTTTAGGGGAATGAAGAGGTGGTTCCTGGTGAGTATCCCTTAGGTGGATGCTGGGACCCTGATGAGAAGGGTAGAGCAGACACACAGCAGTCTCAGGGGGTTAATGGACCAAAAATGTATATGAGTTGGCTAAAACCCTCACAGACAACAAACAAAAACAATCCATGTGAGTGTTCTCACGAATTTGGAAGCTCGAGTTCTACCCCATAAGATAAAAGCGGGTAACAGAAGATAAAGCTGCTTCATCGTCATCTTCGGGCCAACAGCAAACTGGGCACCTCCATATTGCTCCATTTCTAACAAGGCTGACTCCGCACTCGCTAATTTTATTTTTAGTTAATATTTTGTCTA
Source organism: Equus quagga (assembly GCF_021613505.1). Classification (NCBI taxonomy): domain Eukaryota; kingdom Metazoa; phylum Chordata; class Mammalia; order Perissodactyla; family Equidae; genus Equus; species Equus quagga. Next base: position 27,056,834 of record NC_060270.1, on the reverse strand, counting down.
TAAATATTTATAGTATTTGCCAACCTCACCGAGATCATCAAACAGAAAGCTCCTTAGAATCGCAGAATGTTAGACTCGTAAGGCGCTGAGAGATGATCCAGCTCAACCCCCTTTTCCGTAGGCGCAGCAGGTGAAGTCCAGGAGGGAAATGCGCGGCTTAAGAGCACATGCTGTTGAGTTAGAAACCAAACTGGGACTATGACCTCAGCTCTAACACTGAGTGGAAGGCTCTTTCTGTTCCTCTCATGCTGCTCTTCCACCGTGAGTAACCTCAGAGTAGATTTGACAGCAAGGTCTAAGACCTACCTTCCTACCTATCAAAACTCAGGCACTAACAGTGGAAAAATTTATCATCAAATAGTTGGGTTTAAAAAAAAATCATATATGTAGAAAAGAGCAGCTGGGGGGGGGGGGGGGGAAGAAGAATATGTCCCATGAAAGAGAAATTGTTAGCCATTGAGGACTCTAAGGAGCAGGATGGCTCACCAAGCAACCCTCCTTCACTGATACAAGCTCCCAGAAGAAACTATGCTCAGTTATCTCAAAGGAAGTGATGAGCACTGTCAGCCCCCACCAGAAATTAAGCAGGATCTAGAATTTAATACTGAAACCCAGTAATATGAGAACCCAGTAGTTTCGGCTAGCAACTCAAACTTAAATTGTCCTCTGAAAATGAACAACCCTTACGGACATGAAAGTTCAGGTACCAGTTAAGTCCTAACAAACAAGCAACAGCAGTCACTGTCTTGGTTACCATGTAACAGGAATACAGCTTCCCAAATGACTCAGTGACCATAACTACAAACAAAATACAAAAATAAGCAGTAAGTCCAGCATTTTGCAAGGGGAAAGAGACATATTTAAAGGGGCAAGAAATCAACACTGGAGGACTAAACTCCCCAAAATAAGTAAAATTTGATCAAGAATTCACAAAAATACATCCAAGAAAAGCATCTAAAAATGAAAGAAGAAGGGGGTGAGTGGGTGCAAACTGGGGAGAAAAAAAATGAAATAAACCCAGGAAGGGACAAGATGGTAAATTCAGTGATGATCCAACGGAATTCAATGCCAGCCACTAGGAACTGAGCATCTCAGATAATTAAAGTATCAGCAATATTCTTCCTTTGAAGCCTGAGAAACAAATTGTACCTATTTACAAGATCTTAAATGCCAAAAAAGGGGAGAGTATTCAAGTTAATAGCTATCAAAAGAAAAAAAAAATCCAGTTGTTAAAAGATTTCACCGTTGGTCTGAACAAATTTAAAATTTAAAATTTAAAAAGTACAAAGGTATCCTGCCTCCTGGGAGGGTGGAGGGGTAAGTGGGAGACCCCAAAAAGTCCAGAGAAAGCTGCATAGTTGCAGGAACCCCTCCGCGTCTTGAGAACCTCAGTAAAAATACCAGCGGCCAAAAGTAAATAAAGCACATTTTAAAAGACTTTGTGCTTTCATTCCTCTCACACACAGGATTATATTTCAGGGACTGAGTTCATAAATATCAATTGCTTGTTTCTGAACACATTCTGTATGCAAACAGTTCTTCCATTTCGAAATGCAACTGTCTTTACGAATTCAAATATTTAACTTTCTTCCCCTTTTTAACCTTTTTTTCTGTAATCAGTTTGCCCTACTGACAATATCCCCACTGAACTAATTCATACTTTTGTACATTTTGAATTTCTACTGTTCTACTAAGCTTTTATTTCTTTGGTATTTATAAAATGGTGATATCTCATTCTTTTTCCACTTTTGGACACTGTTATTTTTTTCTTATGTGAAATTTCTTCATTTCTCTATCCTCACACACATATCCAAATGGCATTAAAGTTCATAAGAAACAGGAGCTTAGGTAAAGGCCTATGTGTCTTTGCCTTATCTGGGCAATTAGTTTCTCTAGATCTGTTAAACAGATGCATTCTGTAGATCCAACAAATGGATTGATTTTGCTCAATAATTTCTCGTGCCTCATATGCCGCATTGTATTAACATTTCTATCTAATCCGTATAATATTAAGTCTCTTTCCATCATGATCATTTAAGCTTTCGACTCCCAGGTTGCATCTGTACTGTCTTCTCTTTCTTAGTGAACACTTGCCTTGTATTTGTTCTGATCGATGCTTTAGTAGAATTTGCAGGCATTTTTGCAATTAATGACAGGTGTTTTTTTTTTCAACAGTGAAAAGGAAAAAAAGACCTCACTTAATCCCTGTCACACGGCTCCGCGCTCCCAAGAAGAGCCAGCTGACAGAGCGGAGCACCTCTTGTTGCAGACCTTCTGCACTTCAGGCTGTCACCTGACACTCATGAAAGGTCTTTTCTCTGACATACGATACATATTGCAGAATATATGACCGTCTTTCACAAAAATCGATCCAGAAGACAATTTAAATAATGTTGGAACTTCTAGTAAAGAAGAGTGAAGTAGGAAAACATTATCTTTAGAACCACAACTGGATGTAACAAAAAAAGACCCTACGGTGATATTAGCCACAAAGATGTCTGTGCCTCTGCTTTTGTCTCCATCCACCAGGCAGTCAATATTTACCTGTTAGGAAAACTGTAGGAAATAGAGCTGGAGATGCAAAAGTTTATTCATATTTCAACGGGGCAAGCATAACATTTTTGAAAAGTTAGAAAATAGGCAGAGGTTTCCTTTTCTGATTGACCGTTAAGATCAAAGTGGAATTTTTGTTGTTATCTCTCTTTTGGAGGAAGGATATTCTACAATGTGACACAGACAACAGCGGAAGATAATATTGTTAAAGAAATCTAGTTCAAGAAAGTCATGGTTGACTTGGAAAGTTTCAGAGAAGATGTTTCTTGCATAATCTCAAAATCTTAAGAGGGGTGGCATTAGCAGACTGCAATTTGAAAACAGTCTTTCCTACAGATCTCCAAAAAACATTTTTTAAGAGGAGGGCTTGGGGAATGAACATGGCCAAACCAAATTTTAATGGGGATAAAACTGGCCTTTTATAGAAAAGAAAAAAGTTGGCCAGTGAAAAGCAAGGCAAGGAGCAGCTATTTTGCTAAGTGATAAGTTATATGGCAATATAAATAAACAAACATATGAATATATGACAACTAGTTGGCGCCACCTGTGTACTCCACCCCAGGGGCCAGGACCTTATTTCAGCTAAGTCTCATGAAGTATCTCATAGATAACTAAGATGCTCATAGCAGCAAAACAGAACAGAATCTGATATTAACATGATTGTTTCCAACATTGCAAAACTTTGGGGTAAAGTCTCACAGGCAGAAAGATTTTAAGGACATTAAGTAGTGGATAGGTGTATTTCTTTGGCAGTATCTCCCTCTACATAATTCCTTAGTCCTCCTTTTACGATCTTCAAGGTTGTCTATTCTGTCATTTCTTCAAAATGTCCTTTTTATAAAGAGAGATTATTTTCTGGATCCTGTTTGATTTGAGAAGCAGCTGACATCTGGGATGAGCTTTCTCCTCTATGTCTCCAGGAAAAAGTAAGCTGAGTTTTCTCTTGGGGGCTGGCATCTCTGACCTAGCCAGAGGAACTTCCCATTTTTTCCCCTTTTCTCTTTATTTCTAACTTGCATTGTGCCGCATTGGTAAGACAACAGGAAGCTCTGGGCTTCCTCTCCAGGGCATTCAGCTGAAGGGATGTGCTCACCACATTGATAACAGTAGCCGGAAAAGAGAGAAACACACCCACCCTCCAGAAAGCATGGCCCTCCTGCTCACTCTCCGTGCCCTCCCCATGCTGACCTCGCTTCCTCCTCAGAGCCTGGGAGGCCCCATTGGGGTTGTGCTGTTCAGGCCACTCCAGCGTTCAAGCCAATTTTATCCTTATTGAAATATAACTTATCACTTAGCAAAACAGCTGCTCCTTGCCTTGCTTTTCACTGGCCAACTTTTTTCTTCTATCCTCCAAAAGGCCAGTTTATCCCCATTAAAATTTGATTTGGCCATGTTCCTTCCCCAAGCCCTCCTCTTAAATAATGTTTTTTGGAGATCTGTAGGAAAGTCTGTTTTCAAATTGCAGTCTGCTAATGCCACCTTTCCTAAAATTTTGAGATTATGAAAGAACCTTCTTCTCTCAGTCTCAGCAACACATGAGATACTGTTGTCTAAAGTCACTAAGAGTTAATCAGTGTGGCACGGACTCCACTGGTATCAGTATAGCTACGCATGTTCTTGTATGCAAAATGGTTTGTTGTGTTGCCCTTTATAAGCTAAACATCCTTGAAATAAGCAAAGAGAGGGATTATTGGTTACAAACTCAATGTGTCCAGGTAAAGGGTTTTATATATGACAGAAGTTTGGAATCTAGTTTTCCATATTTTTCATATTAAGGATCCGAAGATGGTGGGAGTGCGGAACTGAGCGCCTGAGAAATGACCACAGGACCAAGAACAGCCAACAAGCTGCTGGGGACCGTCATTGCACCGGCCTGATGATGGGATAATTAACACAAAAGCCGTGTCTAGGAGCGAAAGACACAAGCAGCTCTTGGGAGCGGTCACTAAAGGCAGTTTCTTAAAAGCCCTGAGAAGTATGATTTGAAAGAGACTGCTTCTGGAATGTCGAGGCCTATATGTTGCAATACTCATTTTCTAGTCTTTTCTGGGGTTTAGCTGGCCCTTGTCTTCCATTCATGGTAGCACTAAGACCAAGAACTACCTGAGCTCTCAGAGGTCCTGGAGTGAACAGGCCAGTGTTTTAACAACTCATAAGTCTCTGAGTGGGTGCTGTGTCGATGGACGTTTAAGCTAATCTTTCATCCCCGAGAAATTGCATCTATAAAAGTTGGGTTCTGCATTTGAAAAACTTGGATCAGTTGGTTATCCCAGAAACAATACCCCCCCACCCCTCCCCGACAATGAACCTTTAAAATCCTGGTAAAAACCAGAGTTCTCTTGCATCAACCTTTTGTCCTGAGTGTTGAGCAGGAAGATGCTGCCTGGCGGAAGGAGGAAGGAAATGAGTGAGATTCCTCTTGTAGATTACCTCCAAGCTGTCACCAAACCATGCTGCTCCCTTCAGAACAGCCTCAGAAAGACGGGTGACCTTCAACTACCCAGGACTTCCCCACTATGCCCCACATGACCCTCACCATGTTTGCCATTTAATCAGTGTGCTGTTCAGCAACTACTAGCTGCCTGTAAGTTGCTATGGGTTGACAGCTTGATAGACTTGATAAAGACAATCAAGCTGTTGAAGCTGCTTTCTCTTCTTCAGCTTAATGCTCATGTCTTTCTCACAGTTCTGTATGACCTTGGGCACATCTGAAGTGCTGTCAGCCTAGAGTTTTCCCAAATTAAGTGAGGTTATCCATATAAAGCACTTAGCACAAAATAAGTATTCGGTAATTGTTGATGAGGATGGAGTAGAAGACAACAAATAGTGAGGAGTATTTTTCTCTTTCTTTTCTTTATAACACTTTTTCCCTAGTCCCATTGTCTGTTTTCCGTGGCCCCGTACCATCACAGCGCCCACACTCTTAAAGAAGGTCTCCAAGGCTGGAGACTTCTTGCTCTCTAATTTGGGTAAAATCTGAATATATTTGTAAGATGATGAGGTGTGCCATCTTATTCATGTCCAGCTTCTTCTTCATGTCCACCCATAACGAATCAGAGGGACAACCATCTCCAAAGGATTTGCCTTTACACCTCTTGCTGCATTCTTAGCCTTCTGTGGCTCCCTGATACAAGTACTGGGATTTCTCCACTCAGCATTACTAAATAAATAACCAACTACACCTCTCAGGGTCCCAGCAGAAACAAACAGAGCTGTTACCCATATCTCGGCCCAGAGAGGAGGGACCCATGGAGTGCGTGGTTCCTAGAACCTTAAGGCAGAGATTTGTATAGAAAGGGCCACCTTGAGAGGAGTGTGACTTTTGATTGTAAATGCAGCCAGTTTGAGACAAATCCATAGGGAAGAGTCAGGAAAATAAACATCCTGACCTCATTTTCCTCCTTCTCTCTAATCTGCCAAGGCTCCTTCTTAGCCAAATACTATTGGAAGCCAGAGGACAAGGGGAGCCCGTTGAGGTCAGCCTCCTAGAGCAGGACAGAGAATAGTGGAGAGTGGATCTGGAGGGGCAAGTGGAAGATATCTGGCATAGTAAATAAATAAAGGTGGGCCATGCACGGATCAATGATGACCAAAGATGAACAACGATATGAACCAAAGATTGTAGTTTATTCAATTCTTTAGGACTGGAGTCCTTAAAAAAAAATCAGTTTACTCCTAATAACTTATTTTGTGCCTCTAAAAACCCTTCAGCTTTTATTTTATGACTAGATTCTCAAAATCTGGATTACTGTTACTCATGTTAACAGTCCAGTCTCTGACATCATTTATCTTTGGTTCTGAAAATTCTCTTGTTTGAATATTCTGGCATGTGGCCACTGGGGGTGGCCACTTCTCACCCACTGAGGAAGAAATCAGCTGTATGGAAGGCCCTAGGCAGACGCCACTGTGGTCCCACCAGGGAACTCTGGGAGCAGGCTCTGAGGGACCTCCCCTGTCTATCACTTTCAGAGTGGACATTAGAGTTTACTCTTCTCCTGCAGGTGGAGGTAGGGGTGGGCAAAGCAGTACAGAGGTATAGAATTTGCTGGAGAAATCACAGCTCAGGACTGGAAGCAGAACTCCATCTGCTCTCCCCATGCTTCTCACCATACTGAAAGAAACCTGGGAAATAGCCTTTGGATCCTAGGGATGGACAAACCAACTGAGAAAAGCCCACAGCCTGCTATAGTCCTAACAGCTTTTCAATTTGACATTCTGCAAGGCTGGGCCCTAAGAACAGGTAGAGCGGGTGGGGAGCTCCGTGGTATGACTTGAGGGGCTTCACAAGGCTTGCCTGACCCCAGACTATCTCCCTTGCTGGCCTGAGAGTCTGTCTGAAGTTTCCATCATTCAAGTCATTCTTTTATGCTAAGAACTTGCTTCAGGAAGTCCTTTGCTAAAAGGCACATGCTGCCTAAAAGGGTGTGGTGCACATTTGCCTTTTTCTTTTTGCCTTCTCAATGTGAAACTTGCCTTCCTGTTTTGAGTATTTCGAGTATTTGTAGGAAGAGAGCCCATTTTCTACATAAAGACACTTTACCAGAAGGTACAGCACTTATTGTCCCAGCCCTTCTTGTAGCCAGGGCAGTGGCACATGACCTCAGGTCAACCAACTGGTCCACTTGCTCCAGACTGTGCATCAGGAGCTAGCGACACAAGATAACAGAATTCAGGAGAGTGTTCATTTTGGCACTGGGTGGCAACTGCAGCAGTGATCCTTGGGGCATTGGCTCCGTCCAGAACTGTTGGTGGCAGCAGTGCAAACTGTGGTGTCCAGGAGTAAGGGTTGGCTACAGTTGTGTTCTCACAATTACTGTTTGTGGCATGATTTGGGCTGTGGTCCCCACGGCACAGAGCATCCCCTGTTCCTGCCCATTTCCCAAGCATGTGCCTCAGCCTTCCAAGGGAGTCTGGAGCTTCCCAATATCCTTTTACTAAATCCCCAGGATGCTTAAATCAGGCGGTAATCTTCAGTTGCAAGAAACTAAGAACACTGACCAATGCAAGGGGTGACACATTAACTCAAGAGAAGCCGTAAATGTACCAGCCACAGCTAGATTCACTAGTCTAAGTAGCTATTTGTCACCTTGGGAAACGGCAGGCCCCCAGGAAAGAGTTTTTGTTGATGGGGGAGGAAATCAAGAGAGTCTGGTCTCATGGACATTGACTGATGGGGCTTTCCCAAAAGGACACTGGACAGAGGCTTCAAGTCAACCTGAGGGACATCCAGGACACCAGGGAGGGGCAGGCAGGAAGCAGAGGGACATGTTGACAGGAAAGGTGGAGGTGCAATAGGGGCAGTCGCTAACACGGGCTGACACCAAGGCTACTGAGAGTGGAGCCTCACTGCAATGGCCTTCATTATACCCTTGTGGAGAGTCAAAGGGAAGTTTCTGCCTTATCACGGTAAGACCACTGACTTTATCTCTTTGATTTGCTTAAACATTTCTCTGACGTTTAGTCTCCATGGTAATAGTAATCAGTTTGAGGGATTTCCATCCTCTCCCCACCCCACCCTCACCCCCAGCCCTGCAGGTGAACCCTCTAAGACTTAATAAGCAGGGACAAAAAGTGCAAGGACAGCGTCAAGTCTAAACTACCGAAAGGACAAGGGCTGTGTCTTTATTACCTTTTGCTCCAGAGAGGAGCACAGAAATTGCTCACTATTCACGGAGGAAAGGGAGGGAGGGTCCACGTGTTCCATCAGAAGAGGGTTGAGAAACACTGACATAGAGACATCACTGCGCAGTGGGAAGAGCAGTGGTTTGAGAGTCAGTGCAGACAGGAAACAGGAATATAGGGAACACAGATACTGACCATCTTCTGAGAAGCTGTTTGTGTTTTTTTGTGAAGAGTAGGAGTAGTCCACAAGTCAGCAGAATTCACTCCTTTCTTTTTCTTTTTTTTTTAAGGCGATTAGACCTGAGCTAACATCTGCTGCCAATCCTCCTCTTTTTTGCTAAGGAAGACTGGCCCTGAGCTAACATCTGTGCCCATCTTTCTCCACTTTATATGTGGGACACCTGCCACAGCATGGCTTGACAAGCGGTGCCATGTCCTCACCCGGGATCCGAACCGGTGAACCCCGGGCCGCTGAAGCGGAATGCTTGCACTTAACTGCTGTACCACCGGACCGGCCCCTGAATTCACTCCTTTCTGCAGTCCTCTTTACTTTCCTTGAGAACAAGGACTGTGCCTGGTATTTGGTTTACTGCATGAATAAACTCAGGGCCCAGTCATTGTTCCCTTAACTTTCCCATGGAAGGGTCACGTTTGCCCTCTAGAGACCCCACGTGGGACCTCAGGACACCCAGAGAGGACCTTACTGCAGGCCCACTCTGGCTGCAGTGGCATGCGAGCCAAGACAGGAGGTGAGAGTTCCCATCCCAGACTCTCCAGCTTGGCTCTGAAATTCTTGTCCCTGGTACACCCTCAGGGCACTGACTCTCACCATCCCCAGGACCTGCTCCCGGAGTTGTTTACACTGGAGGGTAGCACAGCATCGCTACCCTTTCTCACTAGCTCCATGGATGTCACCAAAGGAAGGGTACAGAAGAATAATCTAAGTGAAACTATCAAGAAACATTAAAGAAAGAAAAAACACAAACTTTCTTTGATTTAAAAAACATTTGAGACACATTTTTTATTTTCATAGAATGTCACTTAATAAATATTTTCCCAGGATAATGAGGATGAATCATAATGATGGAGGAAGAACTTGGGTGATTAAAGGATGGAAACATTCCAAACTTTAATTTAAATCTCAATTCGTCAGATAGGTCCTCTGCATCAGATCTTGAGATCTGGCAGAGAAAGTGTCTTTATACGCACAGACCAGATTTCTAACTGTGGCACGTGGCCAGGTCAGTATATGGAGGACCAGTGGCAGCGGCTCTTAATTACCTGAAGCAGAGGCTGCCTAAAAGTGAGGAATATGATGGTGCAGGCCACCAGCAGGGTGAGGCAGCTGGGAAGAATGAGCACGAGGTACAGCAGGCCCATGTCTACCTGCTCCCACTTACAGTCCTGAGGCACACCTTCAGGCAGCTCCATCAGGCGAATCACCTTGGAGGAGAGGTTGCAAGTGACCATGGCCAAGTCGACGATGGTGTGCAGGCTCCGCAGGGCCCCCCAGCCCTCCACCCTACAGCAGTCATACGGATTCTGACTGAGGTAGACGGTGTGCAGACTTCTCATGAGCTGCTCAGACACAGCCCCCTGGGGAAGAGCTGTGAGCAAGTTTCTGCGGAGATCCAGGGTTTGCAGGGCCAGGCTGTCCCTGAACCTGGGGAAACTGGTCAAGAAATTTCCTGACAGATCCAAGTCCCTCAGACTGCCAAATCCAGAGAAGTCCAACTCTGTGAAGCCGGAACTGAGGCCCACATTCCTAAGAGACAGGACCTGTAACGTGGGGGCAATACCCCTGAGAGGGGCAATGCTCCCATTCAGAACCCCCCGATTGCCAGACAGGTCCAAGTGGGTGAGGGCGGTCCCCTGGAATGTGCAGTCTTGTAAGACCTCCAGCCCACAGCCCTCCAGAGAGAGGCTCCTCAAAGATGCCACATTCCTGAAATCCACACAGCTGGGGGTGTCCACGTGGTCTAAGCCAGGCGGCTGGGGACAAAGTGAGATCTGATTGTGGCTCATGTCAACTGTAGTGATGTTCCTGGCATCAGCGAAAAGACCAGCGGGGACACCCAAGAGCTGGTTGAAGCTCAGGTTGAACCACCGGAGGCTCCTCAGGCAGCTGGGAAGCCCCGGAGCCAAGTGCAGCTCTGACAGCTGGTTCTGGCTCAGGTCCAGCTCCGTGAGCGCCCCTGGGGGCTCATGCTCCCGGATGTGGAGCGTCATCAGGCAGTTCTGGTTGAGGTTCAGGCGGGAGAGGGAAGGCATTTTCTTTAGGAAGCCGTCTGGCAGGTATTGGAACTGGTTCTGGCTCATATCCAGGAAGCGTAGCTCTGAGAGGTCACTGGAAGCAAACTCTTCCCAGAGGTTGACGGTGGTGATGTTGGTCACATTGCCATCCACAAGAAGGAACTGGGCCACCATCTCCCGTGGTGACGAGGTGTTGTACAGGTCCCTGTAGAAGCCCATGTTGTTGTCCCGCAGCAGGAGGGTGTGTAACTTGCTGCACTGGGGCAGGAGTGGGAAAAACAGCAGCTGGTTGTGAGAGAGGTCCAGCATCTCCAGCTCAAAGGCCGCCTCTCCACCTGACGCCAGGAACCACTCCAGGGCGTTGTAGCTGACGTTGAGGAACTGTAGCTGTGTGAGGCTAAAGTCCACAATGCAAGGGAGGTTGTTATAGGCCAGGTTGAGGTGTCTCAGCTCAGTTAAGCCATCAAAAGCACCCCCTTCAATCTCAAAGATGTAGTTCCTCTGCAAATCCAGCTCCTTGAGGTGCCCCAGGCCCTCAAAGACTGAATCATCCAGCCTCATGATGGTGTTCCTCGCCAGGAACACAGACTCCAGGGAAGAGAGGTTCTGGAGCATGAGGGCTGCCATGTCTTCCGTCAGGGCGTTCCCTGACAAGTCCAGCCTCCGCAGACTCTGCAGGCCGTGGAGGGCAGCTGCCGTCTCCTTGTAGCTCTCCGAAAGGGAGTTGTCAGGCAGCTCCAGGCTGTGCAGGCGGGCCTGCTCCTGGAAGGCGCCGCGGCTGATGCGCTCCAGGTGGCAGCTGTGCAGACTGAGGCTCTCCAGGAGAGGGTAGTGCTGGAGGGAATGATTCCACAGGGTCTTGAGGGGGTTGGTATCCAGGATGAGCGTCTGGGAGTCGGGCGGGAGATTGCTGGGCACTGAAGCAAGGTTCCGCCCTCGACAGTCAGCGACTCCATCCACCTAAGTCCAAAAGACACTGGTGAGCAGGGAGGAGGCCTCGGAGGCACAGGTTTATGTACAGAAACTTAGTTCATTCATCAGACTATTCCTGGATCTGCTGGGAATGCTCTGGAGATGAGAATTTTTAAAAAGGATAGGAAAATGTAGAACAATTTGTGCTTTAGCTTCACACTGAAATAGTCAGCTTGGGGCTGACTTCCAGGCGCCACTGAAAACACACAGCGTGTTAGAGAAGATCCGAGCACCTGTCCATCAGGTGCTGAGTGGGGGCCAATTGGACCTGCATTTGGTTTCAACTTTGAGAGGGATGGAGGACCAGGTCTCTACCTGGGTCTGAATGTCACCTCTGCCATTTATTCCCTGTGTGACCTCTGGGAAATGATTTAGCCTCAATCTGTTATTTCCTCTGAAGAATGGAATAAAGAGAGGGCCTACATCAGAGGACGGCCATGAGATTAGACGAGAGGCTGCGCCGTGCCTGACACACCGGGGGCACTATCAGTACCATGTTCACGATGGCACTGTTATCACTATTATGGCACCTGTGTGTCTAACAGGGACACCGCCAAACAATCAGCGGTGCTGTGGCATCTTCATTTCTCCCAAAGGGATTCTGCCTGAGTCTCTCCTCTACACTCCAGATTGAAAAATATTACAGCTTAAAGGACTTTAGAGCTCATCACCACCCTGAATGGTACAGAGAAATGGAGTCTGCAGAGGAGAAGTGAAGAGCCAATGGCAGAGCTGGGACTGGGGCCCAGAACTCTTCATGCCCCATTCAGTACTTTTCCTGGATGCTGTTCTGCCGTGACTGCAGGGGGAGGAAGCAGGAGGGATGGGGTGACCCTGTTCTTGCTGCAGAAATCACACAAGCCTTAGGATACTTGAACTCAGCCCAATATTTTACGAGACTGGAAAAAAACAATCAGCCGCAGGATGTCATTAGGTGCCCAGGAAAAAAGTTTTAAGTGATAAGATAGAAGAGCAATGGCATTCCTTTCCACAGATTGGTCAGGAGGACAAGGCCAGGGATTGCCTAAAATTGTGGGCCCAATCTCAGGGGGAAGAGGAGTGGTGGGACAGGGAGGAAAATCCTGACAGAGGGGGAAGGACGGGTTTGAAGAGATGACAGACTCAAGTCTGAATCTCGGCTCTGCCACTTAAGAGCTTTGGACCCTGGGCAAGGAGTTAAGCTCTTGAAGCCCCAAGTTCTTTATCTGATTGTTAAAATAAAACCTCCTAATAATTAAAAATTGATACAGAAAATTAAACCCTTAGCAACCTCAGCCTTCCCCTCAAAGAAATGCCACTAACCTTTGGTTACACCTCCTTCTGGACTCGTTCCTAAAGATATTATCTATCTTTAAAATTTTCTTTTCTTAAATAAGACTACACTCTACAAATGTTCATTAATCTACTTTTTTCCCCTCAATATTATGTGATAGATATATTGCCTCAGCAATCAAAATAAATTCGATCACATTCTTTTTAGCAACTGCATATTAGTTCGTCCTGTGAATAGCACAGTGGTTAAGGGCAGGAGTTCTAGGGTCCGTCCATGTTGGTTCTGCTTTTTATCAAATGGGTGACCTTGGGCTAGTTACCCAACCAATTGGACCTACATTACTCTACCTGTAAAATGGAAATTATACTTGTAATTTTCTCAAAGGTTTTTTTTTTTATGAGGTTTCAATGTGTTTATGTAAAACACAACGCAGAAGCTGGCACATAAATGCTTAATTAAAAGTTAGCTATAATGATTAGCATCATCTAATTAATTCATCTCCTACTGTTGAGCATTTGAGTTTTTTCTAGTTTCCAGATGAACATTAGAATGAATTTGTCAAGTTCCTTCTACACATCACCCCCGCCCCCAAAGTCTTGGGAGTTTTGATTAGGATTGCATTATGATTATGGGCTAATGTGGGGAAGAACTGACAGCTTTACAAAAGTGAATGTCCCCATGCAGAAATAAGGTGTATTTCTTTATTTGAGTAAGTGTGGGTCTCCCTCCAACAGTGACTCTCTGGAGAACGCTGTGGTTAGGGGCTTTCCTCGAGCAGTGAGACCCTGTTTCACCGCAGCTGCTGCAGGCATGGGGGCCACATCTCTGCAATTCCCTACGGCCCCACTGAAGTGCCACAAAAGGACCACACGGCCGCCAGAGTCCAAGAAAACCTCACCATGTCTGCTGTATGATAACATCTCATGGCTAATGCAAGGAGGGGCAATGGAGGGGACCTGGACTCTCACACCCTCAGCCCTCAATTCAAAAGAGCCACAGAAATCCACTCTTTGAGTCCACTCACAGCCAAGTCCCTATTCCTGCCCACCAGGTTGGAAGGGTCAGGCAGGGAGTCTAGCCTGAACCCTGAAAGGCTGTGGAAGGACTCTCGCTTTATCCCCTCCTCTTCCTGTGCCTGGTAACTCTTGAATTAGTTATGGTGAAGTTAATCTTTCATGTGAGTGAATAATGGAAGGATGTGTAGCAGAGACTAACAACAACAATAACAATAATAATAACAATAGATAAAACACATAGCATTTACTACACACAAGACACTGTTTTGAGTGCTTTGTATACATTAACGCATTGAATCATCATAACAACCCAGGGTATGGTATTATTGGTTGGTACTATTATTACCACCATGTTTTACAGATGAGGAAACAGAGGCACAGAGTGGCCCCAATGTCACCAGCAGGTAAACGGGTTTAAACCTGATCTGGCTCATAACTCCTATCCCATACTGGAGTACACTGCAGAATAGTGGTTAGCGGTTACTAAAAGGGGTTAAGAACCATGATCAGCTGGGTAGTTAAGATTCATCAGCTTTAAGAACAAGTTTTTGGATGTAAGTATTAACCCCGACATCCAATTTGTCTTCCCAGTGCCTAGTATATAACAGGATTCAAGGGATGTTTATTAATGTATATTTCTCAAGCAGACTTTTGATATTTTGATTTTGCCTGAGTTGCAGGCAAAGGAGAAAATTTCTAGAAATGTGCTCAGTTGTTAAGAGCCAAGTCTGTTTCCACACACAGACTGAAAGCCCTGGAGATGGTAAACAATAAAAGCTCAGGGATCCACTCCTGGATGCTCTTAATCCTGAGCGTGGTCCAGGATGTTGTTCTGCAGGGCAGTGTGAGCAGCGTTCTCTTCAGTACAGTTAAGCACTTGCTATTGGCTCATACACAAACTCTCAGGCGAGGCTTCTCCAACTCCACCCAGACATTCTGATACCATTAGTGGGACTCAATCATCCAGATTTTTAAGGAGGTATTCTTGTTACAGGTAGCTGACCTAGGCCTGTCTCTGGGGCCCTCTGTCTTCAGCAGGTGTGAAAAAGGAGGGGCAGGGAGTGCCTGGCTTTTCCCAGGCATCATCTTAACTTTCAGTTAAAGAGCAGCTTGCACATGGTATCATGCTAGGCAGGTACAGTGATTCAGACTGATTCATTCCCAGCTCTCCTTGATTGACAATCCATCAGCTTTCCAAATGGACCAAACTTTGTCAAGACAGGAGCAACAGATAACTCAGAGTTCCCAGGAAAACTCACCAACTCACAGCCCCCCTGGGAAGCTGCTGTGGCCATTCCACTTCGGTTCCTCCATTCCACTGTCAAGGAGTGAAAACCCAGGCAGAGCCAGAGGAGCAGTAACTCCATCTCAAGTGCAGCACTGTGGACAGAGGACAAGGAAGAAGCGAGTAAGAGAAGGACATCCTAGAAGGCTGCTTTGCATTCTCAGTAGAAGGAGCCAGTTCCCAGTGATGTCTGGTCTTGGGGGCCTGGCGACAGGGAGGTGGAAACCCACAGATTATTCAAATACCTCAAGGTAGCCAACACTTTCAACCTTTCACTGCAACTGTCAACAAGAACTCATTTTCCTTTCGCCTCTACCATTTGATGGACAAGTGGCTGAACACTGAAACTCCCAGGAGTCCAGCAACGGAAGAGAGAAGCAAAGGATTTGAGGAACCAGGTCTCAGGTCACCTAGGGTTTGCCATGTTTTGCAGTTCTGTTGAAGTTTTCCTCCCAAAGCTCGAATCTGCCTGATTCATCGCCTGAGCTCAATAAATATTTGCCGAATGAATGTGAACTGGGATTGAAATATTAATTGTAGCCTCTGGTCCCATAGAGCTACTAAGTGCTGTGTTGACATGAAGCTTTTAGAAAAGAGTTGATCTCATTGGTTAACTTATTTGAATATAGCCCTTTGAAAAAGGATGTTGATATTTTTCCTAGATGAGAGAAAAAACTAAGGGAAAATGAAAGGCAATCTTCAGATAAAATGAGGATTATTGATGAAGTGTGGTTACCAGCCCTCTTGCCTGGCCAGTGAGCACAGAACAGGAGTCATGAGAAGGCTTAAAACTATGCATCTACCAACAGAACTTTAGAACTAAGACAAACTATAATGGAAATGTAATAAATTCTCCACCATCACATTTTTCCAGGTGAACACAGAAAGGCCCAGAGACAATAATGGCTTACTCAAGATTCCAGATGACTTAGTGGTAGGGCTGGGAGCAACCCCCAGGACCCCCTCCCTGAGCCTGAGTACCCAGGGTAATTTCTCTCCCTGCAGGTGCTGTTGAATTGACTACCCTCCTGTTGGGAGAGTTTATAGCCCAGTGGCATCCCCTGCTCGCTCCGCATTCCTCAGAATCAGAGGCAAACGCCTGGTCCCGGCCTTCCTCCTGCCCCATCTTCTCCTTGATGTCCACCAGAGAAGGACCTCAGGGTCTGCTCTCTGGTTTTCTCTGAGGCCAGCAGCAGCAGCACTAACGTGAGCCTCCTCACCTGTTCCGCGGGACCCTCAGACCTTTCTGCCTGACATGTCCAGGCCATCTTGGGCCCCTTCCTCTTTCTCTTTCTTTGAATAAGTTTACACATCTCTAAGGCTAATTTTAACTTACTAGTCAGATTTGAATACTCACCAGTGACTACTCACCACAGACTAACAGAAAAGCTAAGTGAAACCAGGTAAATCAACTTTAGCCTTCACTTCGGGTCAGGCTAGGTCTCCTTACCACAGCGGGAACCTCCAATTCAGAATTCATCAGTATTTGCCGGACACTGGGAATCCCCTGCCAGACCCTCCTTCCGCTTCTGCACCTGTGCAGGAATTATTCCCTCATGGCATGCACAGGGACAGATGGCAAAATGAGAGCCATATGGGCTCCTTCCTCAGTATCCTCCCAACACACACACAAATACACACACACACACAAAACCTTGGGATCATCTGCCCACTTTGAGATAAGGTCGCCAGACTTAGCAAATTACAGGATGCCATTTGAAGGTCAGGAAAACGACAAATAATTTTTTAGTGTAAACATGTCCCATTCAATATTTGGGGCATATAATAAAAAAAATCATTGTTTATCTGACATTCAAATTTCACTGAGTGTCCTGTATTTTATTGAAGAGAGACAGGGAGATAGGAACCATGGACCTGCTCCCTCCCTTCCTCTCTCACCCCACTATCGGGCTTGGGATGGTACCCACTGCTGTGACACTGACCCTTCTAGAACAGCCAGCCCGTATACTGAAATACTGAATCTAGATGTGTGCAGGGCAAGAGTGCGACTTCCTCAGGGAGATTGTAACTCTTCAGATTGGAATGCTAGATAGGCCTGGTGTCACACCCAGAGTGTAATTTTCATTTCTGGGTCAACAAGAAAACGTTTGCAAATTTAAAACATATTTTCTCCTTCCTCCTAAACTCAGCCAACCAGCCCAGAAAAACTCTTGCTATGCCCTCTGGGCAACTCCTTCTCCATGAGGCAGCATGGGAAAATGAGAGGATTTGGAACCGGACAGACCAGGGTTTGAATTCCAGCTCCAGTATTTGCTGTTCGTCCTTGAGAAATTCACATAAAGTCTCCAAGGCTCAGATAATCCTTCTATAAAATGGGATAATAATAACTATTCAGAATTTTTATGAGAATCAAATAGTATATGTGAAAGTGCTTCATTAACTATGAAGGTAGTTAATAACATAATTAGTATTTATGAGTTCCAAACACCAATGAGCCGGTAACGTGGTTGTTATTCCTATGTGTAATCTCCAAGGTAATTCAACAGCTACATAGGCTCTGGTAACACCATTCTTCCTCTTATCCTTCCCATACTTAGGGGAGGTCGCAGCTTCCAGAAGTTGCTAATTTCTGGGTTGACTGTCTATTCTCTGGTTGATTTCTCAGCCTTTTCCATCATGTGTAGCCAATTTCCTGCATTAAATTTCCTCTGTTTTAAATAATCTGGGTTTCTCTGTTTCCTGGTTGGACCCTGACTGACACAATGATGTAAGTGAGAATGGCCTTGGAGCAGTATTAAAAAAAAAGATCTGTAATGACTCTGAAAAGAAATAAAGGACTTTCAAAAGAATAACCATTCAGGCTGAGAAACACCATTCCTGGAGTGTGCAGCTGCAGGAGGCTTCCTCAGAGCCATGGCACTGCAAAGAGTACAAGACAGACAGTTGGATGCCAAATCTCCTTGGAAGATCCAATGAACCCTCTCGTGTGTGCATAGGACTACTTCCCCTCCAGCTGGGTAAGGACCACGCAACAGTGCTCCAGCTGAAAGAGAGCATCTAAGTGTGTAAATAAGTAACTGTCCCACTTTACTCCAATCTCTCTGGCATCTTCTGAAAAATACACCCATTTTTTAAGCCAAATCATCTTAGATACATTTTTGGTGGAGAAAGGGAAGTGAATGAAAAACACTTATGATGGAAGGCACACACGGCAGTATGACATTAATAATTTAAAAGAGGTAACCTGGAAGCTCCCCTCATTAGAATTAAAAGGGCTCGGATCAACGGTTCCCATTTCATGGACTGTGAACCACTGCGGGAGCCACAGGGTTGACACAATGGAACTGCAAATCAACCCAGTTCCAAGCAGGGTCTCAATAAGTACTAGGTCTCCTACTGGTCTGGGTGACCACTGGGAAAATACTTTATATAAGACCTGAGATCCTGACATGAGAAGCAGGTGGCATTAACAGACTCTGCTTAAACTAGATAACAAAGTTGAAGAGTTTCTTCCTAGTGTGGAGGCAGAAAATGCTAAGTTCCATTCTCTTTTAAATAGTCTATACATTGTATATTCTTTTGTTCAGTTAACAATTTCTATAAATTCTCTCTACATCTTTTATCCAATCATGGTTAACATGATCATGGTTAAAGCCAGAGACTGT
Source organism: Equus quagga (assembly GCF_021613505.1). Classification (NCBI taxonomy): domain Eukaryota; kingdom Metazoa; phylum Chordata; class Mammalia; order Perissodactyla; family Equidae; genus Equus; species Equus quagga. Next base: position 27,038,234 of record NC_060270.1, on the reverse strand, counting down.
GAGCTTCTAATTAGCGAAAAGCTTTGAAAGACAAGACACTATTGAACCAGGTGCTATCAAGAGACAAGATTCTGTACTGTGTCTGTAACGTATCTGACTTGGAGATATAGGATTATAAATCGTACGTCCTGTCAAAGTGAAGTCCTCTTAGTGTTGCATTTATATTTCTTCTTTATCTTCTAACTATTCTGTTTGCGTCCGGTCATCACAAACGTCCTCGCCGGTTCTTCTCTAAGAAGTCCTTGAAATATTAAGATCTCAAATGCTTAATGGTATTCCCTATGTAACCATTAGTCTTGAGACTATGCATTCTAATTGGTTATCACGGAAACCTGGGATTCAACCCCATATCCATCCCTTCTCTATAAAGAGCGTTCCTTTTTAGGCAGAGAGACAATATGGCTTTTTGTCTGGCTTTTCTCTCTCTAGATCCGGTCATAATAAATAAGTGGTGAAAACAGATTCATTTCACAAAAACAACATGAATTGAGTCTGTTTTCCAAAACAAGAGAACACTAACAGTTAGGAGGAAGAATGTACATCGGTTCCGGGCTCAGGATTGCTTGGATGGAAGATGACAGCCACACGCAGGCTAAGAGTGGCTCCAATCCAGGGGACATATGCCTGATGCCTGCTTTTGCAATGGACAGGGAAGAAAGGGTGCGTGAAACCTTTTCAGTGGGCTCTGCATCTTGAAGTCCTGGAATTTCCATGTCCCTCTCATCACAAGAATCAACATAGTTCAGGAAAGCAGCAGCATCCCTATTTTTATCAGGTTCTCTGACAAACACACACATATATACTATTTTTCTCAAACGTATGTACATTTTCCGATATTAATAAAATATAGCTTCTTTTTTTAAGGGTTATTAATTCCAAGTAGCTTTCTGTCGTTAATGTAATGTCTTAATCAGCTGACAGGAAAATACAACCATCAGGTAAGGGCCCAGCCACAGGTACTTTTGCCCACAAAAGGGTCTCCTTGTACTCAAGGTTTGGGAGTACCAAGGAGTAACTCTGACCTGAGTTTTGGTTTTGTTTCATTGGGGTTTTTTGATTTGCTTTCAGGAGAGGGTGCTGGATTTCTAGTATTCAGGGCACCCTGAATATCAGCTCCTCCCTCCCCGACTCTCTGACCTCCCCGCCTTCTCCAGCTGCTCCTACTACAGCAGCTGCCGCCAGAGCTGGACCGCAACCTCTTTGCTAAAGGCGCTATTAGCAAGTGTTACACATATATTAGCATGTAATTAAGGATTTTCTCAATCAAATAAGCTGAAAAAGCTTTAAAGAAAGAGATCTTTGGAGAAAGTGAATAACCCTCCGAGGTATTTGGTGTTAGAAAGAAATATTTACAGACTGGTCTGGGGGGAAGGAACCTCTAGAAGCACAGGATGCACAAGGGTGGGGTGTGAATGTGACACCATGAACACAAAAGGCACAGGTGCTGGTTAGAGGGCTCCACAGAAAGCGTGTCTGCTTTAAAATAAAGGAGCAAGGGGCCGGCCCAGTGGCGCAGTGGTCAAGTTCATGCGCTCTGCTTGGGTGGCCCTGGGTTCACGGGTTTGGATCCTTGGCATGGACCTAGCACTGCTTGTCAAGCCACGCTGTGGCGGCACCCCACATAAAATAGAGGAAGATTGGCACATATGTCAGCTCAGTGACAATCTACCTCACACAAATAAATAAATAAAAGAGCGAATCCCACCTGGGATCCTGGGAGAAAGGGAAGGGCAGCTGGTCACAGACCACAGAGAATAGAGAACAAAGAACAGAAACCCAGTCTGTGACCACTTCAAACAATTCCTACTACCCAGTATTTGAGAGCCTCAGGCAAGCAGCTTGGGTCTCTTTGATTCTTGGCAAAAAATTACAGTGACCTCAACCTTCACCAAACGTTGAAACTTAGCATCTCCCATGGGGAGTCCACCTGCACCCTGAGCCTCCAGGGGCGGTGCCTGGCGAACAGCTCCATCTCGGTAGGACCCTTGCCAGCAATGTTTGCCCTGAACTCTGTCACGAGGAGACAGTCTGACAGATCCAGGCTGCACGATGTCCTACAAGACAACTGGCTTGGACTCTTCAGAAAAATCAGTCTTGAAAAACAAAGAAAGACAAGAGAGGGGAGAAGGGAGAGGTCTAATCATAAGTGACTAAGAAAATTATAACCAAGTACAGTGCATGTACCTTGAGGAGATTTTAGATTTTTTAAAAAAAATCTAAAAGAAAAATTTGAGGCAATTGGGAAAATTTACATGTATACTGAATGATGTGTTTTCAGATAGTATTATGTACAGATACATTATCAGATTATTGCTAGTTTTCTTAGGCATGATAATGATGCTGTGCTTATGTACAAAAGTGTCCTTATTCTTAGAAAATGCATGCAGAAGTAGTTACGGGTGAAATTTCATGATGTCTACAGTTTATGTAACCTACTTTCAAATAGCTCAATAGAGAGAGAGAGAGACAAAATTAAAGCAAAAATATTACAAACCAGCAAATTTAGCATTGTGCTTTCTTTTAACTCTTCTGTAAGTTTGAAATTTTTCAAAATTAAAAAAATGGGGAAAATGAAACAAATGTTGGAGTTCTTAAAAGGAGAGGGGAGGGGCCAGCCCGGTGGCATAGAGGTTAAGTTCATGTGTTCCATTGGGATCCTGGGGGCAGACCTATTCACCACTGGTCAAGCCATGCTGTGGCATCATCCCACATGCAAAATAGAGGAAGATTGGCACAGATGCTAGCTCAGCAACAATCTTCCTCAAGCAAAAAGAGGAAGACTGGCAAGAGATGCTAGTTCAGGGCCAATCTTCCTCACCAAAAAAAAAAAAAAAAGGAGAGGGGAAATTATGGTAACTTCTTAACCCAAATTTCCAGGAATGTACAATTTTCAAATATTCTTCACAGAAAGGTGCTCAGTAAACATTTAAGTTTAAAATACATATACACATAAACCTTAAAAATATCTTGAAAATTCTAACATTTTGACATTCAAACTAGAGCTTTCAGACAGCTTCTCACACCTGCAAGGAGCACAGAAGTGTTAGATCACATGTGCTGATTGTGGTTCAAGTAATATGGTTGATGTACTAATGTAACTTCCACTGTCAAGATCGACTGCTCTGTCCATCACACCTAGTGTCCCTCTGGAGGGGCAGCCCTCAGGAGCAGCACATGACCTCACCACCACCTCCACCTCCACCAAGCTGACAGAATCTTGGGGAAGCACCTGACCAGAGGAGGTCAATCCTTACATGCGGCCAGCACCCTGTGAGTGATCCCCGTGCAGAGAGACAAGGGAGAGACTTAGGTAATTAGCAGTGGAAAGTGGAGTCAAGAGACACAGAGAGAGAAGGTTGAGCTGAGTTTTTGAGGGATCCTACCATGAGGAAGCAGACACTATGAGGTAGATGACTAGGCATGTGAACAGAAAAGAATGAACAGTCAACAGAGGGCAGAGATCAGAGAAGATGGGACAGAAAGAATAAGAGGGCGGACCACGCAGGCTGGGAGAGAGGGTGGAGAGAAGGGGCTCTAAGGCTGTTTCTCGGGGTCCCTGATGGCCGTTTACAGCACCGGGTCCATTTCCAAGCTCCTTGTTTTCTCATGATGGTATCCCCCACCACCAGCCCCAGTAGCTGGCCTAAGTGTCGCATTTTGCCAACAAAAGGGACCTAGCTAAAACAGGACTTGCGTTCTTTAATAAGCTTAAACGCAAATGATGAAATTCGACATGATATTTCAAAAAAGCACAAGCAAGCTTTATGATGCTACCTGAAAATTAGAGAAAGTAGCTGAAATCTGAATCCAGGAATATATTTTTCAAAGTGCATCCTACAGGCAAGAATCATCAGGGGATGGTAAAGCTAAAGAGTGAAAATTTGTTGGGAAACAAGATATTAACATAGTCTTAAAGAATCTCCCTACAAGTTACTTATTAATTTTACGAAGACAAAATTAGCAGCTTTATAGTGGAGAAACTGGCAGACACCTCCTTAACCAAATGATCACACTACTGTGGGGCCCTTACTGGGGCACCGGGCAAGATTGAATACAGACAATGGATGAAATAATGGTATTATACCAATGTTAAAATTCCAGATTTTGGTCATTGTAAGAGACTATCTTTGTTCTTAGAAAATATACACTAATTATTTAGAGATAAAGGGGCATGATGTCTGCAACATTACCCTCAAATCATTCAGAAAAAATTATGTGTATATGTATATTTAAAGAAATTTCATATATATATATATATAAACAAAGAGAGAAAGCAAATATGACAAAATGTTAACAATTGGTGAATCTGGGTGAAGAATTTATGGGAACTCTTCGTATTGTTCTTGCAACTTTTCTGTAAGTTCAAAATGATTTCAAAATAAAAAGTTACAAAAAACTAACAAGTAAAGGCACAAACTGTTTTTAAAAAGTGCATTCTAAAACAATTAGATTCATGAAACAGGAAAATTGATTTCTTTTGGGTACTGACAAATCATTTTGTTAGATGATTGTAGACATCATCTCTATTTTATGAGAATCTGCACATAAAACTAATTTGATTTGCATGATTTCTGCTTGGAGAAATTGGACTTACACCAAGCAAATAGTTGAGTAATATGTATTTAATGCTTAAAATATAGCCTGAAAAAAAGAGAGAGGATAGGGAGAGAGAGAGAGAGAGGGAGGGAGAGAGCGAAGGAAAAAAGCCAGAATGACATTTTGGCTTAAACTTTAAATTCAAGGTGAAAACTCTTCAACTTTTGAATAGAGAATTTAAGATCACTTTGATTACCTAGACATCTAAGAAAGACGTCTACAAAATTTTAAAGATACTCTGTGCCCACTTTCCCTACAGGCAAGCCAAAATGTGTATTTTTAAAATTGAGATATAATTCACATACCATGAAATTCACCTTTTTACAGTGTACAGTTCAATGGTTTTTAGTATATTCACAAAGTTGTGCAACCATCACTCCTATCTAATTCCGGAACCTTTGCATCGCCCCAAAATGAAACCCTATACCATTAGTCACTTCCTTCATCTTGGCAACCACTAATCTAATTTTTATTCCTATGGACTTGCCTATTCTGGACATTTTATTTATATTGAATCAGACAACATGTGGCTTTTTGTGTCTGGCTTCTTTCACTTAGCACAATGTTTTCGAAGTTCATCTATGTTGTAGCATGTGTCAGTATTTCATTCCTTTTTACGGCTGAATAATATTCTACTGTATGGATAGACCACATTTGTTTACGCATTCATTAGTTGATGGACATTTGGTTTTTCCCACCCTTTGGTTATTATGAATAATACTTCTATGAATATTCACGTACAAGTTTTTGTATGGACATATGTTTTCAGCTCTCTTGAGTATATACCCTGGGAGGGAAATTGCTGAGTCATTCGGTAACTCTGTGTTTAACTTTGAGGAACTGCCAGACTGTTTTCCAAAGTTTCCGCACCATTTTATATTCCCTCCAGCAGGGTATAACTGTTCCACTTTCTCCTCATCTTTACCAACGCTTATTTTCTGCCGTTTCTATTATAGCCATTCTGGTGGCTGTGAAATGCTCTCTCTTTGTGGTTTTGATTTGCACTTCCCTTATAACTAATAATGTTGAGCATTTTTCATCAGTTTGTTGACGTATTTCTATACCTTCTTTGGAGAAATGTCCAAAATGTGTACTTTCAAATCCAAAGATTTTTTAATTTTGGTTTTGGAATTTCATGTGAAAGAAAGGGAAGAATAGTTATAAAAGTAAAGCACCAGTTGTATTCTTTGGTTGAATTAACACGACCCTAAATTTTACAAAGAATCGATATTTAGATGGTGGATGCATTAAACAAGAACTTGCAAATTGAGGGTTGGGGCAACAGAGCGCTCAGAAAGGCAATGTGTGAATTCAGATCTCATGATTTGCTTCTCTGTCTTTCTCTCTTAATAATGAATTTGTTAAAATATAGGCAACACAATGGCTTTTGAATCTCCCTCGCACCCCGGAACTCTCTTACACCCTAAAGGTAGGAGAGCACATTGGCCCACTTTTTCTGAAAGACAATTTAGAACGATCTATCAAAGACCTTGAAAATGTAGATTATTTTTATTCAGTAATTCCACTTCTAGGGATTAATCCTAAAGAATTAAAATGTATGTAAAAATATTTTTACAGAAATATTCCCTGCAACATTAGCAATAATAACAAAAAAGTGGAAGCCACCTAAAAGTGCAACAATGGGAAGATTGGTTCAATACATTATGATACAACGATATCATAGGAATAATGTGCCGCAGTTAAAAATGCTTTGGCAGCAATATATTTATTGACATGGAAAGATGTTCATAATAAAATATTATTAAGAAAAAAAGGAGAGTACAAAACAGAATATATAGTGTAATCTCAAGTTTGTCCAAAGAATATGCAGGCAACTGGACGTGCACAGAAAATACTTGAAAGGATACACACTAGCCTCTTAACAGTGGGGGGAATTACACCTGATATTTACTTTTTCCATATCTGTATTTTTGCATCTTTGTATTTTATGTTTTCCCAAGGATCAACTTCAATTACTGTATTAAGACAAGTTTTAAAAGAGTAGAACCAATCTATTATTACTTAAAATATATGTCATAACCAGAGCCTAATAAATATCACTAAAATAGAGAATTCCTTATGGGTACTTAGAACTGAAATTATCGCGAATGTGCTTAAAACGATCATGTTTGAAGTAAATGGAGAAAAATATCAGGACTAATAACTCAGATATGTTTTATTATAGGCATTACTTTTCTTTTTCAGAGTTCAGGAGTTTCTATTTGGGGTTGCACATTCTTAGCCCAGCCCCTGGACAGGCGCTTAAGGATGAAGGAGGAGCCAGGCTAATGGGCCAGCTGGAATGGCTTCAAAGTCTGGCTCTGAACTTGGGTACATCACCCAACTTCCTGGCCTCAATTTCCTCCCCAGTAAAAAGGGAATCAAAACGCCTGTGTTGCAAGGTTGTTACCAGATTATGACAAGTTTTAAAGCAAGTTAAAAAAATAGTCTTTGTCATCATTACGGCATCCTTGTTCCCAGCAGATTGTTCAACCTGCTTGTGCTTAAACACACCCAGGGTGGGAGCAAACTGCTTTGTAAGCGGCTGGTTGTACTATTTGGGCCCCTTTACATTTGCCTGGATCCCCCACTAAGCCTGGACAAGTTAGTGAGGAGTTCTGTCCTTTGAATTTGTCGGGATGCTCCTTGCATGTGTGGTCCTGAGAATCTGCGTGAGAGAGGACAGTTCTGTTGCACATGCCTCTTCTGGCAAATGCATTTTCATTCAAATTTAGTGACTGACCATCCTCTTGAGAAGAACTGTAGTGTTTCTGAAGGGACTGTCCCCCACGATTTTGGAGGTGAGAACACTCAGGCCAGAGAGATGACTGATATGGACAAGGTGCCACAGGGAACACAGCACAATGGTTTCCAAGCACTGGTTTAACACCCAGATCTCTTGTTCTCACCCTGGGCTAGCACACCTGGTCGGCCAGGGCTCCCTGGCTTGTAGAAGAGTCTTGTCTGGGAAGGGTGGAGGCTCTGCCTCTGGCTGGAGGGCAGCTGGAGGACCAAAGCAGGTCTTCTCCCCTTGGGTTCTTCCTACGGAGACTCAAGGCAGACGGTGTGTGGAGCTCCACTTACAGCCCTGTCCTGCTCAACTTCGTTTCCTCAGGGCTACAAATGAGTCACTGCTTCCCTGTGTGGTCAGGGTCAGCCCTTTAGAACCAACAGAGGTCAGTTCGCTCTGTCCAGTTCCACGGCCACAGGCTGCATCTGGCCACAGGTCTTAAGTAATGCAAATCTGCTCCCACTGGGGAGGTAACACCTTGCTCTCACATGGCTGGTGGTAGTTCCATGGTGTCACCTTTGTATACGAGAGACCCACACAATCTCGGTGGATAGGCACCCAATCAATAATGCTTTAGCTTCAACTTGTCATTTCCTTTCAGTGTCGCAGGTTATTCTGTCAGGTCACTTCACTCCCATGGTGGTCATGGGTGACAACAGCCCCGCCCCCCTCACAGGGTTGTGTCAAGACCGAATGAGAGAATGTGTGTGCAAAAGCTTTGTCCACAAAAGGAAATGCTGTGGATTTCATTTCAAGTGTGGGAAGGAGGGTGACCCCAACCAGTTCCTCCAAGGCCCGCGGGAGCTCCCACAGCGGGGCGGACACTTTCTGGGGTAAGACAAGGTAGTGTTGGAATTACGGGGAAGGCAGAGTTCCTCTGTGCAAACAGGGAGTTGGTGCTGAAACAAACGAAATAGTGCCGTGGCAGTCCCTTCTCCCATCCGTGGGAGCCGCAGAGTGTGGACCTGGGGATGTTCAGAGGCGAGGCCACCCAGAGTCTGGGAGACGATGGGCAGGGGTTACAGGTGATAACTGAGGCTTACTGACCAGAGTGGAAATACGCCACCCCCATTCCACCTTGGTTTCCTTGAGAAAGAGCACAACTGAGGAATGAAACAATATTGATTCCTGAGAACTGACCAGCTCAGTGGGATAGCATTTAAGCTCCCAGATTGCATTCCAGGTGCTTAACTGTAATAGCTAATGTTTATTGAGTGTTGACCTTAGGATAAGTCCTGTGCCAGGTGCTTTCCATATAATAATCCTCACAAAATCATCACCATTTTACACACGGTACAGTGAGGCTCACAGAGCTAATTATATTAGGCCATATAGCTAGAGGATGTGTGAGCTGCAATTTAAACCTAGTCTTGTGGGTCCAACAAAACTCAACCTCAATACCACAACCCCAGCCACCCTGGAATACTTGCTATCTATCACTAAATGATAAATTTTCACACACTGTTTCCTCTGTGGGAAAGGCCCTTTCTCTGATCTTTTCCTACTGAACTCCTATTCATCCTTCAAGGCCCAGTGCACGTGTCACCTTCTCATCACATCCTAATGGTTTATTTGAGCAATAATCCATATAATATGGTAGCATATTAGACATAGTTATAGCTCCTATGGAAGTTTTTTGTTTTTTATTATTTGGTTTTTATGTTTATGAAAATGAATGTGAGGAGCTACTAGGTACTCTTAGTAATTTAACTTTTCCCCACTATTTTATTATGAAAAATTTTTAACATACAGCAAAGTTGAAGAATTTGACAGTGATCATTGGTATACCCACCACCTAGATTCTACTATAACTATTAACTTTTTATTACACTTGTTTTTATCACACATCAATCCATCTAGCTATCCTTCAATCCAAGTTATTTTTCATGCATTTCAAAATAGATTGCAGTCATCAGTACACTTCCCCCTAAATACTACTGAATGCATATCCAGTGATTTAACTTGAAAAAAAAGTTCCTACTTTTTCAATCTTCTGAGATTAATTAATTTAATCTCAACTTGATTGAGAATGCAAAGTCAGCTATTCTATTTGGGGGATAAAAGTCTGTCTTATTAAAAAAAAAAAGACTAGATAATCACTGTCTTAGTGTTCTAAGCCAGAATTAGGAGGAAAGCAGCTTACACTAAAGTGTGAATGACTGATATCCTCTTTCCTGCACTGCTCTTCAATGGGAATTTATACAGGTAATGACGAAAAATAATAAAGTTTTCATGGTATAGTTTCAAGCTGATGGGGAGATAATTTCATCCTTTTCAAAATTTCTTGAATTGTACTTGCAAGGTGGCTACCTGTTCTAAGGCTGATTTTTTTTTTCTCTAAAACTTATTGTGTTCACAGAGGAATGGGAATTTTTTTAAAAAATCCCCTCCTTCCCCAAAAATAATAATTTCTAGGGAATTCTACAATAATAGTAGCACTTGAGTTTACAAAGGCTTCTGATGGACATTTGATCTCACTGAATACTTGCAACAGTTCTACAGAGTAGGCATTATCATCTCCATCTTTTCTTGTGGTAAAATATCCATATAATTTACCATTTAACTCCTTTTGAGGAGCATGAAGCACATTCACATTGTTATACAACCTCACCATTACCCATCTCCAGTGCTTTTCCACCCTCCCAAATTCAAACTCCGTGCCCATTGAACAGTAATGCCCCATTCCTCTGGCCCTCGGCCCCTGGCAACCACTATTCTTTCTTCACTATACATTTATCTATTCTAGGTACCCCACATAAGTGGAACCATATAACTGGAATCATGTAATATCTGCCCTTTTTTGTCTGATTTATTTCACTTAGCATGTTTTCAAGGTCCTGCCATGTTATAGCATGTATCAGAATTCCATTCCTTTTTTATGGCTGAATAATATTCCACTGTACGCATATACCACATTTTGTTTATCCATTCATCCCTCAGTCGACATTTAGGTCATTTCCACCCTTTGGCCATTGTGAATGATGCTGCTATGAACGTTAGTGTGCAAATACCTATGTTCCAGGCTCTGCTTATTATCTCCACTTTACAGAAAAGGAATCCAAGACTTGAAAAGGCCAAAGGGAACTGCTCAAGTCACATAGCTTGCAGACAGCGAAGCCAAAACCTGGGCTGAGTTCTGGCCCAGGTAGAGGTGCTGGCAATGCACCTGTCTGGGGAGTAGATGACGAGTGACTGTTCAGCTGGGTTGCACCGCTAGGTACTTGTTCGTAAACAGCTACCCCTTGAACCTTCACTCCAGCTGTCTGGCCCCTCTCAGAACTCCCAGGGCCCCAGCCACGATCCAGCAACCAAGGAGGTAACACCTGACCCAGCTTCTGAAGACAAGGTCCATTCTGATTGGCCAGTGCCTGCCTGTACCAGGTGGTGTTTGATAATCTGAATAGCACCCCTGAGTGTTCACGCAGTCATGGTCTTTCGTGGGGATGAGGCAACCTGTCGATGCCATGGAGTGTATCTATGACAAAGAGGAGGGCCTTCAGAGGTTCTGCAAAAGAAGTTAGAAAGCCCAGGAAAAACTGGCAATTTAGAAGGAAATAAGAAGTCAGTATTATTAGCTAAAGTGGAAGCTTCAGGTTAGGGACCTGAGGATGCAAGAGCCTAGGAAAAGAGAAAGGCCATCAGGGGAGTCCCATGAGGAGGTCTCAGGGTGCCAGGCTGGGCAGCGAGAAGATGACCATTAACACGTCTGAAGCTGAAGAATGGGGCCCAGGGCCAGGCCGGGAAAGACCCGCTAGCCACTGGCCCTGCAGGCAGAGGGAGAGAGCTCAGCCTAGGCGTCTGGTGGGACCACCAGGAGACAACACTGAAAAGGCAGGAGAGACCTGCGGGATCAGGGCTGGACCAGAAGAGGGGCGACATCAGGGAGAATCAGGAGGAGCCAGTGTCCAGCCCGACAACTCAAATGGAGTGACATGAGGTTACTGGAGAAATGACGTGGACCCCTACACTGGGGTGCTGGGCTGCCTCAGACGCTTAGGTCCTGCTTGAGAAGAGCCAGGCTGGAAAGGCAGAGCCCCAAGTGCTGTCTTCAGGGGAGAAACCCCCTTCTGACTCCTGTCTTTCTTGGAGTTGGCAGCAGAAAGCTGCTTGGGGCACAGGGCACAGCATCGGATCAAGGAGACCTTGTCGGTTGGGGCTGGAGGTGGGAGTCCCTGTGTCCTCAGAGGGTTTTGTGGCCGCATTTAGCCCATCACTGGGACCAGCCCTGCTCCTCATGCCCACCTCCCTGGTGAGAACCATGACAGGGTTCTACTTCCTCCTGATTCCCTTTGTTCAGTGTGAAGTCACTCAGGCACTGAAGTGAGAAGACACACGTGGTGTGGCCTCAGCACCCGACTCCATTTGCTCTGGAAATCAGTTGCTTTTGCCCACTCGCATTTCTCCTCTGTAACAACTCCTCAATTCCTCTTTGAGGAAACCACCCCTTCCTTCCTTTCCTTTCTTTTACTTTTAAAACTTTTATTTGTGGTAAAATACACTAAAAAAATTTATCACCCTAACCATTTTTAAGTGTATCGTTCAATAGTATGAAGGATATGTACATTGTAGTGCAACCAAACCCCTTCCTTTCTGAAGAAGTCCATGTTCTTTTGGGTCTGATCTCAACTCCTGGCTCCAGTTGGGGCCTCTGAACAAGACTGGGCCCATAGTAACTGGTTTATAATAGGTACATCAGAGGCGCCAAGTTCATGAGCATCAATCCAAGGGTGGTTGTTAGAACTATTGGGAAGGAGGTCTTCTTTTCCTGCTTCAGATGCCAAGCTGGTGGAAATTAAGCTTGGAGCTGCAGGCAGCCATCTTTGCCACCAACTTGAGGACCTGCCTGATAATGAAGACTATGCAGAAGAAAGTAAAGCTGAGGAATGAAGATAGATAGATTCCCGGCAATGTTTGAACACCTGGATCCAGCCATGCCTGAAGCTATTTCCCATAGACTTTTTGGTTATTTGAAACAATAAATTTTCTTTTTTTGCTGAAGTCAAACTCAGTTGAGTTTTCGTCATTTGCAACTAAAAGACCCTGAACTTGGGTTTACTCTTGCTTGTGAGGCTTAATAAGATCCAAGCATCAATGTCCTTTTTTCCCTTTCCTCACCTCTCTGAGCTTTCAGAGATCACCACCTAAAGCTAGCCCAGAAACCCCCACACATTGAACACATGACATTTGTTTGAAGATGAAGTTGAGAATAATGGTTTGCGGGGGAGGGAGGGTGATGAGTATAATAAAGAAATTCTGCCAAAGGCAAAAATATTTGTCACCGATGTGCAGACACATGAGTGAGCATCATTGAGCATACAAGCACGTCCTGAGAAAGATGATGTTTTTCAGTCATGGTTGAAAGCCCACCCTCCCCTCACTTATGTGGTCACAACGTGATCTGAGCAAGATGTGAGGCACAAGAAGTTGTCCATCCGAGAGTCCAGTTTCCCCTCTGTGATGGGGATGCTCACTGTGGCCGGGATGCAGGTTATAATCAGTGCCAGCATCACTCTTCCAAAAAACTCAACAAGCCCAGAGACAGGTCCACGCATTCCCGACACAGGCCCCAAGACAAAGACACCAGGAGCCTGCTCTCCTGTCTGGGAGGCTCCTGTTCTCAATGACGGGCTTAAGGACAATGTGGGATCAGGTTTATATGGGTTTTCACGAAGTTCCCATCTAACGGGCACCCGTTAGATGAAAGCACTCTCTTTGTGAAACAGGTTTTTGTTTTCGTTTAACCTAGAGGCAGGAGTCGAGGGTTTTTTCTAGGCCCATCATTCTATAATCCGCTCTAGGAACCCTGAGACATACATGTAGAAACCTCCGGAGTGTATGAGGAAAGTAAATAAGCCTCAGGGCTATGAAACCCAGCCAACCATCCACATCCACAGAAACAGAGAGCAGCACAGCCAGTAGGTGAAGGCGCACGGGAGCTCTTGGAAGGCCAGCTCTATAGACTCGGGAGTCTTTCGACCGTCCAGACTCCCAGTAAGTTGCACCCATCGTGGCAGAAACCTCCAGGGGAGTCCCGTCACTCCCCCGGGAAGCGCACAGCCAGACACCAGCCCTACCCAGGGGTTCCATTCTTAGGACCCTGCCTCAGCCTTCTAGAGTCCCAGCCACCGCTGGGCACGTGTTCACCTTCTCTCAGGAGAAAAGTGAGCTGGCAGCCTGTTCTGAGGGCGGCATGGAGGCCGGTCAGTGGCTCCTTACTTCTGCCTAACTCCTGAGTGCATGGGGATATACACTGAACCCTCTTGAATCTGGCCCACATGGAGAGGCTGCAAGGGTCACAGAAAAGCACTGAACAACGGGTCACAGAGGCTGGGGATCTAGTCTCCCTCTGGTACTTACTGGCTGTGGGTCCAAGTAAGAGACCCCTAGGGACTCTCCCAAGGACAAACGGTCTGTGGGGAAGGGACTTCGCCTGCCTTCTTCACAGCTCTGTCTCCAGCCCCTGTGAACACGCCTGCACGTGGAAGGCATCCACAACGATGTGTTGCTGTTAATCAGTCTCACTGTCTTCCTATGACACGGTGACTCTCAATTCATGTTGCAGAGCAAGAAAAAAAACCCAAGCACTCAGCGTGCTGAGCGTTCACAGAGTAACCTCGTTACATCCAGGGCACCCAGGGAGGGAGCAGGATCGTTCCCATTTTGCAGATGAAGAAACTGAGGTTCAGAAATTCTCCCCATGGAGCCGGGAATTAAACCCAGGTTCGACTCTGAAGCCCACGCTGTCTCCACTACATCAGGCCACCTTTCTCAGCGCTAAGTGCTCCTAGAGAGAGGACTTTCCACCCCCACCCAGAGCTGTACCCCTGCACCGAGGACGAAAGCAGCGGAGCTTGAATGCAGCAGCCACAACTTCCCCGTCAGCCCCAAGCTGTGGGCCACACACGCTGACCTCCTACCACCCAACCCCTCCGAGCTCGCCCACCTCCAGGAGGGCCGCGGCTGCCCCGCGGGGAGGCGGCCACGCAGGAAATACTCACGGCTCCTGCAGGCCCAGGCGGCTCCGCGGGGCGCATCCTCTCCCGGGGCTCCGGCCTCCTCGAGAGCAGCCGAACGCGGGGCTGGGCTGCCTCCTGTCTCTGGAGCATCAGATTATTTTAGCACTTGCGGAAGGAACGGACGGAAACTGAAGTCACATGGAGAGCAAGCGGCTCAGCGGCTCAGCACTCAACAGAGAGCAGGCATCTTAGAGGGAACTGCGCTGCGGGGGTGGTTGGGGGGGAGGGGTTGGGGCGGTGGAAGAGGGCAGGCTGGCCGGCAGGAGGGGGTGGCCAGCCAGACCACCTGCTGGGTTAGTCTCGAAGGAGGTCAGATATGTTTACGGTCTCCCAGCAGTGCTGACCAAGGTTCCCCAACCTTTCTTGCCTTAGAGATTTCAAGGGATGGCGAGCTGGGGGCTCTTGCCTGTGAGCTCTGCGACTTTGGGAATGAGTAGGACACGTTTTCCAACTGGGAGAGAGTCCACCTTCTGGGAGAGTCATCCACTCAGCTGGTCTTTATGAATAATCTCCTCTTCTGTGTCCGGCCCATCAAAAAAAAGAAAAAGAAAAAGAAATGGAAATTGCTTTGTGGTGCACTGTCAGAGTGCCATGAACCTCTTGATCATAGGTTGCATGGATGAATTTTTTGTACTGGATGTGAACGATAGTCCCTGTGAGCTCTTGCCAGGAGTTCAAAAGAATAATCGAATTGATCATAGCCACCATCAAAGGGGTGCCAATCACCAGGCTAAGAGCTTTATATGCGTTGTCTCATAGCTCTTGTTCTCAAGGAGCTTACATCTAGGGGAGAAGGCAAAATATTTGCAGTGCTTGCCGCATGCGGATGAGTAATGCAGACAACCACACTAGGGTAGTCAGAGAAGGGATCTCCAGTTCTGCTTCCCGTCAGATCTGGAGAGCTGAAGTGTCCTGCAGGATGAGCTCCAATCTCTTGTAGCCTGTTGATTTGTGATTCTGTATAGCACTGTTATCCTTTTTTTTCTTATTTTGTTTTGTTTTATTACTCTTTTTAAAATTATATTATTTATTTATTTATTGCAGTAACATTAGTTTCTGTTATATAAATTTCAGGTGTACATCATTATATTTCAATTCCTGTGTAGCTTACATCATGTTCACCACCGAAAGACTAATTACCATCCATCACCACACATATGTGCCTAATCTCCCCCTGTCCTCCTCTGGTAAAACATCAATCCAATCTCTGTCTCTATGTGATTGTTTGTTGTTGTTTTTATCATCTACTTAATGAGTGAGATCATAACAGTAGTTGACTTTCTGCCTCTGACTTATTTCACTTGGCATAATACCCTCAGGTCCATCCATGTTGTCAAAAATGGCTGGATTTCATCGTTTCTTATGGCTGAGTACTATTCTATTGTGTATATATACCACATCATCTTTATTCATTCATCCGTTGATGGGTACCTAGGTTGCTTCCAAGTCTTGGCTATTGTGAATAATGTTGCAATGATTGTGAATAATGGCAGTGAACACAGGGGTGCATGTGTCTTTACACGTTCGTGTTTTCATGTTCTTTGGATAAACACCCAGCAGTGGAATAGCTGGATCATATGGTAGATCTATTCTTAAATTTTTGAGGAATCTCCATACTGTTTTCCATAGTGGCTGCACCAGTTTGCACTCCCACCAGCAGCGCAGGAGAAGTTC
The DNA here is from genome assembly GCF_021613505.1 of Equus quagga. Taxonomy (NCBI): domain Eukaryota; kingdom Metazoa; phylum Chordata; class Mammalia; order Perissodactyla; family Equidae; genus Equus; species Equus quagga. The sequence continues at coordinate 27,022,157 of NC_060270.1, read as the reverse complement.
CCTGCTCTCCACATCCTCTCCAACACTTGCTGTTTCCTGTCTTGTTAATTATAGCCATTGTGACGGGAGTGAGGTGATATCTCATTGCAGTTTTGATTTGCATTTCCCTGGTAGTTAATGATGTTGAACATCCTTTCATGTGCCTGTTGACCATCTGTATATCTTCTTTGGAGAAATGCCTGTTCAGATCTTTTGCCCATTTTTTAATTGAGTTGTTAGTTTTTCTGTTCTTGAGATTTATGAGTTCGTTATATATTTTAGATATTAACCCCTTATCAGATATATGGTTTGCAAATATCTGCTCCCAATTGTTAGGTTGTCTTTTCGTTTCATTGATGGTTTTCTTTGCTGTGCAGAAGCTTTTTAGTTTGATGTAGTCCCATTTTTTAATTTTTTCTGTTGTTTCCCTTGCCCAGTCAGACGTGGTACTTGAAAATATGCTACTAAGACCAGTGTCAAAGAGCATACAGCCTGTGTTTTCTTCTAGAAGTTTAATGGTTTCAGGTCTTACATGCAAGACCTGATGATTTTGAGTTAATTTTTGTGTAAGGTGTAAGATAACGTTTTACTTTCATTCTTTTGCATGTGGCTGTCCAGTTTTCCCAATGCCACTTATTGAAGAGACTTTCCTTTCTCCATTGTATGTTCTTGGCTCCCTTGTCGAAAATTAGCTGTCCATAGATGTGTGGTTTTACTTCTGGGCTCTGAATTCTATCCTATTGATCTGTGTAACTGTTTTTGTGCCAGTACCAGGCTGTTTTGGTTGTTATAGCTTTGTAGCATATTTTGAAATCAAGGAGTGTGATACCTCCAGCTTTGTTCTTTTTTCTCCAGGTTCTGTTGGCTATTCGAGGTCTTTTGTTGTTCCATACAAATTTTAGGATTCTTTGTTCTATTTCTGTGAAAAATGTTGTTGGAACTTTGATAGGGATTGCATTGAATCTGTAGATTGCTTCAGGAAGTATGACATTTTAACTATGTTAATTTTTCCAATCCAAGAGCATGGAATATCTTTCCATTTCTTTGTGTCTTCTTCAATTTCTTTCAACAATGTTTTATAGATTTCAGTGTACAGATCTTTCACCTCTTTGGTTAGTTTACTCCTAGGTATTTTATTCTTTTTGTTGCAGTTGTAAATGGGATTGTATTCTTAATTTCTCTTTCTACTACTTCATTGTTAGTGTACAGAAATGCATGGATTTTGTATGTTGATTTTGTATCCACTAACCTTACTGTATTCATTTATTATTTCTAAAAGTTTTTTAGTGGATTATTTACCGTGTTCTACGTATATAATCATGTCATCTGCATATAGTGACAGTTTCACTTCTTCCATTCCACTTTGGATCCCTTTTATTTCTTTTTCCTGCCTGATTGCTCTGGCTAGGACCTCCAATACTATGTTACATAAGAGTGGTGAGAATGAGCATCCTTGTCTGGTTCCTGCTCTTAGAGGGATAGTTTTCTGTTTTTCTCCAATAAGAATGATACTAGCTGTGGGTTTGTCATAGATGGCCTTTATTATGTTGAGATACTTTTCTTATATACCCATTTTATTCAGTTTTTATCATAAATGGATACTGTATCTTGTCAAATGCTTCCTCTGCATCTGTCAAGATGATCTTGTGATTTTTATCCTTCATTTTGTTAATGTGGTGCATCACACTGATTGATTTGCAGATGTTGAACCATCCTGCATCTCTGGAATAAATCCCACTCAATCAATGCATTGTTGTATTCAATTTGCTAGTATTTTGTTGAGGATTTTTGCATTGATGTTCATCAGTGATATTGGCCTGTAATTTTCTTGTTTTGTGTTATCCTTGTCTGGTTTTGGTATCAGAGTAATGTTGGCTTTGTAGAATGAGTTAGGAAGCTTCCACTCCTCTTTGGTTTCTTGGAAGAGTTTGAGAAGGATAGGTGTTAAGTCTTCTTTGAATGTTTTGTAGAATTCACCAGGGGAACTGTCTGGTCCTGGACTGTTATTTTTGGTGAGATTTTGATTGTTGTTTCCATCTCCTTACTGGTGATTGGTCTATTCAAATTCTCTATTCCTTCTTGATTCAGTTTTGGAAGGTTGTATGAGTCTAAGAATTTATCCATTTCTTCTAGATTATCCAATTTGTCGGCATATAGCTTTTCATAGTATTCTCTTATAATCTTCTGTATTTCTAAGGTGTCTGTTGTAGTTTCTCCTCTTTCATTTCTCATTTTTTCTCTTTTTTTCTTGGTGAGTCTAGCTAGAGATTTATCGATTTTGTTTATCTTTTCAGAGAACCAGCTCTTGGTTTCATTGATTTTTTCTATTGTTTTTTAATTCTGTATTTCATTTATTTCTGCTCTGATTTTTATTATTTTCTTCCTTCTACTGATTTTGGGCTTTGTTCTTCTTTTTCCAGCTCCTTTAGGTGCACTGTTAGATTGTTTATTTGAGATTTTTCTTGTTTGTCGAGGTAGGCTTGTATTGCTATACACTTACCTCCTAGAACTGCTTTTCCCTTATCCCATAAATTTTGGCATGTCGTATTTTCATTTTCATTTGTCTCCAGGTATTTTTTTTTATTTCTCCTTTGATTTCCTCATTGACCCAATCATTGTTTAGTAGCATTTTGTTTAATGTCCACATATTTGTTGCTTTTCTGATTCTCTTCCTGTAGTTGATTTCTAGTTTCATAGCTTTATGTTCAGAAAAGATGCTTAGTATTATTTCAATCTTCTTAAATTTATTGAGACTTGTTTTGTGGCCTGATATGTGATCAATCCTGGAGAATGTTCCATGTGCATTTGAAAAGAACATGTATTTTGCGGTTTGGGGATGGAATGTTCCATATACATCTACTAAGTCCATCTGGTCTAATGTGTCATTTAAGGCGAATGTTTCCTTATTGATCTTCTGTTTGGATGATCCATCCATTCGTGTAAGTGGGGTGTTAAAGTCCCCTACTATTATTGTGTTACTGTCTATTTCTCCTTTTATGTCTGTTAATAATTGCTTTATATATTTAGGTGCTCCTGTGTTGGGTGCATAGATATTTACAAGTGCTATATATTTACAAGTGTTATTTACAAGTGTTATATTTACAAGATGGATTGCTCCCTTTATCATTTTGTAGTACCCTTCTTTGTCTGTTGTTACAGTTTTTGTTTTAAAGTCTATTTTGTTGATATAAGTGTTGCTGCCCCAGCTTTCTTTTCATTGCCACTTGCACAGAGTATCTTTTCCATCCCTTCACTTTCAATTTGTGAGTGTCTTTAGGTCTGAAGTGTGTCCCTTGTATGCAGCATGTATATGGGTTTTTTTTTTTTTTATCCAAACTGCCACCCTATGCCTTTTGATTGGAGCATTTAGCCCAGTGACATTTAAAGTAGCTATTGATAAGTATGTACTTATTGCCATTTTGTTACCTTTTTTCTGGGTGTTTTACTAGTTCTTCTCTGTTCCTTTCTTCTTTTGCTCTCTTGCCTTGTGGTTTGATGGCTTTCTTTAGTATTATGTTTGGGTTCCTTTCTCTTAATTTTTTGTGTATTTATTATAGGTTTCTGGTTTGTGATTACTATGAGGTTCATATATAATAACCCATATACATGGAAATCTATATTAAGTTGATGGTCTCTTTAGTTTGACTTCTTTCTAAAAGCTCTATTTTTTTTACTCTCCTCCTCCCACATTTTATGTTTTTGATATTGTATCTAACCTCTGTTTTTGTGTGTGTGTGTCTGTTACCCTCTTATCATGGAAATAGGTAATTTTAGTACTTTTGCCTTTTGACCTTCATGTAATCATAGGTGATTGATCTGTTATGTTTACTGTATTTTTGCCTTTATCAGTGATTTTATTGCCTTTTTTTGGATAATTTTTTTGTTCCTATTTTTGGTCTTCTCTTTCCCACTTAAACAAGTCCCTTTAGCATTTCTTGTAAAACTGGTTTCTTGGTGATAAACTCCTTTAACTTTTGCTCTTCTGGGAAACTGTATCTCTCCTTCCATTCTGAATGATAACCTTGCTGAGTAGAGTATTCTTGACTGTAGGTTTTTTCCTTTCAGCACTTTAAATATATCGTGCCACTCCCTTCTAGCCTGTTAGTTTTCTGCTGAGAAGTCAGCTGATAGCCTTATGGGGTTTCCTTTGTATGTAACTTATTGCCTTTCTCTTGCAGCTTTTAGGTTTCTCTCTTTATTTTTAATTCTTGACATTTTAATTATAATGTGTCTTGGTGTGGACCTCTTTGAGTTTCTCTTGTTTGGTTCTCTCTGTGCTTCCTGTACCTGGACATCTGTTTCCTTCCTTAGGTTAAGAAAATTTTCAGCTGTTATTTCTTCAGATAGATTCTCTGCCCCTTTGTCTCTCTCTTCTTCTTCTGGGACACCTATAATACGGATATTAGTGTGCTTGATGTTGTCCCAGAGGTCCCTTAGATTGTTCTCATTCTTTTTAATTCTTTTTTCTTTTATCTGTTCAGCGTGGGTGATTTCCTCTAGTCTTTCACCCAGCTCACTGATCCATTCTTCTGTATCATCTACTCTGCTATTGAGTCCCTCCAGTGAATTTTTCATTTCCAGTATTGTATTATTCATTTCTGATTAGTTCTTTTTTATATTTTCCACTTCTTTGTTGAAGTTCTCACTGAGTTCATCCATTCTTCTCTCAAGGTCAGTGAGCATGCTTATGACTTTTTGTTTGAATTTTTTGTCAAGTAGATTGTTTCTGTTTCACTTTGGTCTTTTTCTGGGTTTTTGTCCTGTTCCTTTACTTGGAACATATTCTTTTGCCTCCTAATTTTGCCTCTTTCTCTGTGCTTATATCTGTATATTAGGTGGGTCAGCTATGTCTCCTGATCTTGGAGAGGTGGCCTTATGTACAAGATGCCTTATGAGGCCCAGCACTATGCTTCCCTCTCTTCACCATTTCCAAATGTTCCAGGAGTGACGCCTGTGTGGGCTACATGTGTCCTTCTGTTGTGGCAGGGTTGTTCTTGCTGCAGGTGCCCAGGGAGGCTAAGCTGTCCTTCTTGTTGGCTGGTTGTAATGCACAGTCGTATATGGCTGCTATGGATCCTTCAGTCACTTTACTGGGTGTGGGGAACCCCAGCACAGTTGGCTTCAAGGTCTAATAGCACAATCTTGTTGCAGTTTTTCTGTTAAGTGAGTAGGCCTCCAGTGTGGCTGGTTGCTAGGCTCAGGGGCTTACAATTGCTATAGGCTTCCAGCCTGCAAGCCTGTTGTCAGCTCTCTCAGGATTGCAGCTGAGTGGGGCTGGCCTCAGGCACAGGAGTACCCAATTGTTTCAGGCTTTGGAAGGTGGGGCCAACCCCCTATGTGGCTATTTAAGAATCACAAGTCTTCTGCAGATGACAAGCCCCACCTCCCATAGGGCCACACACACTGACTGCCCCATGTGCATGCCCTGATCCTCTGAATCAGAACCAGTCTCCCTACTGCAGAGGCCCCACACACTCTACCAGCACCCCACACATTCCACCTGCTCCTCACACATGCCCTGCCCCACAGAGGTGGACCCACTCACCTGACTGCAGAGGATCCAGGCACCCAGCCTAAGGAGGCCCACAAGTTGCCTGAGGGCTTGCTGTTGGGTGGGGCTAGTCTCTAGGGCAGGCTGCCTACCCTGGCTGAGCTGGATTAAATCAGTCTTCTAATGGGTGGGGCAGACTCCCAGGCTAATAGGCCAGGGGAAGAACTCCAATGTTGTCTGGCAGGTCTGTGTCAGCTCACCTGTACTAGGTCACGATAATGGCTGCCACCAATGTCTCAGTCCCTGGAGAGGTCTCACCTCTTACTGAGATGCAGCCAGAGCCTATCAGGTAAGTCTCTTTTCACCAAAGGACTGTGCACCTTTCTTTCCGGTGATTTTAGGTTGCTTTCTGAAATGCGTGATTTTGTGCATGGGCCCTTTAAGAGCTGGCTTTTTTCCCTTGGGTCTGATCGCTTTTCTAGGGATATTCCCCATTGTTGTAGTAACCAGCAAATCCAGATATTATGAGACTTGTCTTGGTTGTACTGAGCCCAAATGATGTTATAGTGGTAACACTCCCCCGTTCAGCTCCTCTGTTCCTTCAGGGAAGGCTGCATACCTTAGGATTGCTCCCGGCCAGCCATGAGATGCCACGGCTTGTGAAGCTGGCTTTTTTTCTCTCCAGAAAGGAATTTCTGCCTCTTCCACCTCAGTCAAGACTGTCCCTTGTTTCAGGGGTTCTTCTTAGCCAGTTTTCAGTTCTCTCTCAGGAGTAATTCTTCCCAGAGTAGTTGTAAATTTGTTGTGTCTGTGGGAGGAGATGAGTTCAGAGTCTGCTTATGCCTCCCTCTTCATACCTCTCCAGCATTGTTATCCATGACACGTCCATCCTAAGAGGACAGGAGCAAGTCCTTCCTGCTCTGAACATCCAGCACATTGTCTCTGCTCCCTAAAATATTCATTTGTAATGGTAATAATGCTGACATTACTGGAAAAACTAAATGCAAGCCAGGGGCTGGCCCCATGGTATAGTGGTTAAGCTCGTGTGCTCCACTTTGGTGGCCCAGGGTTCACAGGTTTGGATCCCAGGTGTGGACCTAGCACTGCTCGTCATGCCATGCTGTGTCCATGTGCCACATAAAATGGAAGAAAGTTAGCACAGATGTTCACTCAGCAACCATCTTCCTCAAGTGAAAAGAGGAAGATTGGCAACAGATATTAGCTCAGGGCCAATCTTCCTTACAAAAAAAGAAAAAAGAAAAAGAAAAGCCAGATTGTCACAAATGAAGGTTCTCTTTCAGGGCTTTTTCTTCTCATGGTATACACATTTTTTACTCCCATATCTTTTATGTCTACCAATGTGTTGATAACTCCCAAATTTTAATCTCCAGCTCCAACATTCTCTCCCAAGAGAGAAGATTCAGACTTATGTTTTTAACTGTTTACTAGTCAGTCAACTCCTACATGTCCCAGAGTGGCCACAACACAACATATCCTAAACTGAACTCTTATCCTTTGTTCTAGCTGGTTTCCCTCCATTTGGCTGTCACTATTTATGGCATGCCTCACAGACCCCACCTCTCACGTCCTATTGGTCACTCATTCCTGCTGATTCTAACTAATTCTAATGTCTCTTGAATCCAAACCTACTCTTTATCCTTTATCAATGCATATCTGGGCCATTTCAGAAGCCTCCTTAAACTGGGCTTCCTGCCGCCAATGTAGATTCCACCCAGTGGCCACGGGCATCTTTCTAAAAATATTGGATAATCTCACTCCCTACTTAAAGCCCTTCCATGGCCTGCCATCACCTCTCTTACCTGGATCAGCAGTTTAAAACCAGGTCCAGCAGGTTCAGGGGCGCCTCAGTGCTGCCTGAGGACCTGGGTGGGACTCCAGCACTGCATCCCCTCCTTAGGCCAAGCAATTCCACTTTTACATGCTTTACATTCTCTATAGATTTTCTTTTGAGAAAAGCAGCTGCTACCTCTCCAAAAAACAGAAAACTAATGGTCTTGATAGATGCGTGGAGACAAGCTGGTTTGTTGGTAAATGGTGCCAACAGCTCTCTGTCTAGTCTAGCAGCAAGCTGGCTCAGCACAGAGGACCTAAGACTTCCAGCAGAAACCAGTGCTGATTTGCAGCTGAAAACACAACATTTTTCATGCCAGCCAGGTTGCACCCCTGACTGCACAGTTCAGGATTCTCCGTCTTGGTTGGGTGCTCTGGACCCCCTTCCATCCATGCTGCTCAAGGCAAAAGAGATCAGGGAACTTCCTCTGGAACAGAACCCGTGGTGCTTCCAGCCCTGTCCTGACTGAGCACATCCCTCACAGGATGGTGAGAATCTGGGGGACTGTGTGCCTCTTTCTTTGAGCCTGCTTCACGTGTTGTGGAGTTTGTACCCACCCCCGTGCAACTGTAACAATGCCAACTTTAGTGTCAAACAGCACATCTTGATCTCTGAGGAGATCTGAGGTGGAAGCAAGGAGCTGGGCACTTCCCAGTGGAGCAGACAGTCTAGATGCCTCATTCAGCTTGATCTTGCCTCCAGCCTTTCTTCATTGTTACCTCCACATTTCAACACGTTGTCCAGAAGTGAGTTTCATCCGGTGTTACCTGCTCATAATTTCCTTAAACACAGAAAAAATGCTCCCCACTCTTGCTCTGTCAGAGTTTCCCTTGCTTCTGTGGCATCTCCTCTGCCTACCCCAACTCTCCCCATCCCGAAGGCGTGGCTTGGGCTCCCCGACTCTATGGAGCATCCCCGGCGAGATCTCCACCTCTTCCTCTGAACATGTGGTACCAAGTATCTACAATATCCATGGGCCTCATGACATCTTTTGTATTGTGATTTTACTTTTAGGATTTCTGTTTTCTTTCCTGAACTGTGCCATAAACTTCTTGAGGGAAGGGGTCCTGTGTCTATTGCCCCATGTACACAAAGGGGCTCAGTAAATATTTGCTCAAAGAAGGAAGGAGGGAAGAGAAGGAAGAAGAAAGGAAGGCAATAAACACACCTGTCTGATTCTCTAGGTATGGCCTCCTGAGGGTTTTTTTTTCTGTCTTAGACTAAGGTTCATAATGGTGTGTCACGGTAGAACTTTTCAGTCTCCCAAAGAGATCAAAGGAACTTTGGCTTCTGCCTCCCCTCCCGGTGCTTTTCCACATGATGACCAGACACAATTCAGGACTAGGGGGTGGGGAGACCTACAGCAGAGACTGTGAAGGGAGACACATCCAAGTCGGGGGGCAAAGTGTGCAAGGGATTCAGTGGGAGAAACAAGAGTCGGCTTCCCTCCTCCAGATGGGCCTGTGAGAGAAGAGGACAATCCATTGTCCCCACAATGCAGTGGTGGGGTCTGCCTCTGGAACTGGCAGGTCACCCTAGGTCCAAGATCTTGGTCCTCTCCCTTTCACGGTGATGTTTTCCACTCTGCCTTGGTTCTCAGCCCCTGGCCACAGACAGGGCAGCCCTTCCCTCCGGCCCTTCATCTCAATGGCTGGGCCTGGCCCGCCCGTGAATGAGCGCCTCCCCCGCTTTTCCCGGCACCAGCACATGACAGGGAGGGGATTTCCTTTGGGGCCTTAACTAGGAATTGTTCTCTTGCCCCACGTCAGCTGGCTGCTGGGGGAGAGTCTTCAGTAGTTTCATTTCCCTCATTTGGAATGTAGTTTTTAAGAACCAAAAATCAAAAACGGAAAGGGGAGAGGCCACCACCCACATTGGTACTGCTCAACCCCTCATGATGCCCGTCCTGGAAAAGCTGAGGGGTCAGTGCAAAGACTGAGGGCAAGTGAGGGTGGTTTGGCTGAAGGTCCTTCCTGGCAGGTTTCCTCCTCTCCTCTAACCGTCTTGGGGAGGGAGGGTCTCCAATCCTGAGCTCAGCTCCTCTTGCTCCTGTTGCCCAGGCAGGTGGGCACTTGGGCAGTTCACAAAGCTCTCCCAGGATAATGAGCCGATGGCCTCCCTCAGCCACTAATTCCAGTGACTGACCTCTGTGGGGACCCTGCCTCTTCCTTTTCTGGAAACACTGACAGTATCAACATATGAGCAAAGATTTCATGTTATGCAAAGACAACAAGATGCTTGCAGACGTAACCTGTCAGCATCGAGGCATAACTGGCTGTGGGCAATGGACAGGAAGGGGCACACCCAACAAACAGTGGTCCAGTTAGGGCAGAATGGAAGGGAATCATGGAAAAACAGAAAGGAGGTACTGGGAGAATCATGGGAGGAAGAGCGCGCAACTGGTGGGAGACTTCCAGGAAAGCTTTCTGGAAGAGGTGGCATCTGACTGGATCCTCACAACATGGGCCTGGATGCGGGGTCGAAGTCTGAAGAAGAGATGAGGAAGATGATGACTTGGGGTGAGGCCTGTCAAGGACTAGAGCCTGTAAGAGAGATGATGGCATCTCTGTGTCTCCACAAGACCTGTTCACGGTTCTGCCCAGTGCTGCCATCATCATTCATGTGTTACAGTTCTGTCTTTCCCCAAGGGCACTGAGTCTTGGCAGGCAGGAACTATGGTTTTAAACATTTGTATGTATCCCCATCAAAACCTAATCTATGACCTCGTCAGTGCTCAAGAAAGGTTTCTAAAATGAAGATTAAAGTATCATTTGCTCTAGAGTCACCTGGTCTGTCACTTGCCAAATGACTTGGGAAAAGTCATTTGTTGGTCCTTGAGAAGTCCTTTTTCATAACTGATGAGTATAAATCTGAGTCCTTACCATGGGCTCAGGGCCCTGCCTGATCTAGTCCCCTCTCTGCTCCGTCTGACTTCCCTACCACTTTCCTCTTCACTCATTCCACCCAAAGCATGAAGTTCTCCTCCAGCTCCTCTGTTAAGCGAAACAGGCTTCTGTCTCAGGACTTTTGCCATTTGCTCTTTCCTAGGCCCAGAATGATCTCCCTCTCTCTCAGATATCCATACAGCTCACTCCCTAACTTCCTTTAGGCCTCTGCTCAAATGTCACCTCCTCAAAGAAGGCTCCCCTGACCACATCATCTAAAATAGCACCTCTCCATCACTTTCTTTTCCCTTGCTTTACTTTTTCTTTCTTTCATTCTTTTTTTTTGTTTTTGTTTTTTTTTTGGTGAGGAAGATTGACCCTGAGCTAACATCTTGCTGCCAATCTTCCTCTTTTTTGCTTGAGGAAGATTGGCACAGATGTTAGGTGGCTTGACAAGCAGTGTGTAGGTTCGTGCCTGGGATCTGAACCATCGAATCCTGGGTCACTGAAGTGGAGTACACAAACAACCACTACACCAGCATGCTGGCCACTCTTCACAAAATTTTTTCATTCATGTCACTGTCTGATATCTTATTATATACTTACTTGCTAACTGTCAGCCTCCCCAACTAGATGGTGTGCTCCTGAGAGAAAGAACTTTGTTTATTCACTGCTCTATCCCAGAGCCTGACACACATGAGGTGCTTATAAACTTATGTGGACGATATGAGTGAGTGAATGAGTGACCTTAAAAAAAGAGCAGTTCAAGAGCCAGCCCTGTGAGTCTAGTGGTTAAAGTTCAGCACTCACCACTTCCGTGGCCCGGGTTTGTTTCCCAGTCACAGAACCACACCAGCCATCTGTCAGTTGCCATGCTGTGGCAGCAGCTCATATAGAAGAACTAGAAGGACGTACAACTAAGGATATACAACCATGTATTGGGGATTTGGGAGGAAAAAAAAAGGAGGAAGATTGGCAACAGATGTTAGCTCAGGGTGAATCTTTCCCTGCCAAAAAAAAAGCAGTTCTGGTAGAGTGCTGGGGTCAGGAGCCATATTGACACATGATAGTTAATTAGTGACTGGGGTTACAGAATTAAACAGAGAGAGGAACAACTGCTTTCACAAGAAATAAGGTAATGAAGGGAAATATTAGTGTGTGAGTATCCTTTGTAAACTGTGCAGTGCTGTATAAATAAAACTATTTTCCTTGGCAGAACAGGTCAGGGAGAGACGAGAAGAGATGGGGTCAAGTCCTTAAGTGGAGGTTGGCCTCGGCGAGTCTTCCGCATGTGGCAGAAATCAAGGCAGTGTGATGGGGACAGGGCAAGACAGACCTGAAAGGACTGTTGATCATCTGTGTTTACAAGAACCCATAGCAGGCAACGTGGGGAGGACTCGGCTGTCCCCGACTCTTGTGTAATGTCAGTGGGCAGCCCAGGCCTGGAAGAGGACAGCAGACCTTGACATGGGCCAGTACATATGGTCATAGCTAATCATAGCCCAGGTACA